>NC_080176.1:2350608-2650608 GCF_950295315.1 Erinaceus europaeus
TGGGATAAATACAGAGGCTCTCAGCAGCCTCCCTCCCTTCCTTCCTCCCTCCTCTTGGCTCCAGCTATGTGGAGAGGAAAGCGGCCACATTACAAATGGTTGGCGCTGCCTGCGACAGCTCCAGGCCCAAGAGGGCCGTAGGAGACCGAGGCAGCTGCAGAGGCCCCGGGGCTGCAGCTCGGCCTGCTGTGAACAGGGAGACCGACCGAGAGCTGCTCCAGACTGTGAGCAGGCAGGACTCAGGGTGGGAACCCCTCAACTGGCCTGCCTGGGCCTGGCTGGAGGCTGCTCTCCTAGGCAGGTCTGTCTGCTGCTGGGGCCTTGCCTCCTCACAGGACATGGAGTGAGGGCAGTGACCACTGACTCAGAGCGTGCAAGGGAAGGGCTAGGAATGCGGAAGAGCTTTGGACAGCACCTGCCACAAATGGCTTCTTCTTGCATGGGGCAAAGCTCACACAGTAGGAAGCACAAGGGCCTCTGCAAGCCCAGTTCGAGCCCCCGGCTCCCCACCTGCAGGGGGATCGCTTCAAGAGCAGTGAAGCAGGTCTGCAGGTGTCTTTTTCTCCACCTCTCTGTCTTCCTGTCCTCTCTCCATTTCTCTCTGTTCTATCCAGTAAAATGGAAAGAAAATGGCTTCCAGGAGTAGTGGATTCATAGTGCTGGCACTGAGGCCCAGCAATAACCCTAAAGGCAAAAGAAGGGGGAGAAAGGAAGGAAGAAAGGAAAGAAGGAAGGAAGGAAGGAAGGAAGGAAGGAAGGAAGGAAGGAAGGAAGGGGGAATTCAGGAGTCAAACAGGAGAAAGAAGGAAGTGAGTGGGAGAAGACTGACAGAAAGACATGGTTTAAATCCCAGTGAGGGGAAAGAGCCTGGGAACACGTCCTTTGAGAGAGAGCAGAGTAGGAGCACTTTGACAAGAGACAGCCATCACCTGCTGGAGCCACATTGGTGTCTGTCAGCAGCTGAGCGGATGGGAGATGAATGGAGGTGGTGTGTGTGCCAACAGGTAGAATGGGGCATCACTGCCCCCAAGGCAGCTGGAGAAAACCCTGCTGCTTCTGACATGAGTTTGAGGGAAGTGAGTGACACAGGAAGACAGATGCTACTTGGCACACTCACAGGGAGGACCCAGAGCACAGAACTTGAACTTAGCGAAGCAGAAGATAGCAGTGGCTCCCACAAGCCAGGATCAGGGGAGGGTGGGGAGCTATCAGGAGCAGACAGTCGCCTCCATTTGTAAAGCCACTCGGTTGAGGTAAACAGGACAGTTCACCTAGCCAGGTGCCTGCTCTTCTCTATGTGTGACTGGGGTGTTGGTCCTTGCTTCAGTGCTGGGGGGATTTCCCCCATCTCCTTCCGTCTCTGAAAAATTCACACTAGAATAACAAGGCCTTGGGGGTCGGGCGGTAGTGCACAGAGTTATGCGCATGTAAGTACTACGAAGCTCAAGGATCAACTCAAAGACCCCATTTTGAGCCCCTGGCCCCCCACCTGCAAGGAGGTAGCTTCACAAGTGGTGAACCAGGCCTGCAGGTGTCTATCTTTATCTCCCCCTCTCTATCTTCCCCTCACCCTCTGTCCTATCCAATAAAATGGGTGGAAAATGGCCATTAGAATGAGAGGATTCATAGTATAGGCACTGAGCCCCAGCATTAACCCTGGAGATAATAATAATAATAATAATAATAATAATAATAATAAGATTATGAAGACAGCAATGAGGTTCTATAAGCTCCTCAAATCAGCATACAGGGCTTCTTAACCTACCCGGTGCTTATATGTCAGCCTGATTCCCAGAGAGCTGAAGAGAGAGGGCTGGATCTGCTTGTCCACCAATAGCTACAGCAACATGCTGCCCAGAATATTATCTAGTCCTGAGAAAAAGGAAATCTGGACACATGCTGCAACACAGAAGGACCCTACAGATGCCATGCTGAGTGAAATCAGCCTGGGACAAGAAGACCCACACTAGACTGTTCTCCTTCTAGGAGGCATCAAAAGCCACCATGGGCGTACTCTGAGGGATTGCATTAAAAGGCAGAAAGTATAGACACCAGGGCTCTGAGGAGAAGGAGAGGGAGCTTTGATTTGGGAAAAAGGAGGTATACCTCCTCTGGGAGGTATAGCAGCTGCCTGACAGTGTCTGCACACCCAGGCATGCTACAACTGAAGTGCTCAATACTGAAACAGAGTTAGAGTATACACATATTGATTTAAATCTCTCTCTCTCTCTCTCTCTCACACACACACACACACACACACACACACCAGAGCCCTGCTCAGCTCTTGCTGATTGACAGTGGAGTTGGGGAATTGAACCTGGGACCTCAGAGGCAACAGGCAGAACTATCACACTATCTCATCAGCTCTATTACAGACATTTTACCCTAGTAAAAACAATAAGTTTTTGAACCAAAGGGACAGAATCTGCTGCCCAGGTTTAATAAAAGTATTACTGACAATCTCTCCTCCCACTTACTAAGCTGAACACCTGAAAAAGAGAAGCACATTCAATCCTCAGGATGATTTCTTGGGCACAACGGTGCCTGTCCCTCTACCTTGAGGGGAGTGACATGATAGCAGAAAGCTGGACACACCAGGAACATGACAGAAAGCAATCAGAGCTGGAGATAAGCTGCATCCAAAATCTAAGAGAACTGTGGCTGTGGGACAAAGAGCAGATATACCAGTCCAATGCCAGCAGCCCCATGTTCACATTCACAGCACTGCTCAGACCTGCTTCTTCCTACATGGCTGTTGTCTCCCCAACAGCTTGAGCCTTCAGTACCTTCTGAACATGGGCCCCTGAAGACCTCACCTATGATCAGGGGAAGTAGGCATGGACAGAGAGGAAAAGAGAACATGAGTCTTGCAGTGCCGAATATATTCTGTATCCTCTGCATTACTAGTCCTGCTATCCAGTGGTCCCCAATGCTGCCTGATGCTCTGTTTCTCTCACTCCTTCTCTCTTTCCTTCTTTTATACATAAACAACTTTGTCAAAGGTGACTTAAATGATACCGTTGCTTGTTACTATACTGTGGCTCTGTGTGCCTGTCTTGTAGTGTGTGTGAGGAACTGGGCTTCACTTGCAGGACATGGGAGCACCAGGACAGCACCCCGAGGGAGCCCTGAGGATGGCGGAGCTATGCTGTGGTGTCTCTCCTCTCCCTTCTCAAGCTCTCTCAATAGAAGCGATTGAAAAAAAAATGGACTGGGGAGGTCACTTGGGTGTACTGTGTATGTGTGAGGCCTTGGGCTGGTAGCAAGTTAAAAAAAAAAAAAAAAGAAAGAGAAGTATGGGATGATCCCACTCATCAACAGAAGTTGAGGAAGAAGATCTGAAAGGGAAACTAAAAGCAGGACCTGACCAAATTGTAAGTAGGGCACCAAAGTAAAAACCCTGAGGTGAGGGGTAGACATGCAGCTTCCTGGGCCAGTGGGGGGTGGGAGTGGGTGGGAGGGATGGGTCACAGTCTTTTGGTGGTGGGAATGGTGTTTATGTACACTCCTAGTAAAATGTAGTCATATAAATCACTAGTTAATTAATCTGAGAGGGGGAAAATTAATTGTATGTCTCGAAGTTTTTCAAAACACAAACTGAATCTTTTCAATATATAGGCTGTGTATTTGATATGCGGACTCTCTCAAAAGCCTAGACCAAGTAGATCAGAAGCATCCAATAGCACAGCTAAATACAAGATACTGTGTACTGTACAGCAAACCCTAACAAAAGGACTTTTCAAAGTTAACCCAATTACCAAATAATGTGATGATAACATTAACTATTGATTGTCTTTTTGAACCCTAAGACAGCAGGAACCTCACATCTCCACTATAGAGCCTCTACTTCCCCCAGTCCTGGAACCCTTGGACAGAGCCCACTTTCCCGTATGACTCTCCCAATCCATATCAAATAATATTGCATCTGCCGATCACAACCTAACCAACACAATGATTGCCACCTCAACATGCTTCACTTCAGACTGTGTCCAGAGACTTCACGTGTGGAATGACAACTCTTCAGCTTCATTACTTGGGTGAGACCTTTCCTTTCATAGTATACTCTAATTCCATCTCAGGTGGTTCATTTTCTAACAAAGTCCCAAAACCTAAATATACACCAGTTTCTGTGAGAGACAGCATATGTTCACACGTATCCGTAAACTACTGCAAAATATATACCTGACAGTAGAAGTACACTAGAGTTTGCGGTGAGTACCCCCCTAACACTTCCTCTCCACTATTCCAAGCTTTGGGTCCATGATTGCTCAACAATTTGTTTGGCTTCATATGTTAACTCTCTTTTCAGTCACCAGGTTCCAGACGTCATCAGGATGCCAGCCAGGCTTCCCTAGACTGAAGACCCCACCAATGTGTCCTGGAGCTCCGCTTCCCCAGAAACCCACCCTATTAGGGAAAGAGAGAGGCAGACTGGGAGTATGGACCGACCAGTCAATGCCCATGTTCAGCGGGGAAGCAATTACAGAAGCCAGACCTTCTACCTTCTGCAACCCACAATGACCCTGGGTCCATGCTCCCAGAGGGATAGAGAATGGGAAAGCTATCAGGGGAGGGGGTGGGATATGGAGATTGGGTGGTGGGAATTGTGTGGAATTGTACCCCTCCTACCCTGTGGTTTTGTTAATCCTTTCTTAAATAAAAAAAAATTTTAATTAAAAAAAAAAGAAAGAGAAGTGAAAATTTGAACTTTAAGAAGGTCTTATCATTCCAGGTGGCACACTCCAGATGGTTTATTTATTTTTATTATTATTTTATCTTATAAGTACAAGATTACAAGATTCCACAGTTTCTTTTCATTTCAAAGAGCCCTGGGTTCATCTGCTAAGAGAAAAGTCTGGGATAGACAGAAGAGGGGCCATGGGACTTATCCAACATTCCCTGACCAAACCGAAAACAGCTGAGCAAGTGTCCAGCCTGGGTCATGATGACCAAGCCAGCCACCCGGGGGAGACACCTTCACAGTATCCAGATGCCCTTCCCAGCAGTGCCAAGCCAACAGGATGGAGAGGGAGGGCTAGTGCTGGCAGAGAGGTGTTAATCTTTTCTTGACGTTCACAGAAGGAATGGCAGCCCTGGAAAAGGTATGACAGCTAGAGCATTCCCCCATGGGGCAAATGATGTTTTTGCCTTAATAACTCAGAACAGTTGCTAGCTGCCTGCCAATCCGGCATCCCCACTGAGTGGCACTGAGGATCTGGCTGTGGCATCCCTGTTCCCAGTGCCCGGACCACTCACTGGGCACTTGGCTACATCTATTGCCTACTTTCCCTCTCTGTGCCGGTAAATGTTCACATCTTTATGCCTGTTCTCCCAACTTGATCGTAAACTCCTTCAGGGCAAGGGCCATGTTTGATGGTTCACTTTATGTCTCAAAGCCTCAACTCAGAGCCAGATCTATAATTAGAGCAGGGCAGGGGCTGACTGACAGATAAGTATCCCTGCCAATAAAAAGCACTCTTCCCGGTGTCTCGCTTAAAGAGCCCATTTGTCTGTTATGACATCTCTCTCACTTGGTGTTTGTTACAAAGTGTCTGGCCAGTCCCCCTGGGCAGGCCCTGCCCTGAAGAGTATGCAGACACTCATTCAGTTGAACTGCAAGAAGGGCCTGGCTCTCAGCACTTCTCCTGCAGTAACAAGCTGCACAGTCTCCATGCTCTGGAAAGGCTTGGCTTTTGCAGACAGAAATATTTCCTTGGCTATTATTGGAGTTTGATGCTGACCACTGATAGAGACTTCAAAAGAATAGGAGAATAATTACAGTGGGGTGGGGAAGGAGGAGTTGCCTATAATGAACTTGTGAAGAGAACAAGACCAAAATGTACCAAGATAACAGAGGGAATCCTGGCTCCAAAAACTTACTTTAAAAGGGGGGGGGGCTGGGGAGATAGCATAATGGTTATGCAAAAAGATTCTCCTGCCTGAAGCTTTGCACTCACTCCCAGGTTCAATTTCTGCACCACCATAAGCCAAAGTTGAGTAGTCCTCTGGTTAAATAAAAGGTTCCATTACTGAGCTGACTGGAGAGCTGAAGAGCTGGGTGTGCATTTGAACTGGGATGAAGTGGGCGATGGCTCAGTGCTCTGACTGCAATTGCCACCGGCCTCCCAGCTCCAGCCCACAGAGGACCACCCAAGGGCCCATCCTGATGGCCTTGATATATACCAAGAAGTAGGTCACACTCGCTTCTTTTCACCTCACCCCATTTCCCAACCATCACCCCTTGCTCAAGAATCTACACATCTGGGGGCTGGGCCATGGTGTACCTGGCTGAGCGCACGAGTTACAATACGCAAAGACTTGGGTTCGAGCACCCAGCCCATACCTGCAGGGGGAAAGGCAGGGGGAAAGGTTTGCAAGCAGTAAAGCAGGGCTGTAGATGTCTCTCTGTCTCTCTGTCTCTCTCTCTTCCCCCTCCCCTCTCCATTTCTGGCTGTCTCTATCCAATAAATTTAAATAATAATAATAAAAGAATCTACACATCAGGGCAGATGTGTGTCTCCTGCCTCATTCAGGGCAGGGGAGAAATATGTCAGAATGCTTACACAAGTTCCTAGGGGTCATCTGAGCAAGAAAGCAGCAGATCTGGGCCTTAGTGTGGGGAGCAGGAATCTGACTCTCATCATTCTGAGATGCTGAGAAAGTTGAACCAGGGAATTGCCACGGGGGGTTGGATGTGGGCATCCAGGATGACGACTCGGAGGAGAACATGTGGAGAAGGGAGGCGCAGGGCAGAGCAATGGGATTCGAACCCAGAAGAGGCGGGACCGCTGTTTCTGCATAGACAGAGAACAGATGGCCAAGGGGCTAGCCAGACCTCATGGGCTCTCGGGGCAAGGATGGACTGATGACAGTGACCTCAGAACAGCAAACATAAATGTGAAGGGACAAAAGAAGGGAGGTGTGTGTCAGGGAAGGCAGCGGCCTGGCAGGGCAGAGAAGCTGGCAGAGCCCACCTAGGCGGCAGGAGCCTGCAAAGGCTTCACGGGGAGGCTCCGACCGGAGCATCGAAAAGTAGTGAAGTTGCTGAATGTGTGGCCCTCGGGGTGAAAAGAGGGGTCACTGTCCCCACGTCCTCATCAGTCTCAGAAAACTGATCTGGCTCTGGCGCAGAAACCAGCCACCCCACGCTCTCTGTTCAGATCCCCCAGCCGCATCCCTTTAGCCGATGATATGCACATCAGACAATTGCCAAATTGGAGTATGAGGGGAAATAACAGTTAAAGGGAGTTGGAAGAAATCTAAGTGGATTGCGGGCTTCCAACTCCCAATTCATAAGAAACAAAATGCATATTTCATGATCTCCAAAGAAATGACATAACTGCAAATTCACAGACAGTGCGCACAATGGTACAAGAGACAATCCCAGCAAGTAGAGTGGCTTGGAGAAATGGTCAGTCAGAACACAGTTACTGAGAACTGACCATAGGCCAGCTGCCTCTCTGGCTGGCCCCACAACACACCAGAAATAGGACAGACACAAATAGTAGGCTTTGGGTCATTGCACAACCCCCTGCACTTGATTATCACCCATTCTCTAGGACCTGGGGTAGTGCTGGCACCCCTGGAGATAACCAGAGGCAGGCCGTGCAGGTCACTCCCTCCAGTATCCCAGCTGGCTTTCCTACCAGGCTTCTTTGGGTTCTGCCAGTTTCTGTCCCCTTCCCTGACACTGAAAACACTATTTGGAGAGAGATCCTCCTGATTCATTTGCCTTTGATATTGTCAGCCTGGTTCCACTAAGTTCAAGACAGATGACCTCCTTGAGGTATTTCAACATGACCCAGCCAGCCACCCATCACAGAAAATGCTTCAAGCGGAAGAATTCAACCCAGGCTGGTCCCATGCTAATTCATCAAGTGGCTACACAGGGACGTGACTGGCAGGACGGAGACACCAGGTGCCTCCTCCTTACCTACTGCTGTTCCTCTGTTCCTATTCCTCACCTCAGTGTCTCCTCAGGTTTGGGAAGTGGGGTGGAGCTGAGATTACACCGCCTGTACCCACACGACTGCTGCTGGCTGGGATACTTCAGAGTGAAAATGTGGGGCAGGTGCAACGGGCAAAGCTGACGGTCACAGGCACACCTGGATGAAAAGGATGCAAGGTGCGGCCACGCTCGGGACCTGGTGCACTGATGTCTGCACTGTGATTACCAACAGGGCAGCACCGTGCTCTTCTCGCTGATGTGGAACCATCTTCGTGGAACTCCTGCCTAGAAATATGTCATTTACTGGAGGGAGGGAGCTCTGAATGAAGAACCTTGCATAGGCCCAGTGATGGTTTGATACACTAAAGGTTCTCTTTATAGGAGTGTTTAAACACAGTCAATTTTGATTTAGTGCAGAATTATAAGCAACCAGAGGCTAAAGGCATTTTATGCTGCTGGAGTTTATTTTGGGTGCTTTGCAAGATAGCAATCTCCATTTCTGAAACATATGCTTTAGGCAGACAAAATGCTATTTCTCAGTAGAGCACACCCTTCAAGAAAATCAATGTAAATGATATTCAACTTCTCACCTTTCCCCCCAGAAAGCCAGACGCTCCAAAACACAGGCAGGCAAACTCCATTTCTAAAGGTTTTTCTAACTTAAGCAATTCTAAAGAGTCATATCAAAAAAAGGGAGAAAAAAGCTCCTTTGAGACATAAAAGTCTTCATATCTGAACAAGACTGAACTGATAGCAGAAGGGAATACAGTACAGTATTTGATGAAGAGAAGTAATTATCATTTATGAATGAGGAGGCTCAGTGTTTTCCAAAATTACTCAAATTAAACCTCAAATAAATATTTGAAGTTCTCTATCTAATTCAACTACAATGAAAAATGGAATCTCATTACCTTGGATTTACATCAACTCTAATTTCAAAGATTACATTCATTTCAGAAAGGATGAAGAAGCATTTGGGGGGGCAAGGATAAGGGAATTTCAATATAAAAAAGAGTATTCGTTGAATATTGGAAAGAAACTGCAACTCTGACACATTTTTTTTAAAAGAAAAACCCATGGATCTTTCACTTAATTCCATGACACAAATGTGTGATGTGGTTATCAGCTGTTCAAATCGCCATGGTGCGTCTGAGCAGAAGGGTATGCAGGTCTTGCGTGACTCGGATCTAGCTGATCCATTATGTAAACTAGAATTATAAAAACCATTATCAGTCGCCTCGCAAAAATAGTGCCCCCGTTCTAGAAACAAATACTCAGAACAGGATTCCGTTTAATAATGAGTTCCCTGGTGTATTCTACCTGTAATTTAATTCAATTTTCTCTCCGTCTTCTACTTACAACAATCGCCTGGAGCAAGGTAAACTCCTTTGTCAGTTCATGCTCACGTGCATCTGAAAGCTGGATCAGGCTGCCACGTGAGTCTAGGCACCCAGTGAGCAGCTCACCCTGGTGGTCATCATAGAGGAGCCAGTGGGTGATCGTGTTTACCATGATTGTGCTCCTGCCCCCGCCCCAGTCCCAATGGCACATCATCATCAATGCCAAACGACAGGTAGACGGGCATGAAGGTGACAATGACACCGACAATGATGGAAATAATCCTGACTGTGGGGACTAGCAAGATGATTGCATCAAAAGGCGATTACAGGTGGGTCAGAGGAAAGAGAGAGGACTCTGATTTGCACTTGGGCCTTTGACTCCATGTCAGAGCGGGAACACAGTCTGAGTAGAACAGAAGGAGGGGAGCTGCTTTTTTTTTTTTTTAGATGACAATGTGCTTTTATTTTATTTTTTTTAATTTTTTAAAAATTTTAAGAAAGGATTAATGAACAAAAACATAAGGTAGGAGGGTACAACTCCACACAATTCCCACCACCCAATCTCCATAACCCACCCCCTCCCATGATAGCTCTCCCATTCTCTAGCCCTCTGGGAGCATGGACCCAGGGTCGTTGAGGGTTGCAGAAGGTAGAAGGTCTGGCTTCTGTAACTGCTTCCCCGCTGAACATGGGCGTTGACTGGTCAGTCCATACTCCCAGTCTGCCTCTCTCTTTCCCTAGTAAGGTGTGTCTCTGGGGAAGCTGAGCTCCAGGACACATTGGTGGGGTCTTCAATCCAGGGAAGCCTGGCCAGCATCCTGGTTTTTTCCCGAGGTGAAATCACCAGGTGGGAAATGGAAAGGAAAGGCTCCAGTAGCTGTGCGAGAGCTTCTGCAAATGAAAGAATGAAGTAGGGGGTAGTTCCAGGGAGGAATTTGTGTTTGTTGCTAGGCCTTGTGTAGGAAGGATGGCTGAGTGTAGGGAAACATATCAATGTTTTAGAAAATCTACCTTTGATGATTGAGTGTAATGGACTGAAGAAGCAGGTGGTCTAGGCAGAAGTGACTTCCAGGCTGTGGATAAGGAGCGACTAAAACACTAGAACTTGGGTGGCATCTAGTGGAACCTGCACCAGCTTCATTGTCCAAGACAGACTCTTTTAGATGGAGTAGGAGAGAGAGACAGAGGGAGAAAGAGCAAAAGACACCAGAACACAGAAGCTTTCCCCAGTGTTGGTAGAAGGTGGACTCTAACCTGGATCTTTCACACATGGTAAAGCAGGTGTGCATTAAGGTGGACTAATTTCACTGGCCTCCAATGTCAAGTTTTATTTATTGCAAAATCTCTGTGGTGTTTGGGAGGCTTGAATTCACGGCTCTGTCAGATACCTAGTGAGACACAGACAACTACAAGTGTGGATTCCTTTGTGGGGCCTTTGAATAAAGGCCTAAGTTTGCTACTACAGCTCTGACACATCACTGGTTTAAATAAACACAATCTGTCAGTTCCCAGTTTTGTCTCTATTCGGAAGCCAGACATCGCTCTCCTGGAACTGAAACTGAGGCATCTCCAAGGTTGCCTTGTTTTCTGGTAGTTCAAGTGGGGTAATCATTTCCTTCTCCTTTATTTATTTTTTTTTAAATATTTTTATTTGTTTGTTATTAGAGACGGAGAGAAATTGAGAAGGAAGGTGGGGATAGAATGGAAAAGAGACCGATATCTGCAGCCTGCTTCACCACTCCTGAAGCCTCCCCCCTATGGAGGGTAGACACCAGGGGCGTGAGCCAGGGTCCTTGCACACTGGGATGTGAGGGCTTAGCCAGGTGCGTCATTGCCTGGCCTCTTCCTTGTCCTTCTAACTTCTAGAGGTTACTAGCATTCTTTGGCTTGTGGCCCCTTTCACTATTATGGAAGTCAGAAAATCTGTGAACTTTCTGCTCAAGTCTCTCCTCTGACCCAAACAAGGGGAAGGACCTCAGCTATCCTAGACCCTATGATGATAATCATGCCACACCACTTGGGGAAAGAGGCATTTCTTCCCTTCTGAAGACCTTCATCTTAACCATATCTGTAGAGTCCCCTTTGCCTGGCAGGGGACAGCAGTCACCGAATCCAGTATAAGCACATTGAAGGGGCTTCATCCTCCCTGTCAACAGCCCTTACGTGGCATGGTCAGTCACCTTCAATCTCAGGGACATGTTTTGGGACTTTGTAGTTAATGCAAATGAAAGGACAGGTAGAATACATAGGAAGACCTCTCTGCTACACCACATTTGTTCTGACTTACATGGAATTCTCTCCCTCTCTCTCCCTCTCCCTTTCTCTATCCCTCCCCCTCTCCCTCTCCCTCTCTCTCCTTCTCCCTTTCTCTCTCCCTCCCCCTGTCCCTCTCTCTCCCTCTTCCTCCCCCACCCCCTCTCTCTCTCCCTCTCCCCTGCTCTCCCTCTTTCTCCCTCTCTCGAGGTAATAGATGCCAGTTATACCAAGGACAGGGACATTGAATGACTATGTCTTGAGAGTAAGATGCCTGGATACAGACAAGAGAGATGGGCAATGGGGGGGAGTCCAGAACGCTGGGATACTTGAGAAATTAGGCATGCTTAGGGGTTTGAAGCTTCCCACCCTCAGTCTCTCCATGCCCCCCGCCCGCAGGCCCCCACACAGGTGCTCTAAAAACCACAGGGATAATTTTCCAGGGATAGTAACTCATCTTCTGAAAGGAGTGGCATCTTGCCCCCAACACAGCTAATTGCAGACTCTTTCTGCCACAAAAGCCATGGTTGGGAGTTTCCCTTGCAGACTCTCCAATTCCCTTTCCTGCTGCCCTGCATATGTATCCAGGCAAAGTGACATCTTCATGTTAACAATCAGAAAGAACATGATGTAACATGAATAACGACATGAGAGGCTCCTGCCCAAGCCACGGCTTGTTTGCACTCCGCAAATATGAAAACACTAGGCTGGCTCCCTGACAACCCCACCCCACCTCATCACAGGCTGACAGGTTTAGCCAGAGGTGAGAATGGAAATTCTACCAATTCCACTAGTCATGTCTCAGAGTCCAAAGGGGGAGGCAGCCAGAGATAGTGATTTAGAGGAAGGGAAAGAGTGACCTCAAAACAGTTCATTTCCTGCTCAAGATGCTTTGAAAGTGAAGGGAAACAAACTTGAAGTATCTTGGGGTTGAAGCATCAGTGTCTTTTTTGTTTCTTTGCTTTTGGTTAGAGTTTATTCTGCCTCTCACTAAAGAGCCCTTGGTGTCACTGACTGCAGGAGGGCTGGGATTCTCAAGGAGCCAGTCAAAGAATGGATCTCTGCCTGGTCTCCACTAAAGAGGTGCCTGGGGCCAGGGAGCCAGCTCACAGGATGCAGCACATGGCCTCCATGGGTTCAGTCCTGGTTCAAGTCACAGCTCCAATCAGGAAGTGGTGAGGCCTGAAGATGTGGTCTGGGGACAGTGAAATTGAGGTCCCCAACTCCACCAACAAAATGAGTCAATAATGGTGCATAAGATCTCAAGACCTCGGGAGTCGGGCTGTAGCGCAGCAGGTTAAGCGCAGGTGGCGAAGGACCGGCATAAGGATCCCGGTTCGAACCCCGGCTCCCCACCTGCAGGGGAGTTGCTTCACAGGCGCTGAAGCAGGTCTGCAGGTGTCTATCTTTCTCTCCCCCTCTCTGTCTTCCCCTCCTCTCTCCGTTTCTCTCTGGCCTATCCAACAACGACGACAATAATAACTACAACAATAAAACAACAAGGGCAACAAAAGGGAATAAATAAATAAAATAAAATATTTTTTTAAAAAAAGATCTCAAGACCTCAAGACCTCAAGACTCACTTGGAATAATAATTTAAAATATATTTTTACTTATCAGGATAGACAGAGAGAAATTGAAAGGGGAGATAAGGATGGAAAACAGAGACACTTACAGCCCTGCTTTAACACTTGTGATGCTTTCTGCTTTCGGATGGGGATTGGGGGCTTGAACCTGGGTCCCTGCACACTGTCATGTGTGTGCCACCGCCGGGGTCCCTGGAATAATGATTTTATGGTGTTTTTTTCCTCTATCTTTCTCTTACGGGTATTTTAAAATCAAGCCGGTGTCTTTTCCTTATTTTAAAGTGAGATTATTTTGAGCACCAGTTGTCTGTATTCTAAATAACCCCTCCAGTACTTCTTAAGTGAGGTTTTTGTTTGTTTGTTTTAATATCAATCCATGTGGATGGAAGGATTTCTGAATCTCCTTCCACAGAGAGATAGGTTGAAAGGGTTATGCTTTCAGACCATGGACATTTATAACACACATCCATATTTGCACACACCACAGACTCCCAATAAGACAAAAGAAAACTTCCTCCTAGAGAGGAGAATTATTTCAAGAGAAACATGGATGAATTAGCTCCTGTGGGAAGCCAAGGGTAATATCGCATTTACTGAAACCCTTCTAAGCCTGGGACTCAAATCTCGGAGCACTTCCTAAGCATTTTCATTTCAGCTGGGGATAATTCCTTACAGATTAGAAAACCATATAAATAAATAAGGCAAGCTTTGTTTAGGAAAGATTACCCAAAGGAGATTAACTTGTTTGCCATCAATAGCCCAAGCAAGCTCCTTTCCTCTCAGCCCACCCAGGTGCTTTGGGGATAAGTCAACTCATAGTCCTCATGGTGGCTGCTTCCCAGCTGACAAACGCATGCAGGCACACGCACTCCAGAGACCCAGCTCTCTGCACAGGATGGAGTTTATGGCCCTGCCCAGAAGGTCTGTGTGTGCACAGAGTCCCTCCCTCCAGGAAGACAGAGAAATGGAACAGCTGGGCTCTCTGTTTCCGGCCATGCTGAGGGACTTGCTGAGAGGAGCCATGTGATGTGGATGATGGACATGTCACAGGTGCTTCTGGAGAAGGCCCCTGATGACTGTCCCCAGAGGACATGTTTGCATTCGGGAAGAGACAAGGAGACAGCCGCTTGGATGTCACTTACAGCAGAAGTGGCTGAGACTAGGGCGAGAGAAGCTAGATCCTTGATAAGCTTCCCTTTCATGGGAGTCAAGATTACTCTAGAAAACCAGCGAGCCTTGTTTTCGTGGCAGAGACACAGGGGCCCGTGGTGGGCATTGCTCAGTCCTGGCAGGTGCAATGCTGGGGATCTTACTTCAGACCTCTGGGGCTTCAGGCCCGCAGGCTCTGTGCTCCGCCCTGAACTGCCTCCCTTTCCCTAAGTGGCTTTGTGCACTGAATAAAAAAAAAGTATTTATTTATTTATTTATTTATTTATTTATTTATTTATGTCTCCTGGGTTATTGCTGAGGCTCTGTCCCAGCACTACAAATCCACTGCTCCAGTGACCATGTTTTCCATTTTAGTGGCTAGGACAGAAAGGAACTGAGAGAGGAGGGGGAGATAGAGAGAGGGAGAGATAGAGAGACACCTGCAGCCCTGCTTCATCATTTGTGAAGCTTTTCCCCGGCATATGGGGAGAGGATCCTGGAACCTGAATCCTTGCATTTTGTGCTATGTGCGCTTAACCGGGTACACCACCTCCAGGCCCCATAAAAAAGTATTTTTAAATGCATGACAGAGGCTGGAGTGACAGCTTACTAGGTAAAGTATGTGCCTTGCCATCTGCACTGCCAGATTAGAAGCCCAGCACCGCAGAGAAGGTGGCACGGCCCTCAGGGGAGCTCAGATGCTACAGGTTCTCTCCTGCCTCCTCATCTCTCTCTGTGTCTCTGAAAAAGCAGCCCCAGAAGAAGCAGTAAAACAGCACACGTGAGTGACTGCAATGACACACACAATGACATCGCCTAGTAATATCCTAAAAGCAAAGTGCCCAAGGGCAAGAGAGCTCTCACCTGGTCGGCCAGCTGCTCTATCAGGAAAAGCCAGGCTTTACAGCCAGCCCTCGCCACCTTTACGGGACCGTGGGCACTGCAGTCTTTTCTCTCTCATACTCAGTCTCTCTGATTTTGTTTCTAACTTTCTATTTGAAATAGTCAACACTACAGGGACTATAAACATAATAATAAAATGAAAAGCATGGGGTAGGTGGGTGGTAGCACACCTGGCTGAGCACACCTGTTACAGTGCACAAGGAACCAGGTTCAAGCCCCTGGTCCCCACCTGCAGGAGGAAAGCGTCACAGGTGGTGAAGCAAGCTCTCTCTCTCTCTCTCTCTCTCTCTCTCTCTCTCCTTCCCTCCCTCCCTCCTTTCCTCTCTCCCTCCCCCTACCCTCTCGATTTCTGGCTGTCACTATCCAATAAATAAATAAATATAATAGAAATATTTTTTCAAAAAGCATAGAGGGAAGCTATCATTTAAAAGCCAGACTTTGGGGCCAGGCAGTGGGTGCACCTGGTTAAGTGCACATAGCACTAAGTGCAAGGACCCACTCAAGGATCCAGGTTCAAGCCCCAGCTCCCCACCTATAGGGTGGACGCTTCATGAGTGATAAAGCAGGTGTCTGCAGGTGTCTCTCTTTCTCTCTCACCTCTCTTTCTCCCCTCCTCTCACAATTTCTCCCTGTATTATCCCATAAAATGGAAAAAAAAACTTGGCCACCAGGAGTGGTGGATTCATGGTGCCAGTACTGAGCCCCAGTGATAACCCAGGAGGCAGAAACTAACAAACAAACAAGCTGGTCTTTTCTCTCTATAAAGGGAAAGACGAGCCCTTCACTTCCCAGATTTGCATCTATACTAACACGGGCATGGAAACTCAACAAAAGTCTTTATACCTTGTAGTCTGTTCTGTTCCTCCTGTAAGTCACAAATAGGTGTAAGAGAAGGAAATCAAGTCAAGTCCAAGATACTACAGTCTGTTTGAAAATAAAAATAATAGTAAGCAAAGTAAGAGCTATCAAAACAGCAGTCTCGTGAGATCAGTACCCGCACCCTGGCAACATCCCTTGAACAAGAATTCTGGGAAGCTGTAGGCTTTGCCTTGGGCTTCCGGAGGGAGGCAAGAATGCAACTTCCAGGAGAGCTGCCAGCAGTGCTCAGCTTGCGCTGGTTACTGAAGCCCAGCCCAGCCCAGACTAACTCAAAGGGGCCAGTCCCTGGACCTAACCCTGGGGACTCAGAGGCCACCAGGCCCACCAGGCTTCTGTGGATGCCCAAGGCACACACATGACTTTCCTCTGTGCCTCTGCTTCTCGAGTGCCAAGCAGTCTGCTCTCCGCATCTGCTACTATCACAGGGAAGTGGTGGCAGCCATATTTCTCCGTGATACCATGTGACATTTAAGGAATCATATCACATCTTCAGCAGAATCCCCCCCCCCCCACTCTCTCTCTCTTTCTCTGAGTGTACCCAGCTCCACAGGACTACTCAATCAAGAACATCTCCTTGGAAGAGCCTTGATCACTCTCCCCAGCACCCAGAACATGGGCAGATGGAGGGCTGTTCAGAAGGAACCTGAAGGATGCAGGCGGGAGAATTGCCAGGGGTCTCTTGACGTATGCAGGGAGGGCAGGAGTGGGGAGCTGCTGAGGGGGGGAGGACCAGGTTGCTGCTGGGCACATAATGGGCAGCTTAGTCTCCTTGGGATTTTGGAGAGAGAGTGCCCACCTTAGTGTGTCACAGTGGTCAGGAGAGCGCGGCCCTTTGCAGAGTGAGCTCTATCAACTCCCCAGTACTGTCGCCTCTTAGAAGCCTGTGAAGCCCCTCCAGTCACTGGCAATGTTCCCAAGATGTCTATAATTTTATGGCTGGGAGAACACCAATTTCACAGAACTTAAACAGCAAACCATTGACTGTTTAAACTATGCAACAGCAAGCCAGCTCCTGGGGGCCCAGAGTCCTGGGCCTGGAGGCCCCATGTCAGGGGCTGGTCCTGGGGGCTTTCAGAAGCATCTACAGAGGAAGGAGGAGAGTCAGAGGCTCAGAAGAAGCCAGAGTCACTCTGCCCATTTGGAAAGAAGCATTCAGATTGCTGGGGGGGGGGGGGCTCCCCAGCACTTCTTCATCTGCTTCAGGGCTCTTCTGGATGCCAAGAAGGGAGCTGCTAAGGAGGTGGGTGTGAGGTGGACTGTGGGGACCAGCCTGGCAGTGCTGGAGGGTCTGTCATGATGGGGAGATGCAGAGAGGAGAGACCCAGGCCCAGGGATAGCAGCAGCTGTCAGTGAAGAACTTCGCAGCTTGTGCATCTCAAAAGCCACAGAGAACTGACTCCTGCCCAGCTGGGACAGACCTGAGTGGACCAAAGGCAGGAGAGGTAGGGGACAAGCACACCAGCAGTGTTCACAGATTGGGAGAGGACAGTCACTCCACGTGTGAAGCTGGGCTGTAGGGGTCTCCCTCTCTCTTCCCAACCCCCCATCCCGTCTTCTCTCCCTTCCCTCTCAATTTTTCTCTGTCTTATCACATAATATAATATAGAAAGAAATGAAATAAAAGAGGGGAGGAAGAAAGATGGAGGGAGGGAGGGAGAGGGAGGGAGGAAAAGATGACATTCCTGGATTCGTCCTGCAGGCACTAAGCCACAGTGAGACCACGGCCACTTAGAACACAGACTTGCTTGCCTGGGGTCCTGGAGACCCCAGGTTCAGCCCCCAGCCACCACTGCGTATGCCGGAGCTGAACAGTGCTCTGGTCTCTCCCTTCTCCCTGCTTGCTCATTCTCTCTGCACCCATAAATAAGTAAACAAATATTTTAAATATAATAAGAATATTTCCTGAAGCAGGGAGTGTTTTCACGGTGTAAATGCAAATATAATCCAGATGAATGATGTGTAATAAAACTGGACTTGATCTGGGCTGGACAAACAGAGAGAAGGGGAGGGGAGGGAGAAGGAGAGAGGGAGGGGGAGGGGAAGGAGGAGAGAGGGAGAGGAGAGGAGGGAGAAGGAGAGAGGGAGGGGGAGGGAAGGGAGAGGCAGTGGGAGAGAGAGGGAGAGGAAGGAGGGGAGGGAGAGGGAGAGGGAGGGAGAGGAAGAGGAGAAAGGAGAAGGAGAGGGAGAGGGAGGGAGGGGAGAGGGAGAGGGAAGGGGAGAGGGAGGGGAGAGGGAGAGGGAGGGGAGAGGGAGAGGGAGAGGAGAGGGAGAGGGAGAGGGAGGGGAGAGGGAGAGGGAGGGGAGAGGAAGAGGGAGGGGAGAGGGAGAGGGAGGGGAGAGGGGAGGAGAGGGAGAGAGGGAGAGGGAGAGGGAGGGGAGAGGGAGGGGAGAGGGAGAGGGAGGGGAGAGGGAGAGGGAGGGGAGAGGGAGAGGGAGGGGAGAGGGGAGGAGAGGGAGAGAGGGAGAGGGAGAGGGAGAGGGAGAGGAGAGGGAGAGGAGAGGGAGAGGGAGAGGGAGAGGGAGAGGGAGAGGGAGAGGGAGAGGGAGAGGGAGAGGGAGAGGGAGAGGGAGAGGGAGAGGGAGAGGGAGAGGGAGAGGAGAGGGAGAGGGAGAGGGAGAGGGAGAGGGAGAGGGAGAGGGAGAGGAGAGGAGAGGGAGAGGGAGAGGGAGAGGGAGAGGAGAGGGAGAGGGAGAGGGAGAGGGAGAGGGAGAGGGAGAGGGAGAGGGAGAGGGAGAGGGAGAGGGAGGGGAGAGGGGGAGGGGGAGGGGGAGGGGGAGGGGGAGGGGGAGGGGGAGGGGGAGAGGGAGAGGGGGAGGGGGAGGGGGAGGGGGAGGGGGAGGGGGAGGGGGAGGGGGAGGGAGAGGGAGAGGGAGAGGGAGAGGGAGAGGGAGAGGAGAGGGAGAGGAGAGGGAGAGGCTTCACAGCTCTTGTGTTTAGTTTTGAGCCCTGCACAGGGCCATGCAGGCAGCTGTCCTCCCTCCCTTGTGCTGTCCTGGCCCTGTCATGGCTTCCTTCAGAGTAGAAGTTCCCCCTGTATCCTTTCCCCTTTCCATCAACTTGCCCATGGAGACACCAATGCCTGCTGACTGTGTTGTTCAGTGAATTCTAAGAACGAGAAGGAGTGGAGAGAATAGTGTTGGGGCCAGGCGGTGGCCCAGCTAGTTAAAGGCTCACATTACAGTGCGCAAGGACCCGGTTCAAGCCCCTGGTCCCCACTTGCAGGGGGAAGGGCTCAGGAGTGTTGAAGGAGGTCTACAGGTGTCTCTCTGTCTTTCTCCCTCTCTATCTCCCCCCTTTCCTCTCAATAACTGTCTGTCTCTATCAAATAAATAAAAACAACAGAGAGAGAGAGAGAGATTAGTGTTGAATCCCAGGAAGACAAGGCATATTTACTCCAGTCCCTCTCAGAAGATTCTTGCTGGAAGGAGGCTGGGTGGGGAACATGAAGAGGCAAGAAATGACAGGGACAGATGCTGAGCCTCCCAGACACGTCTGTTCATCATCAAGGAAACCCACCTTTACTCCAGCTGCAAAGTGGCACTGATCTGTCAGCAGTAGAGGGTCTGGAGAGGACTGGACACCAGAAATGGAGGTGTGTGTGTGTGTGTGTGTGTGTGTGTGTGTGTGTGTGTGTGTGTGCAGGGCCTGGTACTGAGGATGTGCTGAGGACATTCCAGGTCTCCTCCCCAAAGCTCTTCTCACTCAGACAACAAAGAGATCAACTGGGGGGTCTGTGCTTTTTCTTTTCCTACTTCTTTCCCTCTGCCCCCCAGCAAAAAAGAAAAAAACCTCTCCCTCTATCTCTCTGTCTGTCTCTCTGTCTCTGTCTCTGCCTGTCTCTCTGTCTCTGTCTCTCTATCTCTCTGTATGTCTCTCTGTCTCTGTCTCTCTGTCTGTATCTCTCTCTGTCTGTCTCTCTGTGTCTCTGTCTCTCTCTCTGCCTGTCTCTGTCTCTCTGTCTCTCTGTGTCTGTCTCTCTGTCTCTCTCTGTCTCTCTGTCTGTATCTCTGTCTCTCTGTCTCTCTCTCTGTCTCTCTCTCTTTGTCTCCAGCAGTCCCAGAGACAGTACAAGCTGATGATGTTCCAGCATGCATCTTGATATTCCCCCTGCTTCTCCGACGCTGAAGCTTGAGGGAAAGGGATGGAAACAGCTTCCATGGCTGCTCAGGAAAATTACATGATTCAAAACTCCATGAAAGCTCACCTGCTTCGCTTTCAGCTAATTAAACCCTCTGTGAGTGCAGAGGCGTCTCTTTCCTTGTCCTGTCCTGCCCTCTGCTGGCCACAGCTGCATCTGCACCAGAGCCCAGGTTAGCATGTGAGCCTCTGCAGGTGGGTCCAGGGATTTCAAACTTAACACCCAACTAACTATACGGGGCTCTGCATGTGAATGGCTCTGACAACCGTGAGGAGACGTGGTCTGCGCTGACACATGTACGTGAGACGCAAATGGAAACCTGTAGTGTCCATGACACAAGACAGCTGGAACTGGGAGCGTTCAATCTCTCTCTCTTTCTCTCTTTCTCTCTTTCTCTTTCTCTTGCTCTCTCTGCTGGGGAATAAGCCTCTCTCTGGACAGAAGGGGGTAGGTTTGAGCAGGCATCTCCCCTTCTCCAGGGGGTGTGAGGAGGCCTGAGATGCTGCTAACCATCCCACAGGACACAGGGGAGCCCCACAACAAAGAGTGAGCTGGCCCCAAATCATGCCGAAATTGCAAGGTACCATTCTAAATAAACACGAAATTGTCATCCACCAGTTATGAATGAAACAGAATGTAGCTACTGAAAATACGTTTCTAGGTTGTCTCTTGTGCCAAATGAAGTGCAGTTTCCATAACTCCCTAGTTCACAAAAATGGACAAAGATGCAGCCTGACAACAGAGCCAGTGTGATGGCAACAGAGAGGGCGCCTCTGGTGGCCAGATCGAGAGCTGCGCCCAGGAGCCCAAATGGCTGAAGTCTGAGATCACTACCTACCCCCATCAGAGAACTGGTGATTCAGTGGTGTGGCTGATGCCCCTTCTTTGTTATTTTAATTATGTTAATCCTGGTGCAGAAGGAGGCAAATGACTTTCAAAAATCCATACCCTCAGTAACAAGATTTCCCAGGAAGAGGTATTTTATATATATAAAATAGGTGGGTGGGAGGCCCAGAGGGGGTTGGTACATAATGGTTAAGCAAAGTGACTCTTAACCCTGAGGCTCCAAAGTTTCAGGTTCAAATGTTCATCATTAACCAGAGCTGAACAGTGCTCTTAAACAAAGGGGGGGGGGGGGGGAGTTGGGCAGTAGCACAGCTGGTTAAGTGCCTGTGGGGCAAAGCTCAACTACTGGCAGAAGGATCCCAGTTCAAGCCCCAGCTCCCCACCTGCAGGGGAGTCACTTCACAAGTGGTGAAGCAGGTCTGCAGGTGTCTATCTTTCTCTCCCCCTCTCTGTCTTCCCCCTCTCTTTCCATTTCACTCTGTCCTAACTACAACAACAACAAAAAAAGGGCAGCAAAAGGGAAAATAAATATTATTTTTTTAATCCTATGTTAAAAAAAAAAGGTTACAGCAACCATTTCTGAAGTGGGTGAGATCACAATCTGTTCCATGTAATCTCAAAAACTGGAAGAAAAAAAATGGTTAAAAAGAGGGAACCAGGAAGTTAGCACTGTTGAAATGTGTTCTCAGGAGCACATCAGACTGCTTCCAGGGAAGTCAGAGTCCTGTCCAGAACTCTGTGGCAGCATGCTGGGCTGCTCAGAATCACTCTGCCTTCTGCCTGCAGAGCTGGCCAGCTGAGCACAAAGGCCAGCTGTCACCTGCACCACACAGATGTGCCAGATGTGCGAGCTGAGTATCAAAGAGCAAGGGGGCTTCACAGCACCAACACAATGAGGTGAAAGTTGGGCACAAGTGTTGGGCTCTGTGTAAGCTTGACAGAGCTTAGGGAGAACTCCCCCCATCCTTGGATGGAGGTCTGAGAAGATAGCCCCTTGTAAGTCTCTCTTGCCAAGATGAGCAAAGGGGAAAAACCGTCTCTCAGACTTAGTTCTTCCCTCCTTAACTCTCAAGCCCACAGAAACATCACTACCTCTCTTCATTAACCACAGGCCACATGGCTGCCTACCTAAAGGTTCATTTACTCAAAGTTCACCTCACCTTCTGATCACAGAGGAGAACACACCTTATCACACACTCCATCATACAGCTCAGACTCCAGACAAGAGAAATTCCAAAGTATATGGCCTTTGAGATCCATCTTCTCTCTGTCTCACCCTACTGGTTTAACCCCTATGCTTCTCTCAAATACCTTTGGATAGTTAAGTTGCTTGCATCATGAAGAATAATTGTCTTGTATCTCATCATTTCCTGTCATACCAGCCCCCTACCATAGGGGCAAGCTGAACTTTAAGAAACCTGTAATTTCTGACATGTTTGAAATATGTTCTTTGTCTGAATTCCTATTTAAGCCCACCTTTTTCTGCCATTAAATGAGAGTTCCTCCATTCTCCCTGGTGTCTCTTGTCTGTCCTCACATCATCCCTTGAACGAGCGAGAGAGAGCTGGTCAGGTTTGCCTTCCAGCTGGACTGCACCTCACGAGAGTGCCGGCACACAAGTCCTGATAAAATGACTTTGCTGTGTGTGGTGTACAGCTGTTGGGGGGTGTTCCTGCATTGTTTCTTTCTTTCTTTTTTTAATTTAAATTTATTTATTTATTCCCTTTAGTGGCCCTTGTTTTATAGTTGTAGTTCTTACTGTTGTTGTTACTGATGTTGTCGTCGTTGGATAGGACAGAGAGAAATGGAGAGAGGAGGGGAAGACAGAGAGGAGGAGAGAATGACAGACACCTGCAGACCTGCTTCACCACCTGTGAAGCGACTCCCCTGCAGGTGGGGAGCCAGGGGCTCAAACCGGGATCCTTCTGCCAGTCCTTGCCCTTGGTGCCACCTGCTCTTAACCTGCTGCGCTACTGTCTGCCTCCTGTTTCTTTATTTCTGTCTTGAGCTTGTGGGTTAAATTAACAGCAAGATGTAATGTTAATACTCTTCTCAACCGACACTAGTGTAAGAGAAGATGCCCACTGCGGTCCGGTGGTGGTGCACCTGGCTGAGAGCACACGTTACAAAGAGCAAAGACCCGGGTTCAATCCCCTCAACCCACCTGCAGGGGGAAAGCTAGCCGACCATCTCTAGCCAATAAACAAAGATTTTTAAATAATTATAGGGGGCCAGGTGGTGGTACACCTGGCTGCAGGTGTCTCTTTGCCTGCCTCCGTTTCTATGCAATATGTGAATAAATAAAAATATTTATTGGTTGTCTCTATTCAATAAATAAAGATAATTTTTAATTATAAAATTTAAAAGTCAAGATTAAAAAAGAAGAAGAAAGAAGATGCCTGTATGAGTCTTCTCTTCAGGACACCAAGAACACCCCACATTCTGATCACAGAACTTATCCTGTAAGTCTGTGAGTCCTTGAGTCTCTCTCTGTACAGCCTGCCAGCAAGTACTGCTGTAATGCAAACACAGGCAGCCATGATTTGGGGACCAAGACAGAATGAAAGAAAACAGAGATGTCCCAGGGGGCAAGCGATGGTGCACCTGGTTATGCGCACATATTACAGAGCTCAAGGACCCAGGTTCAAGCTCCTGGCCCCCACCTGTAGGGGGAAAGCTTCAGCAGTGGTGAATCAGGGCTGCAGGTGCCTGCCTCTCTCCCTCTCTCTCTCTCTCTCTCTCTCTCTCTCTCTCCCCCTCTCTATCTCAGCTCTCAATTTCTCTTTGTCTCTACCCAACAACAAATAAATTTATTAAATAAAAAGATTAAAACAAACAAAGATGCCCCTACTCTGAGTCTGAATAGAAACCAGAATTTTTCTAAATTTTTAATTTTTTAAAATATTTTATTCATTTATTAATGACAAAGGTAGGAGGAGAGAGAGAAATAACCAGACATCATTCTGATACATGTGCTGTCAGGGATTGAACTCAGGACCTCATGCTTGAGAGTCCGATGCTTCATCCACTGTGCCACCTCCCAGACCACAATTTTTAATTTTTTTCTAAAAAACTAAAACAACAACAACAACAAAAACCTTAGCTACAAGTTCCTCAGGACCAACGACCCAGCAGACCCATTTTCGTTTATATTGTCATCTTTGTAAGACTGCTGATCGAATCCCATTCTCCAAGAGGGCTAGAACTCAGAAGGTGCTTCCTTAATGCTTCCTTCATTTATATTGTGATCTTTGTAAGACTCCTGATCGAATCCCATTCTCCAAGAGGGCTAGAACCCTGGAAGATGCTTCCTTAATGCTTCCGTCCTGTAACTTATAATACTGCAAATGTGAAACAGTTTCCTGCATCACAACTTGTTGGGTAAATAATTTGTATAACAAGGAGACCACCTTCTCTGCATTAGAAAGAACTTGTGAAGTGGGTGGAGGCCAGTCCCTGGTGCACCTGGCTGAGAACACACATTCCCAGGAACAAAGGGCCTCAGCTGGAGCTCCAGGTCCACACCTGCAAGGAGGTTTCACTAGTGGTGAAGCAGGTCTGCGGGTGTCTCTTTCTCTCCCTCTCTAGCTTCTCCTCCCCTCTCAATTTCCCTCTGTCTTATCAAAGGAAAAAAAATAGCTGTCAGGAGCAGTGGATTCACCATGCAAGCATTCAGCCCCAGCAATTACCCTGATGGCAATCACAGAGATCAAAAGAGACATTTGGACCAGTGAGGGAGTCGGGCGGTACCGTAGCGGGTTAAGCGCACATGGAGCAGAGCACAAGGACCAGTGTGGTGTAAGGATTCCAGTTCGAGCCCCCGGCTCCCCACCTGCAGGGGAGTCACTTCACAGGCTGTGAAGCAAGTCTGCAGGTGTCTGTCTTTCTCTCCCCCTCTCTGTCTTCCCCTCCTCTCTCCATTTCTCTCTGTCCTATCTAATAACAACGTCAACAGTAACAACAATAATAACTACAACAATAAAACAACAAGGGCAACAAAAGGGAATAAATAAATATATATATAAAAAAGAAATTTGGGCCAGTGAAATCACTCACTAGGACATTATACTGCTTCTCCACATGCACGGCCCAGGTTCAAGGCCGGCTTCCAACACAATGAACTAATCACTGGTGCTGTTTCTCTCTCTCTCTCTCTCTCTCTCTTAAGAAAGGAACAAAGAGGTTAGTGAGATCATCAGAACATCACATCATTGAACCTTGTCAAACATACCCTCTATAATCAGTTGAAGGACAGCTTAGCTTTGAGCAGGAAAAAGCTAGATAGGTGAATATTGTGTAACTGTTGCTGTTATTCTAGAGCTCAATTCATACTCTGCACTGAAAGGTCAAAGAACAGACAGACAATAGGGAGACTAGTGCTTGTAGAATCCCTCCACATACTGAGTGGTGCACAGCCCAGAACTAAGACAATCCTGTGTCAGGGGCCGGGCAGTGGAGCATCTGGCTAAGCACACACACACACCACAGTATGCAAGGACCCAGGTTCAAGCCCCCGGGCCCCACTTCCAGAGGGTGACACTTCATGAGCAGTGAGCAGGGATGCAGGTGTCTCTCTGTCTCTTTCCCCTATCTCCCCCTCCCTTCTCAATTTCTCTGCCTCCATTCAATTTCTTTGTTTTTAACAAGAATCCTGTGCCATAGTCCCAGTTACAACTCTCCACGTTAGTTCTCCACAGATCTCACTGCACAGTCCAGGGTGCCTGGAGCTCAGAAAGATGAACTCGAAGGAGTGAGACTGGGTTAACGTCCACCATGGCCAGGAGTCTAAACATTTTCACCTCCATGTCTTGCCCCTACCCAAGTTGGATGAACCTCAAACACTACTTTAATCATCTCCAGGAATGCATGATGCAAAGCTCAGAAAAACAAAGGTTCCTCAGCCTGGGTTGAAGAAGAAAGTGCTGATGTTTGTCTAGCATCTCTCAGATGACTGGCAGCTAAGAGGATCTGGAAGCATAAAGGAAAGGAGAGGCTGAGTGTAACTCAGCATCTTGGGGGCCAGTACTGGGGTGAGTGCACTCATCACCACCTGTGAGGACCTGAGTTCGAGCCCCCAGTCCCCACTTGGGGGAGTGGTTCTTCAGGATCCTCGAAGCAGTGCTGCAGGTGTGTCTGTATTGCACATTCTTTCACAATTTCTCTCTGCCTTAGCAAACTAAAAAATGCTAAAGAAACACTACAGAGGATGAAACAGAAAGAAGGAAAGACAGCCTCCTTGTGGCCCCAAAGAATGCAGCCGGGTTCTCTGTGCCTGTGGGCAGTGCATTTGGACTTGGGTGAAACTCTCATTGTCACAGACATCTGAGACCTGTACACAGAGTGGATACTTCCTTCCGCACGACTCACAGATGAGCTCTAACACAGTCTACCGCAGATGACACACAGTGCGGGGAAGAAGCCGGTGGGTGCGGTGAGGCCTGCAGGCCTAGTCCCACTGCAGACACCATGTGCTTCAGGGATGCTCTGGCATGGCCTTCTCTCTTATGAAGTGAACAAAAGAAACCATCTGTCCATTTGACGTCATATTGTAGCATATATTTTATATGAATAGATATTTACATTACAGATACGGAACAGAGTCCACATCAAACCCAGCTAATGTGTATTGCATAATAGTACGTGACAAGCCTTAGAGGAGGTGTGATACGCTGTGGCACAAAGTCCTAACTACCTGGCTATTGTCTGGCTGTCTGGGACCTGAGAATTGCCATCTAAACTGCATTTCCCAGGAGTCTCTGTGTGACTTATGGCCTAACGCGGCTGGCTTCAACCTCCATGTGGGCAAAGCACAAAGCACCAGGCAAATGCTGAGTGGCCGAGGGTGGATGACTAGTGCAGACAGGAGAGCAGCTTCAGATCACAGCTACGCTGGCAGAAACGGCTCTTGCCTCATCCCTAGCCTGCTAGAAAAGCTGCCTTCCTCTTCCTCAGGAGGGGCAGGTAGTTTCCCATGCCATTGCTCTTGATCTGTTCACTCTTGGTGTCTGTCTGTCTGTCCCTCATAATGACCTGACTGTAACAGCATGCTGGTGGTCCAGCCCCTCCCTGACCTGTTCACTCCCTGCCTCATGAGAGGCGCCCATCCTGCCCTTGTCTGTTGACTTACTCCTACTGTCCGTGACCCTGATGTGCCACCACTGTGTCTGCCTCATGTCTTCCCCAGGGTGATGCATGTATACATGTATTAGCTGTGTAATGTGTGTCTGTGTGCCTATAATAAATTATACATTGTGTAAAAAATGTAGGTATGTCATAAAATGAAGATGGGTCATACTGATACAATGCATGGCTTCTTATCACAGAAGGGCAATGAGATGCCTGCCCTCCAACTATACGTCCCCCCACAGCACCACAGGCAGTTAGCCAGACATGAGCAGCAGGAGGAGGCTGAAACAGAACACTCCATGGCTGCCCCGACTACAGGAACGGGTGGTGGGTAGATAACATAATGGCTATGCCCAGAGACTCTTATACCTGAGGCTCCAAAGTCCCAGGTTCAATCCCCCACACCACCATCAGCCAGAGCTGAATAGTGTACTGGTAAAAAGAGAGAGAGAGAGAAAAAATCTATCCAACTGCAGGGACCACCCAGAGGGCACCCAGAGGAATGCACAGGCAGGCCTGGGCACGGCCTGAAGCTCAGAGCATTCCTGATAGGGAAGAAGATGAGGATGAAGGGACTTCCCCATGGTTGAGCTGCGCAGCGGGCAGCACACCTGACACTGCAGAGCACACGTCAAGATGGGCCACTCAGCAGCCAGCTGAGGTGGGAGCGGATGTGAGCAGTATGGGGCAACTCCAGAAGAGCCCTTCCCAGTGGCCGTCCTGCAGACAGTCTGCAGGGGCAGTGCACACCTCTTGGGAGTGCATCTCTTTAACTGAATTGCATTTTCAATTCTGCAGATAAAGCCTTGTTGCTTACACCTCTGTCTATCTACTGCGATCTCTCTTTCCACAAGATAAAGAACAGAGGCAATGTAACACCACAGCAAAGGATGTCAAGGGGCTGGGAAGGACCCTGTGTGGACACTGACTGACTGGATCGAGGACAGGAGAGAGAAGGAGGTCTCCAAGGAGGGCAGTGAGTGACAGGAGAGAGTCTCCTTTCTGGAACCCCAGCAGGAGTATTCACTCAGTTGCCACCTCACATTCTCACCTTCTCTGGGGCATCACCTTTACCAGTATTAGCTTATTATTTCTCTTTAAATAAACCCCTCCATACTTCCATAAAATGCACTACCCAGGCCATCCCCAGATGGAGACTTGCAGATGCAGTGGGTGGAAAGCTCAGTGCTGTTCTCCACGGAGAAGTCCTGGCTGGGTATTTTTGTCGGCTGGAAGCTCTAACTCTATTCAGAAAAAAAATTAGCAAGGGCTAGAGAGGTGTGAGAGAGATAATAGCAGCATGCAGAGATGTTCTCTTTGGCATTCAAAAGAGTGAAATGGGTTTGAAAAGGAAATTACAGACTCACTCTAGAATTCAATTATAAGCAATGAGCCCATGGAGGAGCCAGGGGAGGGCAGCAGCCCTGGGAAATACTCTGTAGATGCCTGTCTCTCCAATATCCAGGATCAACTACCCCCGACAGGCCTTGCCAAACACTCAAGGTCAGGGAGGAGGAGGCCATGCTTCCCGTGGGGGAGAAAGCAGACTTCTTGAGCCGTACTGCTCAGAGGCTGGACTCCGGGATAGACACAGGGATAGCTCTCAGAAGCTAGTCTCTCTCTCTCTTTCTCTCTGTCTCTGTCTCTCTCTCTCTCTCTGCCTCCAGGGTTACTGCTGGGGCTTGGTGGTGGCACTACAAATCCACTGCTCCTGGTGGCCAATTTTTCCTCCAGTTTATTTGCTAGAGAGAAATTGAGAGAATGGGGGGAGATAGAAAGGGAAAGAGAAGGGGCTGGGTGGTGGCAAACGTGACTGAGCACACATATTACAATGTGCAAGGGTCCAAGTTCGATCCCCCAGTGGATCCCCCAGTCCCCACCTGTGCGGGGTGGGGAGGGCTTTGCAAGTGGTGAAAGAGTGATGCAATTCTTTCTCCTTTCTCACTCTCTATCACCCCCTTCCTTCTCAATTTCTGGCTGTTTCTATCCACTAAATAAACAAGAATAATAAAGTTTAAAAATGAAAAGGGGAACCTGCTTCCCTGTTTCTGAAGTGTTTCCCCCTGCTGGTGGGGGACAGGGGCTCAAACCTGGAACCTTGAGCAGGTCCTTGCGCTCAGTACCGTGTGAGCATGATGATTCTGTTGCGTAGAGTCAGGTTAGCTCTTCTCTGTGGTGAAGACCTAGAGAAACTCTTACCTAAAATGGCACCAGACTGTAAAAGCAGGCCTCAGGATACAGCAGGTCAAAGTGGTGGGTAGGTGTTTAAAAAACTCTGCCATCTCTGTTTCCTCTTCCTTGGTCATAAAGGCCCTTTATAAGGCTGTCGGAAGATAAATAGCTCACTGCCTTTCGAGTGAGGAGAGAGGGAAGGACACTTTCACTGCTCAAATGCCTGCAGATAGCAATCACACTTTGGAGCAGTACAGACTTCTCCCTTAATCAAAGATATACTTTTAATGAGATTTTTATCTTTGATTGAAAATGTGAGGCTGTCATGAACACTTGGGTCATTACTCTGCTTCTGGGCTTAATGCTTCCTTCTTTCTAGTCCCCTCATGTTTTTTCTATGGAGTTCTTAATTTATTCTGGGTATTTAAAACTTTCCTTTTTCGATCTTTTGATGTCAACAGTCTTTGGAGGACAAGAAGTTCATTTTGAACTTAGTTTAACAAAATACATCGCCATTTTTGGCCTTCCTCTGTGTATGCCCTTGTATTCACAGTGTTATAACAGACCTTGGCCAGGAGTCAGCTACTGGCTTTGTTTTCACAGAAACCACATTCTATTGTACTTGTTATGTTTTACTCAATAGTGACAGAAAGAAACTCCGAGGGAAGGGGAGATAGAGGGGGAGAAAGAGAGACACCTGCAACACCGCTTCACTGATCCTGAGGGTCTTCCCACCCCCCACACCCCCTGCAGGTGGGGACAGGAGGCTTGAACCCTACACATGCTGATCTGTGCTCAACTGGATGCGCCCTCATTTGGCTCCTAGACTTCTGTTAATTTGGGGGCAGCTGGGTCTAGCTGAAAGTTGGGTCTCCGGGCCAGGAGATGCTCAGCTCTTATTATAGACCTACTGAGATTATAGTTTATATTATTTATATTATTGTTATTATTTATATTATTATAGATTATAGCATGCTATCCCTTACGGGGTCAGTTTGGAACATTCACTTGATATTTCTGGAACCTCATTCTTCCATGGGGGACTCCCACCTGCTTTTCTAGCTAAGCAGACAGATTAAGCTAATCTAGCTAGTCAGGCACTTAGCAAACAGCCTTGGACATGGAAAATACCAAGTGCTTGGTAGCAGTTATACAATTTTTTTTTACCTCCAGGGTTATTGATGGGGCTCTGTGCCTGCACTACAAATCCACTGCTCCTGGAGGCCACGTCTTCCCCTTTTGCTGGCCTTGTTTTATCGTTGTTGTGGTTATTATCATTGCTGTTAATGATGTCATTGTTGTTGGATAGGACAGAGAGAAACTGAGAGAGGAGAGGAAGACAGAGGGGGGAGAGAAAGACAGACACCTGCAGACCCGCTTCACCACTGGTGAAGCGACCCCTCTGCAGGTGGGGAGCCGGGGCTCAAACCAGGATCCTTAGGCTGGTCCTTGCACTTAGTGCCATGTGCAATTACCCTGCTGTGCTACCACCTGCCCCCCGCAGTTATACTTTTTAAAGAAATTTTCCTCTTCCAATTCTACATAGAAAACCAAGTCAATATCTAGAAAGAATCCAGGCCTTTCCATGGCTGGGGCTGTGGTTCAGGCCTGGTCCTTTGTCCTCCATCATGGTTGCTAAGAACCTACATTGACCCCTAGGAGTCTTGCAGTGGCAAAGACAAATCTGAAAGAGTGGTCATAGTTCAGGGAGTCCTAGGATGCATAAGGAGGTGGGGGATGCTAATCTGTCTGCAACCCACCTTCTCCTCAAAGCTTTCTGAAGAGCAAAGAACCTCTCCCCACCTCTCAGCATCATTTTCCTCACAGTTTATCCACTGTATTTTGGGTTTATTTCCAAATAAGTCATGCCCCACAGGTGCCAGGGGTTGGGGATATCATGGCATCTTTTCAACCCATTACTGGGAGTTAGTGAATTGTAATACTAGTTTAAGCCTCTTTGAATTACATGTTAATTCAAATAGAACCAAGCAGACAGACTCCTTAGTTCACCTTTCTCCCTCTCTCTCTCTCTCTCTCTCTCTCTCTCTCTCTCTCTCTCTCTCTCTCTCCTCCCTTTACCCCTTTCTTCTTTCCCACTGTCTCACCTACCCCACAGATAGCCTAACCTTTTCCTTACACATATCGAAGACAATTCTAGGCACAGAGATATTTTTTGTTGGTTGTTTTTCTCTCACAGACTCTCACACAAGGACTGAGAAATTCCCTTAATAACCACGAGATTTCTACCACAAATGAGTAAGTATTTCTACCCAATATGACCTTAGCCTCTATCCCTAGTATAATCAGATGAGTGAGATCTGTGGTCTTCCACCTTTACTATGATCCACAACTATTACAAACATCCTTGAGCCCTACTAAAATCAAAACTTTGAAGGAGTCAGTAGAAAAGCACACAGTTTCCTGTCTGCTGTTTTATTCCCAGGGAGGTCTAATAGTGATGTTCCTCTCTCCTTAGCGATGGTGAACTTGCCAGCACAAGGAAAGGGGGGATTTTTATTCTCTGCTCATGTGCTAATTGAGCAGGTCTTAGAAACACACACACACACACACATTTCCAAGCTGCCTAGGGGGGCAGGTGTGCACCATGTGGGAGGCTGCCCTGCTTCCCTTTGCGTGATTCTGTGAGCACCTCAGTGACCCCTCTTAGGCATTCTTCATTTCCCCCAGGAAAATACTCCTGTCTGAGGGGCAAAATTCAGTATTTGTCACTTGTGAACTAGTGAAATGGAGCAGCAGAAACACTCATGGGGTGGTGTGTCCAGTTAAGGGCACAGCACCATGCACAAGGAGCTGGGTTCCAGCCCCTGCTCCCCACCTGCTGGTAGGACCCTTCGTGAGGAGAATTCCTGCAGGCCTGCAGCTGTCTTCCTCTCCCTCTTTCTCTTCCCCCACCCCTCTCAATTTTTCTGTGTCCTATAATTACCAAATAAAAATAGAAAGAAAGAAAAAAGGAAAGATGGCTGCTGGAAGCAGTGTATTCGTAGTACAGGCAAGGGGCCCCAGAGATAACCCTGGTGGCAGAAAGAAAGGAGGGAGAGAGGAAGGAGACGGGGAAGAAAAGGAAAAGAAAGGAGGAGGAGGACTCATTCATAATAGACACAGTTAAAAAAAAAACCCTCTGTAAACACAGACATATAAATATAGACATACCTATATACACTTTTTTTTCCTTGTTGTCAGTAAGGGTGCTTTGAATGCTCAATCAGTAGGTCCTTGGGCTTCTCTCACACCGTGTGGCTGAGAAGCAGTGTGAGGAGAGGCATGACTGCCAGCCTGGATGGCAGGACACCCATGAACAGCACTCCCTTCAACCCCAGCAGACAGACCATCTTCACTGAGAGCCCAGAGCCTTTCTGTCTTTGGGACAGACCTTCACTCTCATCTGAGTCAGGAAACCTCTGGCCCACCTGCAGATTCTCTTGGCTCCTGCTTGGCAAAGGCCAAGGGGAGGGATCTTACATTCTCAGTGACTTGATGGGGAAATAAATTCTAGTCTATGGGAAGCAAACAACAAAAAATAAAACAAGATCCAGAAAGTGACTGCAAGTCAGTATGGGATGTACTGAGGCTGGTGTGTGTGCAGGGGACAGTGAAGATATGCCCCCCCTGCCCGCCCCCTCTACCCACTGCCCTGGGCTCTGCTGCCCCTACACACAGCTCCCTCAGACATAACCTGGGCACACACGCTGCTGAGATGGATGGCACAGTCCCTGGGATTTCTGACCGTGACCAACATGAAGAGAACTGTGCAAAAGCAGGGGCCAGCATCAATCACAACTGGACAGGGCATACTTTCTAAGGCGTGAAGACGCCCTGCCACACAGCCAAAAGCAGGGGAATCAAAGACACCGACTGGAGGGGTTAAGTAACTAATGTTCACTCGACACATCACCCAGAGAGCCGGTGACCATTTATTTATTTATTTCCCCCCATCAGAGATTACAGAACTACCCGAGAAATCTCTCTCAGACTCGAGAGTTTCCTGTGTTATAATTCAGAATCTAAGAAAAAGGCAGCGTTAAAAATCACATTAAAAAGAGTAGACTTAATTTGTTTCAGTTCAAGAAATGAAAATAACAGCCATAGGAAGGGTACCAAAATGTACATGATTTAGCCTCAATCAATACATAACTGCCAAGAGGTGAAAACATCAGCACAGGGAAATCACATTTTTAAAATGAAGGGGTGAGAAGTATATAAGCCTACCTAGGACTGAAGGCAGGTAAACTGGTGAATTATCCCCAAGGTATAAATGTTGGAGCAGGTTCTCAGTGGATGAAGACGGTGTGAACCATTAAGGGAAGATAAATATCGCTACTGCTGCTGTTAGTATTGTTACTGTTGCTGTTGTCACCATCATTATAATTACTGCAGTCCCAGGACTTCCTTGCTCTGGAGAAAATTTTTCACCCAGAAAGAGAGAGACAGAGGCAGGGATATAAAGAGAGAAAGAAGGAGGGAACCTGCCCAGGCTTCCCTCGGGGCACCGGGAGTCAGGCTCAGACCTGGGTGGTACCTAGGACCAAATAGGCTCCACTCCAGGTGAACCATCCTGCTGGCTCATTTTAAACCATTTGAAAGACAAGCATTACTGGGTGGGTTCTGTATAGCATAGTGGTTATGCAAAGAGACTGTGTCTGAGGCTCTGCAGTCCCAGGTTCAAACCCCTGCACCACTATAAACCAGAGCTGAGCAGTTCTCATGTAAAAACAACAGCAACAACCACAACCATTACTTACCAAGAATATTACCATTGTCAAGCTCGGGAAATGGCCCCATGTCTGAATCACTAGACTCCCAAGCAGAAGGTTCTAAGTTCGATTCCTGCTACTCCATGTGCCAGACTGATGCTCTGGCTCTCTCTCCTTAATAAAGATTAAAACACGACAGATGCAGACTCATAGGCCTAAGAAAAATAGGCATGGCTTGCAAGCAGAGACCAAGCCACAGGTGTCGCACTCAGGAATAGGGGTGTCTTCCTTGGGGAAGGGGCAGGGGCAGCCACACCAAGAAATTGCCCCTCTTTCCAAGAGCACTCAGACCCGACCTCCTCAGCAGCCCCTCTCAGCCCGCCTGAGTTGATAGCAGAGACGGACTTCCGGCCCGAGAGCGAGAAAGCTAAAACAAGGAACAAAGACGGGGGTGGGGGTGGGGGGGGTGGGGGGTGGGGGGGGTGGGTCACTCAGTAGAGAACATAAGTTACCCTGTGCCAGGATTTTTTTTCTCTTTTAGAGAGAGAGGCAAAGGAAGTCAAAGAGATCAATGACATCAAGGAAGCTTCCTCAAGTGCAGAAGGTTCGATCCTCAGTCACTCCCAGGGCCAAACAGCGCACTATCAGGTGAATGACTATCTCATCAGCCCTGGAGGTAAGGCTCCTTAATAAAGGCAGCTAGAGGGGCCGGGTGGTAGCACACCTGGTTGAGTGCATATATTACAATGCTCAAGGACCTGGGTTCGAGCCCCCGGTACCCACCTGCAGGGGGAAAGCTTTAGGAGTGGTGAAGCAGGGCTGCAGGTGTCTCTCTGTCTCTCTCTCTCTCTCTCTATTACCCACCTCCCTCTTGATTTCTGGCTGTCCCCAATAAGATAATAATAAATAAAAAAAATTAAAAAATAACTGAAAAAAAGTTTCTTTAAAAAAATAAAAGAAAGGCAACTAGGCTCAGAGGTGAACCCCACTGGGTATCCTGGACACCTGGTACTTGATGCAGCTCCAAGTGGGCTGAGGGCCGTCTCTTCAGAGCCAGCCTGGCTTATTATTTTGACACCTCTGTCACCTTACATCACTTCAATTCCACTTTATCAAATTACGGATTTTGCCAGGAGCATTCAGCTCGGAAGGAGAGGGGCGGGCATGCACGCAAGCAGGAATGACTGTCAGTGTCGGGGTGGCATTTCAGAACCACACGGGGGGGGGGGGGAAGGGTGCTCAGGAAGCAGGACTAGCAGAGGCCCAGCGCTGGGGCTATGGGACCTTAGTTGCATCACCCTCCAGCCAGGCAGCGTCCTGGGCCTCCTAGGGGCAGGTTTGCATGTGGACTTGCTCTCTGGGAGACTGGAGCTAAAAACCCAGATGAGCTCCTCTAACTCTCAGCCTCCACAAACACTTCCAGCCGCCCAGGGAGACCCAGAGGACCCAGAGAAGCTGAATTCCCAATGTCTAGGGCCAGAAAGGAGGGAGACTGGGCGGTCGGTTTGGTGAAACAGAGACATTAGAGAATTGGACGCCAGGTAGTGGCACACCTGGTTGAACAAATATTCTGATAAGCAAGGACCTGGGTTCGAGCCCCTTAGCTTTTCAAGTGGTGGAGCAGGGCTGCAGGTGTCTCTCTGTCTCTCTCCCTCTCTCCCTCCCCCTTCCCTCTTGATTTCTGGCTGTCTCTATCATAAATAAATAAAGATAATCAAAACAGAATTTTCAAAATAGAAAGAAATTAGAGCACCCATTACAAGATGGAAGGCAGCCAAGAGAAAACTGCCCAGCTGTGGTGAGGTCAGCACCATCAGCTGCTCATGACAGCCAAAAGTTTGGTTGCTCCTGGGGTCATCGGGCCTGTGAGGTCAAGTTCACAAAGACAACAAGGGCAAGCTTCACTGGCGAGTGGCCTGCTAATGAAAGGCACTGCACAGGGCTATGAGCTGGCACGTGTCTGCAGGTGTGTCACATCTCCTAGCGGCCCTGGAAGCCCCACACAGAATGATCCCAGGTGCCTCTTTCTCACCTAAACCTCAATGTGCACCTACAGGACTGGGGGAGGTTCCCATTCAGAGATGTACACAAAGCAAAGGGAAAGAGAAATAAAACAGAGAGAAGTACACCGGAGAATTAAACAAAAGTCCAAGGGGGAGTGGAGACACCTTTGGAAGAAGGACAGACAGACACTCCATTCTGAGGGTGGTGTCAGTGGGGAACACAGCAGAGGCAAGCTTAGCCTAAGTGGTGATTCTGTTTCTATCTGTGCATCCTACAAATACGTGCACTGGAGCAGAACTACACACGGACCTGCTGGGGATGCCACCAGGAGGGAGCCACCTTCACCTGGAGGCCAGGACTCCACAGGCCGCACTCAGCTGAGGTCTGAGGTCCAGCAGGGTGAACGCAGTTGGTTGGGTCGTTACTCCTCCTGATGAGAGCACATTAGCGGGCTCCCACATCCTGTACAGCAATTGCCTCTGAGTTACAAAGCACGTTTTTGCTTTGAGGAGTCCTCCAGTCACCTTATTCATCATCAGGTGACCAAGAGATCATGAAATCAGGGCTGAAACCCTCTGCTTGCAATAACAACTGCTTTCAGCAGAAGGGAGATGGGAAGCAGAGAGAAACATCTCTCACAGTAGCGGGAGGATGTCACCAGTCGCCCGAGGATGTCTCTCCTTGATGTATTTCTCTGACCTCTTGGAGCCAAGGCACAAGTGGTCAAATTTGATCTGCTTGGCCGCATCTGACTGTGGACACTTTGGCTACCTCTGGTCAATAAAGAGAGACTAAAAATACCACAGCGGACAGCGATTGTCTAAGAGTCTCTTTCCCCAGGGAGGTCGGGCACCAAGTAGAACAAGAAGGTAAATGAGGAGGGTTCCTACTAACCTCTGCTCACACCACTTCAAGGAAGCTCATGCGAACAGATGGGTATTACAACACCTGCAAAACGTGCTGTTTGGGAAAAAGAGGCAGTTGCTATTCCAAGCCAAAGAGCCCTGGCCACTTGTGGGAACATACATTGGAAAGCCCAGTATGGAACATGCATGCTATGATCCAGACCCATGTGGCAGGTGGCTTAATGTACACCACCCTTAGCTAGACTCAGATAAAGTGCAAAAAAAAAAAAAAACAAAACAAAATGACTTTCTCAGAGGAGAAGCATACATCCAAATAAAACCCAGCACGGATACTCAAGCACTTCATCCTGTTCTATGCTCTTCAGTGGAAACACCAGAGTGAGCCAGAGCTCCAAGAAACAGAAGGAGGAACACTACAGAGCCTGTCCATCCTTAAAGGACGCAAAACCAGCGCACACAGGGACCTTCCCATGCCGCTGTCCACTCAGACACGCCCTCGACGCCTGGGTTTGAATCCCACAATCCTTGTCATATCTGAAACAGTAGCGGCAACAAAAAGATGGGAAACGCAGACTTACCTTCCTGTCTTCTACTCCCACGCAGGTGTCGCAGTCTGCTGTGATATCCTGAGAGGAGGAGAGAGAGAAGGAAAGAGCAGGAGTCAGACTGATGGTCAGGGAAGTCTGCAGTGTGCTGAAACGCCCTTTCCAATAATAATAAAGAGCTCGCTCTCCTCACAGCAGTTTCTCGAGCCACTGCTCTTTATGGTGCAGTTTAGAAGTGTGGGTCTTGGTGTTTGCACTGGAGACATATGGGCGTCCTAGCGGGCGCCACCTTGTGCAGATGTGTGTGTGTGTGGGGGGGGGGGGAGCTGTGGATCAGAGCTCAGGACAAAGAGAAGCTTCAGACTGTAGCCTCCTCCTCTCAGACGCCTCTCTCCACACCAGCGGAGACTACCCTTAATTTCATACTCAGAATACTCAAATCTGCCCCCTTCGAGGCAAGACCATCCATCGTCACTTATTTTTAATCCTTCTGCCTGTCATTCATTCACTGTCATTCACTCACCATCATCCATACCCATTTCATCCATCCACCCATCACTCATTCATTCCTCTGTCACCCACCTTTCCACCACCATTCAAAACCCATTCATCCATCCATCCACTCTTCCACATGTCTTTCTTGATTCTGGACAGCAGAAGGGGAAAACCAGTCTCTAAGGAGAAGGCTTAGACAACATGTCCAGTTAGCCAACATGGCTGCCACATGCACACAGCCTGTATTACTCATTTACTTCTTCAAAGGATGTGTGTCCTACTGCGACTGTTTGCCAAGCCAGGCTCTAGCCAGGGAGACTCAAGGACACACAGAACCATCCCTGCCCCTGTGAAGCTTCCATCCTGCTAGCAAAGGGCAGTGAAAAGGTGAATCAGCAATAGGAACATTCAACAAAATACTTCCTGGGAAGAAATTGGAAGCAGGGAGAAAGAGCTAGGACACACTGAGGAAAGGGCCATGGGACTTCCAAGGGAAGAGGCAGCTGAGAAAAGAATGGAGAAGGCAAGGGGAGACAGGCAGTGGGACACCTGGTTGAGTGCACACATTATATTGCACAGGGACCCAGGTTCAAGCCCCTGGTCCCCACCTACAGAGGGAAAGCATCAGGAGTGGTGAAGCAGGGCTGCATCTCTCTCTCTTAAGATTTCTTTATCTTTATTTATTGGATAAAGAGAGCCAGAAATTGAGAGAGAAAGAGGTGATAGGGAGGGAGAGAGAGACAAAGAAACACCTGTAGCACTACTTTACCACTCGCAAAGCTTTCCCTCTGCAGGTGGGGACCAGAGGCTTGAACCTGGGTCCTTGCACACTGTAATGTGAGCACTTAACCAAGTGTGCCACCACCTGGCCCCCAGATGTCTCTCTGCCTCTTTCCCTCTCTATCTTTGCTCTTCCCCTCTCAATTTCTCTCTGCCCCTATCCAGTAATAAGTATATAAATAAAGATAAAAAATAGATGTCTACTAAGTGGGGGGGAACAAGGCAGCTAAGACACTAAGGGCCAGTTGGGGAGGGAGTAGTTCAGGTGAGGTACAAGCCTGCTGATCTTTAAATACTTGAAAACTATGCATTTATCCATTTATACATGAGACAGATCGAGGGGTGGGGAGCTAAGTCAATCCTCGGCCACCTTGGGCCAGGTAGAGTCTGACTTTTTTTCTCTTCTATTTCTTGGCTACGGTGAGTGTTGGAGATCAAACCTGGAATCTCTCGAGTCCGACTCCCATGAGCTACCTCTGCACCATCTGCCTGGCCCAGGCGGGGTCCTGACTGAGCAAAGGGGCCTCTGGGTTCAGCCTGGTCTCGGGGGGAGCAGCCTGTGTGCAGCCCTGCTGGGTCAGATGAGAAGGAACTCCCAGCCTCATGACAAATAGCCTCTGGATGAGATTAGACTCCTCTCTGCCCTCCCACCCTAGCCTGGACACTGAGATGGACAAACCGGCTCCCCCCAGCCCCCATGAACATGACTTAGGTTCCTATCATTGGACCCAACTCCCCTAAGCTAGTGGTGGGCTGTGCCTTAGTTCCCCCAGACTCTAATAAAAGCAGCTCCCTTCACTGCAGGTCAGGCCCAGCCCGGCAGCTCCCAGGCCCACCGAGTTGTGAGCCTTGTTCAGGGCAAGGCGTGAGAAGGTGACAGCCCTTCTATTTTAGCAGCTTCCTTTCCCTTTTGCCTCTCCAGAGTTCTCCTGGCTTTGGGGCAGCAAAGCCCTCCTGCACCTCTTCTCTTCTGCCCTCTCTCCCGGAAGGATTCTTCTCTTCTGCACTTTGTGTGTTGGCTGCGTGTGATGGCTGTTGTAGGTCAGGCTTATTCAGGCCCACAAACATCACTGCTCTTCTGGAACATGGGACGGCTTCATTCTCATCTGAGAAGTTCCCAGAAGCTTGGGAAAAGGGGAGAGAAATGTCTGCTATTAATTCCCCAGAGTCCTGGGGCAGGGGGAGGCTAGCAATAATATTTATTAGTATTTAAAAAAGAATAATAATGTGGGGGGCTGGGCGGTGGCACACAGGCTTAAGTGTAGATAGTAGGAAGCACAAGGACCTGCGCAAAGATCTGGGTTCGAGCCCCAACTAACTCCCCACTGCAGGGGGGACCCTTCACAAGAAGAGAAGCAGGTCTGCAGGTGTCTCTCTCTCTCTCTCTCCCTCTCTATCTCAGCCTCCTCTCTCAATTCCTCTCTGTTCTGTCCAATAAAATGGAAAAAATGGCTGCCAGGAGCAGTGGATTCATAGTGCCAGCATCAAACCCCAGCAATAACCATAAAAGCAAAAAGGAAAAGAAAATGAAATAATAATAATAACAACAATAGTGATATGGTGCTGGGGAATGGAGGGAATTTTCCTGTAGGCATATAATAACACTGACTCATTTTCTCAGTCTAATTTTTATTCTATATTTTAAGAAGGAGAGAGAGAGGGGAAAGAGAGAGAGGAGAGGGAGAGAGAGAGAGATGGAGAGGGAAAGAGAGAGAGAGGGAGAGAGGGAGAGGGAGAGGGAGAGGGAGAGGGAGAGGGAGAGGGAGAGGGAGAGGGAGAGGGAGAGGGAGAGGGAGAGGGAGAGGGAGAGGGAGCAGCCCATAACACCACCCCAGCACTATGGTGCTGCCTCTTGCTGCTATACATGGTGGCCCAGGTGGGAACTAGGGGCTCAGGCCCACTAAGTCAGTTCTCTGCCTGCTAAGTCTTCACCTCTGCCCCCTCCCAGGATGTGAAAGCAAAGAGTATGTGGCAGGCTGGACAGGGACTCCCAAGATACAAACACATGGACTGCCCCTTTTACTTCTGAATGCTGCCTTCTATGGAAAGACTTTTCAGATGCAATTATGTTCAGTGTCTTAAGATGAGGTCACCCTGCATTACCTGTGTGGACCCTGATTCCAGGGACATGAATCCTTTTAAGAGATGGGAGGTCCCACAAAGGAGGCAGGCTGGAGGGCCAGGAAGGCTGCGAGCATCTCACTCAGGAGAAGCAGGGAGGGTTTTCCCTGCTATAGACCTAAGCCCTATGGTGGTCCCGAGACCATGTTATAGCCCTCTGCCACCCAGAACCAGGAGGGCACGCGTCCCTGCTGTCTTGTTTCTGACTGCAAAGTGATTTTAGAGAAAAGCTACGCAGGAACTGGGCAGGGGGCTCAAGAAGATTCCTGTGCTCAGCTCTCTGGTTTGGTGCTTAGAAATAAAGCACAGAATTCTCTGGGGACAGGGAGAGACAGCATAATGGTTATGCAAAGAGATTCTTGTGCATGAGGCTACAAAGTATGAGGTCACTATAAACCAGAGATGGTCAGTGTTCTTATAAAAATAAAATAAATAGATAAATAAACACAAAGACAGTAAATAAATAAATAAACAAATAGAATGTTCTGCAATGTTCAGGATGGTCTTCCCTAAGATGAATCTCTGTGCTAAGCTGAGGCCCTGGAAACTCACAAGAAGCTTTAAAAAAAAAAAAAGAAAACTCTCTTAAACATCTAAACTGATTCAAATTTGGGCTGCTACCCAGAATAAGAGCTATTACTTTAGTCTCCACCTCCATGGGTGAAGCAGTGCTGCAGGTATTTCATTGTTTCTGACTCTCTGTTTTCCTTACCCCTCAGTTTCCATCTGTCCTATCAAGTAGATAAACAGTCTTACAAAAATTCTTTCTCTTTAAAAATATTTATTTTATTTTTATTTATCACCAGATAGAGACACAGAGAAACTGAGAGGGGAGGGAAGCTAGAGACAGAGAGACAGCTGCAGCCCTGCTTCACTCATCTTGAAGCTTTCCTCTTGAAGGTGGGCACCAGGGGCTCAAACCTAGGTCCTTGCACACTATAATGTGAGTGCTTAACCAAGTGCACCACCGCCTGCCCCCCCCCATTTTCTTTTATCACCAATAACTTTCCTGTTCTAAAGAAACTATCTGTAAGAAAGATAAAACTCGCCCCACCCCTATGGACATCTAATCTTTGACAAAGGGGCCCAGACTATTCAGTGGGGAAAGCAGAGTCTCTTCAACAAATAGTGTTGGAAAAAAATGGGTTGAAATATGCAGAAGAATGAAACTGAACCACTATATTTCACCAAACACAAAAGTAAATTCCAAGTGATTCAAGGACTTGGATGTTAAACCAGAAACTATAAGATATTTAGAGGAAAATATTGGTGGAACTCTTTTCCACATAAATTTTAAAGGTATCTTCAATGAAATGAATCCAATTACAAAGAAGACTAAGGCAATTATAAACCTATGGGACTATATCAAATTAAAAAGCTTCTGCATAGCAAAAGACGCCAATACCCAAACAAAGAGACCACTCACAGAATGAGAGAAGATCTTTGCACGCCATACATGAGAAAAGAGTTTAATAACAAAAATATATAAAGAGCTTGCCAAACTCAACAACAAGAAAACAAATAACCCCATCCAAAAATGGGAGGAGGACATGGACAGAATATTCACCACATTAGAGATTCAAAAGGCTGAGAAACACATGAAAAAAATGTTCCAACTCTTTGATTGTCAGAAAAGTGCTAATAAAGACAACAATGGGATACCACTTCACTCTTGTGAGAATGTCACATATCATAAAAGATAGTGACAAATGCTGGAGAGGTTGTGGGGTCAAAGGAACCCTCCTGCACTGCTGGTAGGAATGTCAATTGGTCCAACCTCTGTGGAGAACAGTCTGGAGAACACTCAGAAGGCTAGAAATGGACCTACCCTATGATCCTGCAATTCCTCTCCTGGGGATATATCCTAAGGAACCCAAAACACCCATCCAAAAAGATTTGTGTACATATATGTTCTTAGCAGCACAATTTTAATAGCCAAAACCTGGAAGCAACCCAGGTATCCAACAATAGATGAGTGGCTGAGCAAGTTGTGGCCTATATACACAATGGAATACTACTCAAATATAAAAAGGTGACTTCATCGTTTTCAGCCTATCTTGGATAGAGCTTGAAGATATCATATTAAGTGAAGTAAGTCAGAAACAGAAGGATGAATATGGGATAATCTCACTCTCACGCAGAAATTGAAAAACAAGATCAGAAAAGAAAACACAAGTAGAACCTGAACTGGAATTGGCGTATTGTACCAATGTAAAAGGCTCTGGGGTGGGGGTGGGGGAGAGTACAGGTCCAAAAAGGATGACAGAGGACCTAGTGGGGGTTGTATTGTTATGTGGAAACCTGGGAAATGTTATGCATGTACAAACTATTGTATTGATAATTTGTATTAATCCCCCAATAAAGAAATTTTAAAAAAGAAAGATAAACCTCTAGTTACAGAGCATCTGATCTTCATGATTTAAGCCACTTTCTCTCCATCATCCATCCATCTCTTCCTCCTTTAAGTGCCAGGTTCTTTCTTCAGCCTTCTATCTCTTCCTCCTCTCTCCTTCCACTCCCACTGTGTACCATGTACAATTCAGAGACCAGGTTGTCTGCACTCTCTTTGGAATCTGCATGTCTATGCAGATTTGCTGTAATTTCCACCTCCTACTAATCTCTCTGATACTAGTTTGATCCATGTAATTTCCATCTCCTACTAATCTCTCTCTGATACTAATTTGATCAGTGGCCGAGTCTGAGAAGAGCCCAGAGGATGGGCTTTCACCCTTCAGGGCTGAACACCATTGAGAACAGGGATGCAGACTCCACCCCGTGTCCTCCCAGCCCTGCAGGGAAAGGGCCTCCTTCCCCATAGACCCCAGACCCTCCTGGGCAAGTGTGTCCTCCTCAGCTCTAGTCCATTCTGCCCAGAGGTCCTGTGATGACTCACAGCGACTTTAGCTGTCAACCCTGGAAGGGCTAAGATCAGGTTCCAGGCTCAGGATCAACTAGCCTTCTACTGGGGAGGAAGTCCCAGTGTTTGTTTGCTCTTTTCAAGTGGAAAATAATTGTCAATGGGGTAGAAGCTACACCCTGTTAAGCACATATGCTAAGTGCAAGGACTGGCACAAGGATCTGGGTTTGAGCCCCTGGCTCTCCACCTGCAAGGCGGATGCTTCATAAGCAGCAAAGGAGGTCTGCAGGTGTCTATTTTTCTTTTTCCATCTCTACCTCCCCCCTTTCCATCTCAATTTATCTCTGTTCTCTAGAATAAAATGGAAAAAAAAAAAAAAAGGCTGCTAGGAGCAGTAGATTTGTAGTGTTGGTACCAAGTCCCAGTGATAACCATGGAGAGATAATAATAATAATAATAATAATAATAATAATAATAATAATAATGCTAGTAATAATAATAATAGCTATGGGAAGAGAAAGTACACTTCAGCATCGCTCTCCTGGGCTGGCAAACTAGCTCACTTGGATAGCAAGCTGCTTTCTCATAGGCGTGTCTCTGCCTGTCTCTATATACCTGAAAAAGGTCTGCCAGAGAAATGAAAAACTAGTGATGACAAAATAATAATGATTTTAAAAAATCCAGAAGTCATCCCCTCATGTCTTTTAAATCTAGCACGGACACTATACGAGAGTAGACTGCCTTCCACCTTTCTGGGTTCTTGGCTGAGACACAAACACTTTTGACATCCTGCTGCCCTTCTGTGTGCATGGCAGTGACTGCAGAGGGACAGAGCCCCACAGTGGCACTGCAAACACCAGCTTCCACAGAGGCCAGAGGAAGGTGGTGGCTGTGTGTGTGGGGAACCCCTTACGATCTCCACTCTTGCCTTCTCCCCTGACAGGAGCCTCTAGAAGAGTACACTCATCCTTCACTATTTCCTGATAGTTTGTTACAATGAAGAGTCTATGCTCATGATAATAACAAGAAGTAACAAGTGTAAGAGACGCAGGTCAATATGCTTTTAGATTTAGAAACTCTGAAAAGCATTTACGTGGGGTCAGGTGGTAGGGCATCTTTAAGTGCACGTATTACAGTGTGAGAGGATGCAGGTTCAAGCCCCTGGTCCCCACCTGCAGGGGGGATATTTCACGAGTTGTGAAACAGTAGTGCAGGTGTTTCTCTCTCAGAAATATTGATACTAGACAACCTTTTGACCTTCACAAAGGTTTAGATTTTGAAAATCAGTCAATCAACCAATTAATAACTCAAGCAGGCAAGCAAGCAGGCTGTGAGGACCACCAGGGTTAGTGTTTCTATCTTGCAGGTGAAAAACCGAGTGACGCATGAAACCCCTAAGGTTAGTTCATGACTGACCTCCATCTCCTCCACCTGCTCTGTGTTTTACGTTTATGTTTCCTCCTTCACCCTGACTGTCCTGGAATCTGTACATTCAAATCGATCTCCTTATTTAAGAATAGCAATTTTGCCCCCAAATTAAAGATATATATATCTTTGAAATGACCGATGTTGCAGATTTGAGCATTTGTGTGCTTTTCAGCTGAATCTGTCAGTGCACTCAGCAGAAAGTTAATGTGATTCACAGTAGGTCCCCTGGATACAGGAAGAATAGCATCTGACTTTGGTGCATGTTCCACAGCTTTCCCCATTCACAGATGTTCCTCGGCCCCTGCAATATCACACAGAGCCAGGAGATGGCAGCAAATAACTTTGCAAAATGCCCAAATCACCAAGCATTGGACCAGAGAATCCCTGCCCTCCACTGCAATCTGCACAGTTGTTAAACACACTACTGGAATCTCTCTGTCCTTTCAACATTTCAGTCTCAAATGACTGTCTGACTGAAGAAGTAAGTCTTAGATACTAGCCAGGAAGGTGACCCTAATTCAAGGAGACATTTGGAGCGTGCAAAAGAAAAAAAAAAAATCAGCATAGACTTTGTTCCAAGGATTAGATTTCAGCTTGAGAATGTAAGAGCAGTTTCAACAGAAATCACACAAATGGAAAAACAAAAATAATAAGCTGGTTAAGATGCTGGCATAAGATCTAGCCTACCAAGAGGGAAAGAAAATTCTGATTTAGTTGACAAGGCCAGATGGCAAGATGGCTGCCTTCAGAGCTGCTCTGACAGTACACAGGAGTAGGGAGTCCTTCCTGGGGGATGGCCAGGATGAAAGGCTCACGGAGCCAGGAAGGCCACAAAAACCATCCTCAAATCCAGCTTCGATGCAAAGAGAGACAGCAAGGTGTGATTTAGAACCACAACTGCCTTCCTTGGGATCACAGTCTCTCCCCCTTGAGTGCTCCCATACCCTGAAGGCTGCATGTTTCCAAGTTTGGATGTCATGGGGCACGAGTGACTCGGTGGGAGAAAGGGAAGGCCCCAGAACCACTGACTCTGTGGAGCAGACTGTGCTCCAGGAAGTGGCCTCTTCTCAGGTAGCTGTGTTGAGTCAGAGAAGTAAGCTCAAACCCAAGGTCTGTTTGCAAATATAAGCTATGCATTGGCATGTCAGCAGGAGCTTAATGAGAGCACTTTTAATTAACTGTAAAAGTAATTACCCATATTAGATGTAAATCGCACTTGTTTTTACATGAGGTGAATAATTTCAGCGTGGTGTGTAAGAATACTACTGGAGGAGCCCCCAGCTGCAAACTCTCAGCCAGTTGCAGGATGGAGGAGAGAAACTGCATCCCACGGGGTTGTCACCTGGCTTGATTCTGCCCTGATGCTTCCTTTGCACCAGCCACCAGCATCCAGATGCCCCTCTGCCAAATGTCTACTCAGAGAAGCACCCCGACCACAGATTCCAAACTGTTTAAGCTTTGTGAATTATTTTATTTTGATCTTATAACTTGAAAGATTCCCCTGTACCTCCCTGGATGGGCTCCTGTGAATAATGAATGGCCCCAGTCAAAAGAAGAGGTACAGAGAGAGGAGAAGCTAGTAGGTCGGTCTTAGGAGCTAAAAGGACACTATGCAAAGAAGACAGAGCAAGGACAAGCCAGACAGGCTCAGAGTGGTCTTGGGTGCCAGGAAATTGGACTTCAACCCTCAGAGCAAAATTTATGATGTTCTATGTCTTTATAAGCAACAAAACAAAACAAACAAAAAAAACACTGGGGTTTGTAAATAACATGAGAACAAAATAGCTGAGGTGTGAGAGAGAGGGGGAGGTGGAGGGAGAGGGAGATGGGGAGGGATGGGGGGAGAAGAGGAAAGGGAGAGGGGGGAGGGGAGGGAAAGGGAAGGGGGAGGGAAAGGGAGGGAGAGGGAGAGAGAGAGAGAGACTAGCTTGCAAGAACAGGGCACCTGCCCAGACCCCCCTGACTCCGTGACAGTCACTTGGCCCCGGAACCTCCCACCTGAACTGCAGGAAACATAAACAGGCGGGATGGAGTTTGCAAATACGAAATTACTGGGTAATTATTTAGACTTTGATAGGCACCTTCATTAAGGGATTTGAGGAGGCAATTAGGAAAGTGAGGTTTAGAGCACTCCAGTTAAGCAAGCGAACTGAAGATCACAAGGTGGAGCAGGAGAGGGCAGCTGTGCCCACCTGTCACCCAAAGGCTCAGTGCAGAACAAGTGTTCTAGGAGGAAGCCTGGCCTCCCTTTGGGTGCTCCATTAGACCCTCTTTCCTGCCTGCTCATTGCCCTCTGGGCCACTGCTGTTGTTACATTGTTATAGCTGCTCTGCTGCTGCTGTTGTTTGTTTGTTTAAACAACCCCAAGGATGCCCAGAGGGGTCAGCTAGTTCAAAGCCACCGGATTCAAGGGTGGATGATTGAAAGAATCATGTGAAATGAGATCAGCCAGAAAAAGGATGAAGATGGGATGATCTCACTCATGAACAGAAGTTTAGAAATAAGAACAGAAGGAGAAACATAAAGCAGAACTTGGACTGGGTCTGATGTATTGCACCAAAGCAAAGGACTCTGGGGGTGGGAGGGGAGCTTTCAGTCCCTGGTGCACGAGGGAGGAGGAGGACCTAGGCTGGGGGTGAGAGGGGTTTTTCCAAAAAACCGAGAAATTTTATATATGTGTTAACCACGGTAACAACTGCAAACCATCCATAAATACCTATACATATACACATACACATATACATTATATGCATATACATATACAAAAACATATACACATACATATATGCATACACATACATATACACATACACTTACACATACATCATATACATATACATATACATATACATATACATATACATATACATATACATATACATATACATATACATATACATATACATATACACACATACATCATATACATATACACACATACACAGATATACATACACATACATCATATACATACATACACACACACACACACACATACACATATACTTATACAAGAACTGTAGCCTCACAGGGAGCTTCTCAGTCTCTGCTTAGGGCCCAGCCCGAGGACAGGCTCACTTTAGAGGCTTCCCTCTGGTATGGGCATTAGTTTGAGCTGAGACCCATTAGGGCCCTGCAGCCTCCCAAGGAACTCCCCCCCACCCCCTTCGCTACCTAGAAGAATGACAAGAGGGTCATCTTTCCCGGAATGAGGGTCATCATCATGGTGGTACTTCAAATAAAATAAGTGAGCTGTTTGATGTTTGCCTGACTGAGGGTCCAGAGGAGGAGTCGGAGGTCTGGGGCAGTTCCCTCTCCAGGAATCACATGTGCGTCCCCAGCTCCTTTCTGGAAGGAACTATGGGGCCTGTAGTAAAATGCTTGTTACATAACCTCCAGAAAGATATAGACTATCAGAAATGGAAATACCACAGGCCTTTTGTGGGGACATCAACCTCTTTAGTAAATGTAATGCAGTCATCACTCGTAACAGTAAGATAGTGACATCCCCCCAGTGATATTTGGGGGAAAAACGGAATTGAATCAGACCTATACTTGCCAGCCCTCAAACACGGGAGAGAGAAACCTCAGGAATGTCTCTGCCTTGTCCAAATTCCAGATCGTTCCACCTGATAGCTACCTGATGCTGTGAGGCGATTCATCTGTGCATCAGTCTCTGTATTTCAGCAAACGGGTACCCATTCAGGCAGCATAAGCTGGGGGTCAGGATGAAGTGAGAAAAGGGACAAAAAGTACCGAGCATCACAGAGAGGGATGAAAATCCCTGTGATTACAATTGCCATTTTTTTCAACCTATATTCTACTGCTAGCCATTATATCCATTCTTCTGTGCATGACATCATTCTATTTAAATTTTTATTCTTCTTTCTCTATAGAAGATGGCTCTCAACACTGCCGGCATTTTATTTTCTAGCTTGCAGCTATTTCAGCCCACTAAATAGGACCCTGGTGGCAAAACAATGATGTCTTTTCAAAAACGACAAGTCATGGGACTGATACTAACAGACAGTCCACTGCAGCACCTGCTAGACCACTCGGAGTTTAAGGTTCCTCGTACCAGGAAGACCAACCAACCACTGCACTGAATAGTCAGTCTTCTCCAAGGAAATGGCTATTATAGAAAGACATCAGATGATCAAAGGAAGAGTTGAGGCTATTAGATGCTGGTCAATAAAGGGGACACAGAAGAAGCACTGAAGCTCAGTCAAGCTGATGCAAACCACCTGGAGGAAGCATCCTTGTGCCACTCATGGAGAACACAGAGACGGGCAGCCCACCAGCTGCACTGGGAGACACTGGCAGGACTGTGAAGATTGCTAGGTGAAGCTACAAGTCTCCTTGGGCATGAAAGTCACCTTGGGTATGAATGTGCTGTATTCTCTGGGACTGCAGCTCTCTTGTTAACCACCTTGCTTGGGAGACAATATTTCCATCCCTTTGACTAAGGGTTGGCAGTTTTCTTATTTTGCTCATAAGGGAATAGTATTTCTTTCCTCAGGAGGAAGTAACTAACTCTTCCTTCCAGGAAAACAAACTTTATTGCCTGGCATCATAAGTCATACACATGGCTAAGTGGTCTCCACGACTGCTCAGACTAAACTAGCTTCCAGCTGGAATCAGACATTTTTGTTTATCTGCCCACCTTCTGTATTCTGGAAAGAGCATTAAGAGTGAAGGGCTGGGGCCATGCCATGGTTCACCCTGATAAGTGCACACACTACCATGCACAAGCACCTACTTTTGAGCCCCCATGATCCACCTACGGGGGTGGGGCATATCACAAACTGTGAAACAGGTCTGCAGCTGTCTGTCTTTCTTTCTCCCTCCTCTCTATCTCCCTTTTCCCTCTCAATACATCTTTGTTTTATCAAGTGTAATAGAAAGAGAGAAAGAAAGAAAGAAAGAAAGAGAGAGAGAGAGAGAGAGAGAGAAAGAGAGAAAGAAAGAAAGAAAGAAAGAAAGAAAGGAAGGAAGAAAGAAAGGAGTCGGGCTGTAGCGCAGCGGGTTAAGTGCAGGTGGCACAAAGCACAAGGACCGGCACAAGGATCCCGGTTCGAACCCCGGCTCTCCACCTGCAGGGGAGTCACTTCACAGGCGGTGAAGCAGGTCTGCAAGTGTCTGTCTCTCCCCCTCTGTCTTCCCCTCTTCTCTCCATTTCTATCTGTCCTACCCAATAACAATGACATTAATTACAACAAAAAAGAAAGAAAGAAAGAAAGAAAGAAAGAAAGAAAGAAAGAAAGAAAGAAAGAAAGAAAGAAAGAAAGATGGAAGGAATAGGAAAAATGGTCACCAGGAACAATGGATTCAGAGTGCTGGCACCAAGCCCCAGCAATAACCCCGGCAGCAATTAAAACAAAGTAGAGCTTATGTTCACACGTATCCATAAACTACTGCAAAATATATACCTGAAAGCAGAAGTACACTAGAGTTTGCAGTGAGTACCTCCCTAACACTTCCTCTCCACTATTCCAAGCTTTAGGTCCATGATTGCTCAACAATTTGTTTGGCTTCGTATGTTAACTCTCTTTTCAATCACCAGGTTCCAGATGCCACCAGGATGCTGGCCAGGCTTCCCTGGATTGAAGATCCCGCCAATATGTCCTGGAGCTCAGCTTCCCCAGAGACACACCCTACTAGGGAAAGAGAGAGGCAGACTGGGAGTATGGACCGACCAGTCAACGCCCATGTTCAGCGGGGAAGCAATTACAGAAGCCAGACCTTCTACCTTCTGCAACCCACAATGACCCTGGGTCCATGCTCCCAGAGGGATAGAGAATGGGAAAGCTATCAGGGGAGGGGGTGGATTATGGAATTGGGTGGTGGGAATTGTGTGGAGTTATACCCCTCCTACCTTATGGTTTTGTTAATTAATCCTTTCTTAAATAAAATAAAAAATAAATTAAAAAAAAACAAAGTAGAGTGAAGGTTTGCAGGGTCTGGGTAGTGGCGCACCAGTTAGAGCACATGCATTGCAGTGCACAAGGACCCTGGTTCAAATCCCCCATCTACTCCTTCAGAGCGGAAGTTTGACAAATGGTGAAGCAGGGCTGCAGGTGTCCCTCTTTCTCTCTATTTCGCCTTTTCATCTCTATTTCCCTTTACTCAAAATTAATTAATTAATTAATTAAATTTACAGTGACTTATTTTGAAGGAGCATGAAGGTCTGTGATTAGAGAGCTGAGCAGAACATAAAGCAATGCCAGAGCAAATCTATCCACTAGGTAGGCAGGACCTCCCTTCAGTGAAGAATGCAGGTAGACAAACCCTTTCTGGGTTAGAGCCCAGTGAAAATATCCCAAAGTCTGGAGTATATAGGTACTTTTTTTGTTCTTTTGTTCCTACTAGGGTTATTGTTGAGGTTCAGTGCTAGCACAATGGCCCCATCATCCCCAGTGCCTTTGTTTATTTTTTATTTTTCCTTTTGCTTTTGCTATTGGGTGAAAGATAGGGAGATGAATAGATATTTGTATATACTTTTATTTACTGATAGGCATCACTGGGTTATCCCAATATCTTATCTATTGTCTATAAAAATGGATGATTTAATTGACCTCAAATGAGTTCTCAGAAGTAAGACTGCTGGCTCAGATGCTAATTCTATATGGAATGTTCCAGGAGCCTCCATACTGTTTTCCACAGTGGTTGCACCAATCCTCTTTTCACCAACACTGCAGAGAGCCAGACCATGCTGGTGTTCTGCTGTCTTATAAAACCTGGTTTCCCATTTTCCAGACCCTTGTGTCGCTGATGAGTTGATTTCCAGGGAGTGTGCGATGCAGGCTGTTGTGCCAGGCATCACCCTTTCTGGCTATTGAACAACTGGTGCAGCAGTCTGCTGTGAGTCTCAACAGTATTTCACCTCCAGGGAGGGAGAGCTAGGCAACAGGGGCTGCAGTAGGGCATGCACTTATCAAAGTACAGGAACAGAAATCAAGCCAAGCACACCCTGAAGAGACATTCATCCTGGGGACAGGCAGTGGAGCATCTAGTTGAGCCCACAGGCTACAATGTGCAAGGACCCAGGTTTGAGCCCCTGGTCCCCACCCGCAGGGGGAAATCTTTGCAAGTGGTGAAGCAGGGCTGCATGTGTCTCTCTTTTTATCTCCCTCTCTATCTCCTCGTATCCTTTTGATTTCTGGCTGTCTCTAGCCAATAAGTAAATAATTAAAAATTAAAGAAAAAAAAAAAGCTCATCCATCCCAAGACAGAACATGTCTCTAGATCCAACCTTGGTGGTGACTCACACACTGAAGATGAAGCCCAACTCCCCACATGCCCCAAGGGGCCCAGACTATGAAGTCTGCCCCTGCCTCTCCAGGCTGGCCTTCAGTTCCCTCACTGGGGGGGATCTCCTTGCATGTGCTGCCTCCTGCCCTGCTCAGCTCAGAGGTTCCCTTCCCCTCTCTCTGATCTCAGATCAAACTCCAGAGCATCCCTGCTCCTGACACCAGGTAAAACTCCACCACGGCTCTCTGGTTTCCTCTATTGCATTTGCACTTCTGATCCTTACTGTCTTGCTTGTTTTTGGTTGTTTTGTTTTGTGTTCATGTCCACACCTATGAGACTCTCAGTTACATAAAGGCAATACCCTTCATATAGTGTTTTCTATGTTAAATGTTCATGCAGGGCAAGTCCCTGGCACCCAGAGCACCTATTCCCCAAGGATGGAACAAATTACAGCAGGTGATGTCTGAGCCAGCCTTTCATACACCAAGACTCCTCTTTCTTTCTTTTTTCTTTCTTTCTTTCTTTCTTTCTTTCTTTCTTTCTTTCTTTCTTTCTTTCTTTCTTTCCTTTCTTTCTTTCTTTCTTTCTTTCTTCTTTTTTTATTGCCCCAGGGTTATCCCTAGGGCTCAATGTCTGCACTACTAATCCACTGCTTCTAGTGGCCAATTTCCCCATTTTTATTGGATAGAACAGAAAGAAACTGAGAGGGGAGGGGAAGATAAGGGTGGGGGAGATAGACATCTACAGACACCCCCCACACACACACAAGACTCCTTTTTCTAAGGGACCTTCCACCCCAAGTAGGTTTCATAATGATCAGGTGTAAAGGATCATCTCAACCTCATCTTCTGGATAAGTTTCTCTTTTCCTTTTGCTTGAAGAAGCATAAACGCTCCGTGCTCTGTGCTCCTCTCTCTTAACACCCTTGATGAACACACCAGGGTTGATTCTATTTATCTCTTTACCTTTTCTTAACTTCCTGTTTACCTCTCCCTTAGCCTCTAATTCTTTTCCAGATCCACCATTTCCAAAGCCTGTTTCAATTACTCTGATTTTGAACTTCTAAGTCTCTGGCTGTCTTTCCACGTTAGTGTTTCTCTTCCTTTGTGCACACCTCCACTCCCACCTCTTCCCTCTGTTCTCTAACCAATTCAATGCATTTCTTTGTTTCTTTCCAGCCAGGTCACCAATTGTCTTTTTAAATGCAAGTGCAACCCTCTTTCAAACTCACAGATAGAGACAGACATATAGATTGATGATATAGACTGAACAGGATACATATAATCAGCTTTAACTGAATTTAATGTGTACACATAATGTGTTGCATGTTCTAGTGGTTTGGCCAGAGTATAACATCTGTCCTGTTTGAAGACCACTGCTCAGAGACAAACCAACCAACTTTCCCATCCTTAACATGGCACAAGATCTGGGTGCTCTAGCATGTAGAAGACCTCCTCATGATCTTTTCATCACGAATTCCACTGTACTGATCTCAGGAGTTTGTCGACAAGTGTGCAGGCAGCTGACAGAAACACCTTAGCTGATATGCATGTTGAAAATCCTCCCATCTAGGGAGTCGGGCTGTAGTGCAGCAGGTTAAGCGCAGGTGGCACAAAGCACAAGGACCGGCATAAGGATCCCGGTTCGAACCCCGGCTCCCCACCTGCAGGGGAGTCGCTTCACAGGCAGTGAAGCAGGTCTGCAGGTGTCTGTCTTTCTCTTCCCCTCTCTGTCTTCCCCTCCTCTCTCCATTTCTCTCCGTCCTATCCAACAACGACAACAATAATAATAACTACAACAATAAAACAACAAGGGCAACCAAAGGGAATAAATAAATAAAAGAAAAGAAAATCCTCCCATCCCAAGTCGAGATTAATCTAGATTAGTTCCTAGTAGCTATGCAACATGAACAAGCTAGTGAACTCAGTTGTTTCTGAAAAAGGAGGGTTTTAAATAAGATCTTATAGGAGAAAACATCAGTTCAGTGATGTCATTATCAACAATCCATCACCATGGTCAAAGGCATTTTTTAAAGTAAAGACTCTTAAAAAAGTAAAAATCCTACTCCAGGAACCAACAGGTAAACCGGACAAACAATGCCTTCTTTCCTTGTCTCTCCAGACAAGTTCTTTCCTGCTGCTGTCTTCCTGCTTTCCTCTCTGACTGAGGGCAGAAGGGAAGGAAGAGGAGGCAAGAGACCATGGCAGGGGTGCCAGGATGAAGAAGCCATCTCCATCTCTCCCTGTCATGGGTAGGGGACTCAAAACGGAATAATACATTCAATGAGTTACTTAATTAACTGGGTGAAGGTGAGGCTGAGGCCACTGAGTTCAATAATGAGATGTCAAGCGCAGAAGCTAAGACCAAGGAGGGATTTGAAAACCCTCTTCCTGTCAGAAGAAACCACAGGGTTTTGCAGGCAGATGACACTAAGGGGCTTAATCTTTCCATTTTTGTCCTTCTGAAATGGTCTCAAAAAAAACTGGCTGAAATAAGGCCAAATGTAAAATTAGCATTTATGTAGTGGAGGCCATTAAAATGAGTTAGCCTGGGCCTTTTTGAATATTAAGCCAGTACTAAAATGAGAAGAATGAAAACAAAAATCTGGTTAAAAGGATCTTAAATGGAGAGGCAGTTGCTAATAGCAAGACTATCTCAGAAGGACTAATTAAGCCAGAAATAAATGTGGTTCAAAGGAAAAGGCTATTGTGTGATCCCTCAAATGTCAGGTGGCTGACCAGAAGCCCCACCTGCTGTTAATTAAAACCCAGTTGTCATCCCTGATTCGGGGGCTGTGAGCATCTTCCTCGCTGCCCGAAGAATATTGCAGCTGCACAGGACCCGCACCCCCACCCACCCTGCCAATTAAGGCTGATTTCCATCTACATGTTTCGGGGTTAAAAGACGGAAGTATAACCTATTGCTTTCCATCCAGACAGCTGATCCCCAGTGTAATGACTGATGACAGTAATGAGAACGTAAACGCCAGAATGGAAATCAAGGCTGCCTGAGAAACGGGGGCTGTGGAGACTCTGAGAGCAAAGAGGTGTGAAGCACCCCCATTCACCTGGACAGCACCCCGGCAGCCTGAGAATACTTCCTGTGGCCCTGTGCATGGGAGCAGATGATCTCATCTCAATGTCCAGGGCTGTATCTCAAGGACAGCTTTTCAATCCTCTCTGCAACATCACCACCTGTACTATACACCAGGCGCTAATTAGACCTATGCATATGGACACACACGCCTTTTTGTTCAGACTATGCATAGTACAGGATGCTTCCCAATGACTTAGTCTTGTAATAAGAGACAGAAAGAGCACATATGCTCTCTGTGCTGAATCCAGCAAGGAAGATACACAAGTTCTGCTCTCTGCCCACTGAGCCAATCCCCCAGCTTCACAATCGTAGTCTCAATGGGCAACTTGTTGTTCAAAATACACATGGGAATAGCATGTCATGCATTTGGAGTGGCATTCCCTATATTCACAGAGGTTCTTGCCACATGTGTGGTCTTGATAGTCTTGAGCCCACGCCCACTGAAGTCTTGTCTTATTTCAGTGTGAAAGAATTTGACATTGAAGATAATATGAAACAGAGATGATGAACTCCTATCCCAACTTCTCCCTGCAGTGTCCAGGAATGAAGGGCACTGCTACACGTAGATGTGACGGCCAGAGTTCAGACTCCTGTTCCCACCTGCAGGAGAACACTTCACAAGCAAAAGACCAGGGCGCTCTCTCTCTCTCTCTCTCTTTCTCTCTCTCTTTCTCTCTCTCTCTCTCTCTCTCTCTCTCTCTCTTTCCTCTCTGGCTTTTGCAAAAAGATGTTAAATAAAAGCACAGGCCACAGACTGCCACGAAATGTTCACCCAGGCGCCATAAACAGTGAGATGAAGTCTCTCTGGCTGCCTTGCCTCTTCTGAAGGGAAGCCCAGGGGCTGGCAATCAGAGGCCCCTGAAAGAAATGCTGCTGAGCTCTGAGCAAGATATGAACCATTCTTTTGCTACAACTAGGCCTCCATTCTGAATATTGAGCAGATTTTCTAAGATCCATGGGCGAGGCGGCTGAGAGTTGCAGAACTCCCAGAACTGGACTTGGGGACAAACAAAGACACCTGCTCATACCTCATCCAAACCCAATCTGAGACATCCCCTTCCAACCACCACAGACCTGATAACTCCAGATGATACTATTTTCCTTTGACCTGCAATTCTGCATACCTAAGCGGTGAAATATGTAGGACACAGAAGCACACTTGGACAGGTGTAACTCTTGAACAGTGGGCTCTCCTACGGTAGGCGCAGCAGCAGGAATGGGTAATCTCTCCTGGGAAGGTATAAACACCTAGGGCAGGTGCAACACCGAGGAGAATTAAACTAAACCCTGCATTTTAATTCGCAATAAGTCGGGGAGCTTATCTTGGACTTGGTTTTAGAATCTTAGGAAAGGAGGAAGGAGGAGGCAGAAAGAGGGTGGGTTCCCAAGAACCTCAGTTCCTGAACATCCCCTGCTCCTGCCCAGGGGCACTCTGCCACACTGAGGGGTGGTCACGAGTTCAAGATCAGACCCCTTGTGCCCATCACAGAACACAACGAATCACGAGGCAATTTGTTTGTCAAGGCAGACAGCAGATCGAAGAAACAAATGGCAGAGCAGAAGTGTAGAATTTGATGAGATGTTGGAACAGAATGGAGGCTCACATGGGTGTGACCTCAGAGACATACAACACGATAATCACCAAAGGAATTATGTGAAGCTGTTTCTTTATTCCTGTAATTTGATTGCCCATAAATCAATTTTGATTAGATCCAAAAATTAGTGAACACACACCTCAATGAGCTGTCAAGTCTGATCTGATAAGGTAAACTTCTCAGGGATCAGTGCTAATTTCTACCTAGAACCGCTGTTGAAGAATGCCTGCACAACAATGGCAGACATCATTAAATGCTGCAAATGTAGAAACATAATTAAATTAGCTGATAATCATCACCCTCCTTCCATAGAGGCATTCATTTAGTGCACTTGCAGATATAATGAGACTCACTAGATTGAAAAATATGGTGGAAATAACAGAAACAAGATTACATGAATTGCCAGAGATCCTGATAAGGCACGTTGCTCTGTATTATTATTATTTTGAAATCCCCACAGTTCTGAAAATGGTATGAAAACTGACAACCACAGGAGTTGGACAGAACTTGGAGGGTGCTAGAGCAAGAAGGGGAAATAAATTAGAGAGAAGGAGAGAGGAAATGTGTTCTTAAGGCTCTACCAGTAGGTGAGGTCTCTTAGAAGATGCTAAATAAGATGTCTTAGTAGCAGCCATTCCTATTTCTTGTCCCATTTCCAGGACCCTCAAAGAAATCAATTACAGTGTACGAGACCAAATGGATAATCCATTAGCTTTTGTTAGTCTCTCATTTTCATTTAACTTTTGAGCACCTAAGTCTTGGACATTGGACAGTGGGCATGTTTTGACTATGCAGAGGCAGTTTATATGTTCTCAGGAAAGCATCAAGAGATAAATCAATCAAGTGTCTTTAACGAATGAGACCACAGGGTGGTGGGGCTGCTTGCTGAGGGCCAGAGAGCTAGCCCAAACTAAGAGCACTCACTGGTGCTGGCCAGGTTGCCATGCCAGAGGTAGGGACAAAAAGCAGACGCATGAAAGAGAGTGAAGCCCGATTAACAAGAAGGTTCTGGTTGACGGTCTCATGTGTCCACAGATGGCACCTCTCTGCTCTCTATGGCTTCCTGGAGTTTCTGTTCTGTGGCCCAGCTCATGTTCTCACATTCACCTTTCTCTGAGGAGAAAGCTCTGGGCAAAACTGAAAATATGGTGAGCTAATGCAAAGCAATGTGATTCGCCCGGAGCAGGTAGATGTGTGGTAGGAAAGGACAGCACAGTGTATACTTCATAGAAAATGCTGTAAGAAAAGGCAATCTGGGTCAAAGAGACACCTCTTCCTTCTCTTACAGAATTCTGGTTTTTAGTGGACCTTCAGAGTCCTTAGAGGCATGCGCTCTGGTTTTCTATAGAACTCTATCCTTTGTTGGCTTTGTCAGCAGGTTCAGGAGTGAGTGGTGGCGGGAAGCTGACCTGGAGCTTCTGCAGCTCTGGTCACATGGAGTAGGGCACCAGCCCCTCACCTCTCACCTGGTCCTCCTCCACTTGTGGAGAGCTTCTGTCCCCTGGGTCATGACATCTTCCTAAAGACAGGGGTGTGGAACATCTGGCCTGTGGTCTGTATAGGCCATGAGCTCACCTGACCAGGCCCTGACAACACAATAGGAACCTTTTTCACAACAACATTCAGAGCTGATGTGTGAGCTGATAAGTCTGTATGGCCTGCAAATGATGTTATAAATATTCAAATGGCACTTGACAGTAAAACAGTTCTTCACCCAGCCTTGAGAGACTGTCTACATTGTGGCCAGCACTCAGTAAAAGACACACATGTTCAAGAATGTCTTTCCATAGAGATAACCACTCATGCCAATGCCTCACTGCCATATCTTTTTATGACTGGGGCTGATGTAGGCACATCAGGTAGCTTGGGTTTGAGAACACATAGACAGCATCACTGTGGGACAACGTCTCCCATGTTCACTTCCTCACTTCTATTTTCTATAAATTCACTCATTCACAGTGAGTCAACTTGTCTTTCAAGAGTCCTGCCAAATGTTTGGTTTGACCCACGGGCTCTTCAAAATGGAGTAATTCATCTGTAGATGGTGCATGCCCTAGCCCAGGCCTGTGTGACCATAAAATTCTTCTCACTACAGAGGTATTGGAGAAGTGGATCTGTTAACCAAGTCAGGAGTATAAGCTCAGGGTGCAGAGGTTTGTGTTGTCTGCACTGGGACTCTTACATCATACACACAGTGCTTGACTAGCCCACCCCAACCCCGGGCATGTTCTTGCCCTCACCCCTGTATCTAGGAATGAGATCTTCTTTGGAAACAGAGTCTTTGCAAGTGTAATCAAGACTCTTGAGATAAGATCATACTAGTCTGAGGATGCCTTCCCCACAAACTAGTGACTAGTGTCCTGGCAGAGAAAGGAGAGCGGGATTTGAAGCACAGAGACAGAGGGTAGGGTCAAGTGAAAGTGGGACAGAAACAAGGGCAAGGTGCTGCCAAGCCAAGGAAGTGCAGGTGTAGCACAAGCTATCAAGGTGGGAGACATGCAGAGACGACTTGCCCTACAATAGAGCCTCCAAAAGAATGCAGCCCACCCCACACAGCACCTTGATTTCCAACTTCATGGTTCTAGAGAGCCAGGCACTGCTTTAAGCCACCAGTCTGTGAGCATTTGGTACAGCAGCTGCCAAGGAACCACCACCACAGGATTTAGGTTCACATATTCCAGTGGTCACATATGAACAAACTGGAGGTAAAACCAATATGGTTAAAAGGATCATGAGCAGGGGGCACGCAGAGCTGGGTCAGTGTATCCAGTTACACTCCTTTTGGCCCATCAGGCTCTGCAACATGAAGAAATCTTCCACAGTCATCTTCCACAGTGTAGCTGAAACCGTGTTTAGAGTTGTGTCTGAAGCCTCCTCAAGCATCCTGGAGAAGCAGAAATGCATGTCTGTAGTGAAGGGAAGGGAAAGAGAAGACTGGCTGATTTGTCCTTGGTACACTGGACAAATGGGTTTGCAGAAGAGAGTGCACTGTTCAGTCCTCCCTTGCTTGACATTACTCTCTGCGTAGACAGTAATTTAAAAAGTCAAAGCAGACTGAATGTTGCCCCTTTCTGCGAGTGATGAGGACACCAGCTCATTATCACAGAGCCTGAGATTATCAGAGATACGTGGCAACAACTCTGCTTGATAAGCTGCTTCGGTGCTTAATGGTCACAGACACAAGGCATCTGGAATTGTTTCCCCTTCCAGGAAAGAATAAGCCATTCATTGCAAGCCCAGTGCCTTGTGTATCAAGTGTCTAGAAGTCCTTTTAATTGGGATGCAGCCCTGACCCTTTGGAAGGGGTTTGATGGCTGCTGTCCACGGTGCTGAATTGCTAGGGAATGCTGGAAAGTGATGCATTGTCCTTCAAGCCTGGGATTCTGTCCTGTAAAAAACCCTTATGTGTTCTCTTGTGTTGCTTCTCACCCTCCAATTCCACTTTTGTGAGTGACTATGTGCATTCCTCATCTAACGGGATGAAAGTGGCAGCCATAAGCCATGTTCCAGGTGATAAGTCCGTCATCAAGAGAAGCAAAGACATGGACAAGATGGTGTACAAAAGAGCCGGTGGTTTGTGTTGAATTTTTCCCTGGAGGGAACAGCTCTAGGATATGCTGCAGAGGATCTCTCTCCCTTGTCCTTTCTGATGCACAGCTATTCAAGTAGAGGAGAAAATATGAGGGTTCCAGATCATGCTCATGCTAATCTGAAACCCAGCTCTCCAAAACACTGGTTTGTGACCTTGGACAAGTTCCTCAACCTACTGCATCTGAATTTTCTCCAGCATGAAATAAGAATCCTAACAGCAAATGTCCCAGAGAGTTGTGGGTTAATTAAATAAAACAACTCACATTAAAAGCAAAGTAGTAAACATTATAGATACTAATTATAGTACTTGGTTATAAGATTATCATGAATGTGGGACTTAGGCCATGCTACCCTAACCTTTCTGTGTTTCCCCATGCCAAAATCAAGCAGTTGGCCATGCTAATTGGGTTTATTTGGAAGAGTGTTCTAAAGAAGGTGTGCAGTAGAAGTGACGATTCTATGGCTCTCATTGCATTTTTCTAAGGCATACTATGCTCATATTCAATAGTCATTAAATGTCAATGATGGCAGGTCACTATGAAGGGTGTCTGGAGAGTGCATGTATCCTCAGACACCAGCTGCCCCTCTGCACGACCACATGAATACATGGGCACAGCACCTGGCATGTGACTATGGAAGATACGACAGAGAAGGGATGAGTAGGGGGCCTGCCATAGGCAGCAGGAAGTGCCACCAAGGTGGCTGCATTTAAGCCATCTTGCATGACAATGAGGAGACATCTGCCAGATGGTTACAGAAGCAGGAAGAGACCCCCAAATGCCCCACCACATTTGGTGAAAAGGCCCAGGATGCATCCCCTGCACAGATTGGGGAACAAACTCAACAGTTCTAATTAAAAAAAAAAGCTATTCCCTGGAAGATTGCTAGTTTGAAAATCTTTGTGCTGCACAGCTGCCCCAGACACACTGGAGATGTCTACACTACCCACCCTCATTCACTTCGCCTGCTCAGGAAGACATATCTAGTCCCTTCTAAGCCCAAGGGGCCACACTGGTCATGACTCAGGAGCCTTGCCTCTTTCCTCCAGCTGAAATGATGTGGAAGGCCCCTATCCAGTGCCTAAGTCCTGCAGAAGGGAAGCTCCCTCCTCCTCATGCCATTGTTTTATCCTATTAGATAATTTCAGGAGGAAACAAAATGCCCCACCACATTTGAATTTTCCTTTTGGGAAGCAGCCTCTAGAGCTAACTAAGTAAAACCACAGCATTGCTCCATCCATGGAGCTTCCTCAGGCACTACCCATCTTCCTCCCATGTGGCGCTGGGGCTTGAACCCAGGGCTTTGTACACAGGAAGATATCCTCTCTATCAGGTGAGATATCTCCCAGACTCTAAATGAATATTTCAAACAATATGATATACAGGTGTAGAAATGCTTTTATTTTATAATTTTTTAATGGTTACTGTCTTTATATATCGAATAGAAGAAGCCAGAAACCTAGAGGGTAGGGGGAGGAAGAGAGGGAGAGAGAAAGAGAGACATCTGCAGCACTGCTTCACTACTCACAAAGCTTCTCCCCTGCAAGGGGGGGACCTGGGACTGGAACCTAGGTCCTTGCATATTTTAACATGTACGCTCAACCAATCATGCCGCCACCTGGCCAGAATGCTCTTATTTCTAATTAACCATGCACACAAAGTAGAGAGAAGCAAAACTAACTCCACGGAAAATGATTTTAAAAATCTGCTTCTGCCCCAAAGACTGCACACCCCACTAAGGGATTTTTCCAGTTGAGAATGGGGTTCTGTCCTCATCTGCTACCAAAATCCTCTCTCCATCAAAGAGCAAGCTGAATTTTCTAAAAGTGGAATAGCTGGGTGTCCTTAAGTCTCAGTGTGGGCTCAAAATCCGAATGTAGCAAACCAAATCCCAGACTCAGAGCACTGGAAGTGCTGGCCCACAGTTTCCTGGTGGATCTCAGGGAGGTTGCGGGGGCAGGGCAATGCAGAGTCTCACATTGCAAGAGGATTAGCAGGAAGAGAAGGTGCAGGCAGGCACCAAGTAGACAGTGCCTGGGAGTGGGGATGTGTGTCTGAGTCTCCAGCCAGCCCCCAAGGGTGGCAGCAGAAGGACACTAAAAATAGAGACTTTCAGTGGAGGGACTGTAGGCGTGTTTTCACCAACAGTCTCCCACTTCAGCAAAGGCTGGCAGAAGCATATGGTTATCTCATGTGAAATGAGTTCTCTAGGGCTGGGGAGATAGCTCAGTGGACTAGAGCACAGCTCTTCCTTCCTGAAGCCCCAGAAACACCAGATTCACCCCTAGCACTGGCAGGTACCCAGAACTGAGAAGATGTATAATTATCTCCGTGTGACATGGAAGTAAATATGTGAATATCTTGTTCATGGGGTTATTGAGTCTGAGGAAGGTTGACTCTCCCACTGACAAGTGTGGGCTGGGAAGAAGGACTGTGAACATGGCCTTTCTGATTTATTTAGTTGAGAGGTGCATGGAGTACTCGTTTAAACCCACAAGAGAGTTCTGAATAAAAATGTTATTATCTTCAGTGGAGTTAGAAATGCCAGTGTAGAGAAGACAAGAGCCACTGAAAAGTAACAATTTTGGACATAGAAAAGGCATTCCATGGAACGGGTCTGCATCAGCCAGAGCCAATTTTGCCTTCAGGATAACACCCCAAGGGCACTGAGCCTGAGTCTACAGCTCTTGTGCTGAGATGTAGTGATTGTTTCTGTTAGGACTCATGCCTTGGCTGCCTGCTAAAAACAACTGGAAAGAACTACCTAGTGTCCACATGGAGATACCCAGCTGCAGAGTGCGGGAGTGATTAAAGTGTCAGAAGCTGTTGAGAATCAGATTGAACAGAACCCATGAAAGTCCAGGGGAGACCACACTGTAGGTGTCAGAGCCTGCAGAAGAACTCAACCCTGTGGAGCTCAACTTGATTTGGGGTGCCTATCTCCCCAGATTATGAGCAAATATGTCTACTGCTGTCAGCTCAGATATGGTATTTTATTTCAGCAGCCCTTATCCCTGGGTTTACTCTCCCTTGGCAAAATCTTAGCAGGTTTCAAGAAACACTCAGGATAATCACCATCTACATCCGAGATAGACGGCCACTTGCTTCATAAAAAACCCCCAGTGGTATTTGATCTTGACCCTCTCCATGGTATCTAGAGAAGGCCAGAAGGCAGGAAGTGTGTCTAATGTGATTCTTAGAAAGCAAGGCTTCTTCACGTCTCCAGTTGATTATAGTCATGTAAAACAGCCTGGCCTGTAGCAGGTGATTTGAAATGCATCTAATATTACCATGATTTTATTACTCAGAACAGTATTGAAATGATGATGTTTCTAGAAAACATTGTTACAGGGGTCATTCGATATGTTTGATAAGTCCTCCAGTTATGACTAGTTCATCATGAAAATGCCAAATGATAAAGAAACTCACAATATTGAAAGTGAAAGTTATTGTTAAACTGACTCCAAAGAAAGAAGAGGAGAAGGAAGAGGAAGAGGGAGAAGAGAAGGAGGATGAGGAGAAAGAGGAAGAAGGAGGAAAAGAACAGGGGGATAAGGGGAGGAGGAAGAAGAGGAGGAAGAGGAAGAGGAGCAGGAGGAGAAAGAGAAGAAATTCTAATTAGCACTGTTATGTACTCTTCCATACTTTTAGAGTAATATACTTATCTTCACAAGACGGAATTACATATCTCCTTTGTTATGTTTAATAACCACACAGTGTCCTTTAATATTAGATACATATGTCATCATCACTGCATAAACCTGATTATCCTTGTAAATGTATTTTAGTGTTCTGGGAGCTGGTACGGCAGAGAAAACTTTGGATTCTCTCCTGTGATGTTACAAGTTCAGCCAGCCACAAGGCAGCAAGAGTGATACTCCCCTCTGAGGCTTTCCCCCATCCCCATATATATTTTTAAAAAATGTTTTAGCTATTTCAGTTTGCAGATAGAAGACAATGTAGAAGCCAGCTGTTTCACCTTAGCTGCTCAGCATTTTACCTCCATGTATTAGGAAAGACGAGACATCTAGTAAACTACCCCCCCTCGTAGACATGAAAACACTCCCCCCACCTGTCCCCCCAAAGTTGACCCTTGGAATGTGTTTTGAAGTTTGTTTGTTTGCCCAAACTGAAGATCTCATAGTGAAGATGGCAATCACACATAAAACAAGGAGGAGACCCTCAGGATGTGTGTGGGGGTGAGGTGATCCCACAGAAGGCACAGAGATCAAGGCACTGGCTCTGTGAGTGGAAATACTATTCAGACCTGGCAGTGCCCACCTGCCAGAATTCACCAAGGGTGTGAAGAGCACAGCGGCTCAGCCCAGTCCCTTCTTGCAGTCACACTATGCCTGAACCATGTGGGCTCGGGAGTAGTCTAGACCTTGTGATCTTTAGAAACCCTTCTGCAACAAACATTTGAATGATCCAGGAGCTAATCCCAACGGTCTCATCAAAGAAGTTTCCCCACTGTGATGAAGCTTTACTTAAATCAGGATAAAGACCTACAGCACATACATGTAACACACACTGACATGCACAATGTGTATGCCATGTGAGTTTTTAAAATAGAAACAGTGCTTGTGTAAAAGCATTTACCGGGAGAGTAGGCAATCCCCTACCTATTTCTCTCTATAATCAATCAAACAATCTAACTATCTATAGATTTATCTAACACTGCTGTATGTTCACAAGATAAATGTATCTATGGTACGTATTTATGTGTGTGTGTATATATATATTTAAATATACAAGATGTGAGTGTATATTATGCACATATGCAAGATACATAAATACCTTTTTATTTAAAAGGGTCTGGGAGGTAGCACAGTGGTACTATCCTACCTGGAAAGCATGAGGTCTTAAGCTCAATGCTAGGATCTATATGTGCCAGACGGAGGCTCTGCTCTTTTTATTTGTATTCTTATTATGAGACACATAAAGCAAATCTTCTGAAAAGGGAATGTTGGGACAGTGAGACAGCTCAGTTGGGGAAGGCCCCTGGGACACAATGAAGGTTCAAGCACTGGGGGAATGTCAGTGCTGTGGTGTCTTTCTCTCTCTCCTTAAGGCTATCTATTTGTTTTTTAACTCTTATTTATAAAATGGAAACACTGACAAGACCATAGGATAAGAGAGGTACAATTCCACACAGTTCCCACCACCAGAACTCCGTATCCCATCCCCTCCCCTGATAGCTTTCCTATTCTCTATCCCTCTGGGAGTATGGACCCTGGGTCACTGTGGGGTGCAGAAGGTGGAAGGTCTGGCTTCTGTCATTGCTTCCCCGCTGAACATGGGCATTGGCAGGTTGAGCCATACTCCCAGCCTGTCTCTAGTCTCTCCATTTCCATCTGAACAAAATCAGTCCAGAGAATTGAAACACAGTGACAAACTAAAGCAAGGAAGGCAAAAGGTTACAGCCTATCATCCAACACGGAGTTGCCCCCACCCCCAGACACGTGTGTGAGCAAATGTTTGCTTTCACTTTGGGTGAATGTGATAAACACAAGACATGATGGAGAAGAGGCATTCAAAACAGGCGTACTGCTCAGCTCTTCCAAATGGCAGATTCACCGTCTACATCCCATCGTGGATGAAGCTCCAAGGAGTCCTGTGAATTAAGATCAGCCAGAAAGAGGATGGGTATGGGATGATCTCAGTCACAGAGAGAAGTGGAGAAATCAGAACAGAAGGGGAAACACTAAGCAGAACTTGGACTGCAGTTGGCGGACTGCACCAAAGTAAAAGACTCTGGGTGTGTGGGGGGGGTCAGGTCTTGGAGCAGGATGGTGGGGGTTAGAGTATTATATGGAAAACTGATAAATGTTACACATGCACCAATGACTGTATTTTACTGTCGGCTATAAACCATTACCCCCCCATAAAGAAACAAAAGGGGGTGCCCATGCTCAGAGACACATCTGATTTTAGGAGTAGGACAGGAGACGCACAATGAATATGAGCCACAGGACGGTGCAGAGATGAAGCGGGTTTTCAAGTCACCCAGGACAAAAGGGTACTCAGGGAATACAGCCATTTGGCCAAGACGTTGGAATTCATGACCTGAAACATACTAGAAGCTATACATAGTCACACACGGATATGAAAATAGTTGGGGGCATGGCAGTGGCACACCTATTTGAGTACACACGCTAGAATGCACAAGGACCCAGGTTCAAGCCCCTGCACCCCACTTGCAGGGAAGACTTCTTCAGCAGCTGCAAAGCAGATCTACAGGTGTCTACATCTCTCTCTCCTTCTACCTCAGCCTCCCCACTCAATTTCTCTGTCCTATCAACTTAAAAAAATAAAATTAAAGTAAAGAGAAAATAGCAGCCGGGAACAGTGGGTGTGTACTGCTGCATGGAACCCCAGCACTAATCCTGGTGGCAGCAGCAAATACTTGAGGGTCTGCACGGGATAGCCTAGTCTGGGAGCCCAGTCCCTACCTGCAGGGTGTACACAGGGTGTAGTTTCACAAGTGGTAGAGTGAATACTATAAATGGCTCTCCTCTGCTTCTCTCTCTCCTTCCTTAACTTCTCTCTCTCAGTCTCCATCAAAAAGAAAGAAAGCGGGACATAGGCTCACTGAATCAGCGAAACTGAGTAGGTACCAAGCCCCAGAGATAAGGCTGGTGGCAAAAGAATAATAATATGAATAAAAGAATAAGAATAATTGAGTAAAAGTTCGGGAGAGAAAGGATAAGGATTCCTCACACAAAATTCCATGTAATTAGGCATCTGTATATTCCTTTCATGGAGTGGAACTCAACTCTCTTCAGCTTGAGTGTGGGCTGACTCAATTACCCGCACTCACTTTGTCAAGTATACTTGAAGTTCTATAGTGCAAAGTTGAGCTTTTTTTAACACGGAAGATGATAAAATGTAAAGGGGATTCGTCACACACTGACACTTTCCAGCAAAGGACAGAGCTGGGGTTACAGGTCAAGTCTATTCTGTCTCCAAAATGACATGAGTTTCTATTTCAGTATGTTGCTCAGGCCAGAAGCAAGTATATCTGTGGATGGAAGCTCCACAAAGACATAGTGGTCTTAGGTATGTCCTCCCCCTCCTATAGCGACTCATACACAAGTGAAAGATGATGGTTCTTGGCGTTCATTCTCAGCTTGTGACCAAGGGAATCACAAAACTCTCAAGTCACTTTGTGTGTCTTAGTTGTGGAGACATATATATACATACATAGGCAGATACAAAACATGGAGATCAACAGAGGGAGGGAGAGAGAGAGAGAGAGGGACACACACAGAGGGCAACAGAGAGAGAGAGAGAAACAGAGAGAGAGAATACTTATATATAATACTTATATATATAGAATATATACTTAATATATATTTTATATATATAAAATATATATTCTATATGTGTTATATATAGAATATATATACTTATATATACTTTATAACAGAATAGAATATACTTTATATATAACAGAATATAATATATATAACAGAATATATATACATATATATACATATATATACATATATATGTATATATATTCTATATATACATGCACACACACACACACACACACACACACACACATATATATATATATACTTCACCTACAAAGATCTATATATCAAAGCTAGATGTTTTCCCTGTAGCCCTAAAAAGACCAAGGAATACACCCCAGGGAGTGGTGTAGTGACTGAAGCCCCCGCACTGGCAAGCAGGCTATTCTGAGTTTGATCCCCAATAGTGCCTGAGCCAGAGATACAATTTGTTTTATTCTCTCTCTCATTAATAAATATCTATATTAAACTTTTACTTATCTGTTGATCATTAGGTAGAATCAGAGGGAGAGAGAGGGGGAGACACACAGAAAGAAAGCCCAGACCACTGGAGTTTCTTCCGGTGCAGTACAGTGAAGCTGGGTTGCACACACAGCAAAGCAGCTTGCTAATTAAGTGAGAAATTTTGCTGGCCCATAGAATACTTCTTTAAAACACAATGAATTGTTTCTGGAAGATTTCAAGTCCTTGACAACATCTTTCTACCCCATGTCTTGGTCAGATGGGGGAAGAGATGGATTCTCCAGGGAGCCTGTTACAAATCCAGAACCCCAGTGCAGGGACCTCAAAGAGACTTGAAGCAGAGCCGGCAGTGCAGTGGGCTCCAGGGAGCCATGGCATCTTGCAAAGTGTCTTCCTGCAGCAGTGGTGTGCAGTGCTTGTGGGGAACAGTACCTCACCCGACTCCCTTCTCAGTCTCTGCCTGTCTCCCCAGGTCTGTGCTGATCTCTCTTCTTGAATCTGGCATTTTTGAAGTGCAGTTCGGACAGTGTTGTAAGGAGACGTGCAGAAAATACTGTTTCTGGAAATACTTAGTGTTGCAAACACACAAATAAGAACAAGAGCTTTGGGGCACCAGGTGGAGGCGCATCTGGTTAAGTGCACACACTATAGTGCTCAAGGATGGGTTCAAGGTCCCAGTCCCCACCTGCAGAGGGAAAACTTCACAAGTGGTGAAGCAGGGCTGCAGGTGTCTCTCTGTCTCTCTCTCCATTTATGTCTCCCCTCCCCTCAATTTCTCTCTGTATCTATCTAATAATAAATAAATAAAGCATTTCCCTTTAAAAAAATAAAAACAAGAGCTTTACTGCCATGGCAAACCCACTGGGTGATGGCATTCAGGGAAAAAGGCCATCACTTTTGCTGCTCCCTTGAAGACTTATTATTTTTGAAAATTGTGCAAAACAGCTAGGATGCTCATCTTGCCAAAGTATAGGCTCCAGCTCACAGCCTGGTGATAACATCATCAATAAATAAAGCAGAAATCCAAACTTACATACAACCATGGAAACACTGCTGGAAGCCACCTTCAAGAGCTGACATTAGCTAAGTTAGAAACATGAAAATGTGGATGGTGCTGTCTCTATTTTTATTGCCATTTTAAGAATAAAGTAGCTATATTTGGGTAGTGCACAGCTTTGCACGCTTGTGACAAATGTTACTGCTCAGCCCCACCCCCCTCCAGATTGGAGGGAGCTTCAGGGCCATGTTTCTTTTCTTAATTTTATTTATTTTATTTTAATGACAGAGATATAGAGAGAAATACCAAGAGACTATAGCACTACTCTGGTTTACTCTGGTTTATGGTAGTGTGGGGGATTGAACCTGGGACTTTGGAGTATCAGGTATGAACAACTTTTTGCATAACCATTATGCTATCTCCCTTTCCATGCTGTAATCTCTCTCTCTCTCTCTGAGGAAAGTCAGTCTGGAGTGAAGAACTCTTAGAGATAACAAAAACAAAAGAGAAAAAATAGAAAGAAAGAAAGGCCAGCCAAAACAAAAGGGGGAGGGGGCGGCAGTGATGATTCACCTGGCTAAGTGCACACATCACCATGCACAAAGACCCGGCCGGGTTCAAGCCCCTGCCCACCCCCACCTCAAAGGGCATGCTTCACAAGTGGTGAAGCTGGTCTCCAAGTGTTTTTCTCCCTATGTTCACACATTTGGCTTTTTTTTTTCCTGTACCCTATCAAACAAAACAGAAAAAATATATATAAGAGCAAAAAAAAAAAAAGGATGCCAGGAGTCTTGCATCCACCACAGAGCTGACAGAGAGCTCCAGAGACAAATCTCATGGCCAACAACAACTGCTCAAACACACAAACACACACACACACATAGTTGACAAAGAGCTCCAGAGACAACCTTGATGGCCAACAACAACCCCTTAAACACACACACACACACACACGAGTAACTACTAAAAAATAAAAACAATAATAGTTATAATTAAATCATCTTGCAGTCAACTATTATTACTAACTCCTAGAATCTTACACACTTTTGAATTTAATAATTGTGTTTACCATAAATATATCCACATACGAATAAAGGCAGAACATACTATATACTTTGTTTTAAACTTATTCATTTATATGCTAAAGTATTAAAATAGCTACATGCTTTATCTATTTCTACCCTTACTTCCTGATCAGTCTGTAGGACTGGAGAAATACAGACACTTCCTCACACTGCTATTATAAGACAGGGCAAAATTAACCCAAACATTCACAGAACTTTTGGAAATGAAAGGCTTTTTTTTTTTCCTTTTTCCCCCCATTTCCCAAAGCACAGACTGCTCAGCTCTGACTTATGGAGGTGATATAAATTAATCTGGGAACACAGAGCCGTAGTCATTAGACTCTTTTGCTATCCCCCATCCCAAAAGCCATTTTATTTTTAGTTTTATTATTTATTATTCTTTTTTTTATAATTTTTAAAATTTAAAATATTTATTTTATTTGTTGGAACAGAGAGAGTCTGAGAGGGAGGGAAGATAGAAAGTGAGAGACAGAGAGACCTGTAGACCTGCTTCACCACTTGGGAGGCTTTCTTCCTGCAGGTGGGAACTGGGACCTTCAACCTGGGTCCTTATGCATGGTAATACATCACTTATTCAGAGTACCACCAGCCAGTCTCCACCATCTACATTTATTTTATATAGGACAGAGAGAAACTGAGAGGGAAGGGGAAAACAGAGAGGGAGAGAAAAAGACAGACACCTGCAGACCTGCTTCACTGCTTGCTAAGTGACCCCTCTGTAGCTGGGGGGCTGGGGGCTCGAAGCAGGATCCTTAGGCTGTTCCTTGAACTTTGTGCGACGTGCGCTTAACCCGCTGTGCTACCACCCCACCCCCCACCATCTCCTTTTTAATGAAAATATTATTTTTATTTTTTAGAATATTTTATGTATTTATTAATGAAAGAGATAGGAGACAGAGACAGGCAAGACACACCTCTGGTACATGTGCTGCTGGAGACTGAACTCAGAACCTCATGCTTGAGAGTTTAATCCACACTTTAATCCACTGTGACACCTCCCTGAACACCCAAAGCCATGTTTAAAGACCATCTCATTCTCCTCTGTCAGCTCTACGTCCTGTCCATACGGCTTTGTATTATGGGCCTAGCTTTCTTTTCTTTTTCTTTTTAATATATATTTTAAGATTTTACTGATTGATTGACGAGAAAGATAGGAGGAAAGAGAGAAAGAACCAAACATCTTCCTGATACATGTGCTGCCAGGGATCAGACTCAGGACCTCATGCTTGTGTGTAGAACACTTTATCCACTACGCCACCCCCTGAAGCACGGGCCTTGTCCATTTTCAACCTCCCCATCCCAGGCCACTTTTCCACTTAGTGAAAAAGAGAGCAACAGGAAGACACCACCTCCCCAAAGCTTCCTCCATGGAGACAGCCCCTTGCAGCTGGGACCAGGCCTGGAGCCTGGGTAGGACACATGACAGAGCACACAGCCTGCCCTGCCCGGGGATCACTCTCCAGCCCTTACTTCCTTGGTAGGTTTGCTGGGGTGATCTCAGTGACTGCAGAGAGCTGGCAGGTGTAGGACATCAGAGTTAAGAAACTGTAAGCAGACCTCTCTGAAAGGCCATGTGCTCCAAAGGGGAAAATTTACAAAGTCTGGGATCAGGATTTTGCAGGAGGGACACGTGGCATATACGGTCACAAGGACATCTGTCTGTGTCTATAAAATACTCCCAAAAGACAAGAAATGTGTCCAATTGTCCAGATGTTAAACCTGGAATTAGGGCTATCTACATGGCCAGCAGTAACAGCCCAGATGCCCTAAGTGGTGAGAAAGGAGGTCTGAAGAGGCCATAGCCCAGAGATTCCTAACCCTTTGGTGGTGACAACCCCTGGCTATATGTGGGTGAAATTTCAGGTCCTGCCACCCAGCACCCAGACAAGAGGCCCCAGGGGATTGTCAGGAGTGGACTAGGTGCAGGAGGGCCCAGGCCACCCAGACAAGGATTCACATCCATGGTCTGAGTTCACTGCCTTGCAGATTCTTGTTTGTCTTGTCGGTGGAGTGGAGGCCTTGAGACTGCTGTGGTGTTGCTTTAACAGCGTAAACTGAAGCAGATGATAAGAGGTGTTATTATTACTTTTCAGAATTGGGAGTTCGGGCAATTTGGTTTTGCATCCTTATGGGGGTCATGGGACCCTCTGACTCTCTCTTCTCTGCTCTCCTCCTGATCCTGCATCTGTGTCTGAGTCTTCTTTCTTTTTAAAATATTTTTATTAGGGATTTAGTCATGATTTACAAGATTGTAAGATCCCAGGGATAAAATTCCACACAGTTCACACACCAGAGTTCCTTGTCCCATCCCCTCCATTGGAAGCTTCCCTGTTCTTTATCCCTCTGGGAGTCTAGACCCAGGCTCATTATGGGGAACAGAAGGTGGGAGTTCTGGCCTCTGTAATTGCTTCTCCACTAAACATGGGTGTTGGCAGGTGTATCCATAACCCCAGTCTGTTTCTATCTTTCCCTAGTGGGGCAGGGCTCTGGGGAGGTCCCTTTCTTTCTTTCTTTCTTTCTTTCTTTCTTTCTTTCTTTCTTTCTTTCTTCTTCCATCCTCTCTCTCTCTCTCTCTCTCTCTCTCTCTCTTTCTTTTTGCCTCTAGGGTTATTGCTAGGGCTCGGTGCCTGCACTATGAATCCACTGCACCTGATTCCCATTTTTATTGATTTTGTTGTTGCCCTTGTTGTTGTTGTTATTTTTATTGTTGTCATTGCTGTTACTGTCACTGAATAGGACAGAGAGAAATACAGAGAAGAGGGGAAGACAGAGTGAGGGAGTGAAAGACAGACACTTGCAGACCTGCTTTACCACCAGTGAAGCAACGTCCCCACCCCTTGCAGGTGAGGAGCCAGGGGCTTAAACTGGGATCCTTTTGCCAGTCCTTGCGTTTCACGACCTGTGCGCTTAACCCACTGCGTCAAGGCCTGGCTCCCAGGAGGTGTTTTTCTAAGGTCAACTTTGAATGTTATCTCAGATAACACCTAACTTAACTCCAACCCCAATGGCAATGATGACTCCACCCTCTATCTATTTTGCCAGGAGAATCAAGCCTGGAGTGTAAGGTCAGTAAACACTTCTGGAAATGAATGCAGTTGGGAGATTTATTATTATTATTATTATTATTATTATTACTTCCTGTGTGTCAAGGCTGGAACATGGGGAGAGCACGCAGCTCTGGTTTTATTGCTCATAAGTCACAGAGACTTGTGCAGGAACCTGAGCCTCTCTAGGCTTCAGTGGTTTTTATCTGCGTGGCAGCTGGCGGGGCGGGGGGGTTTGCTTGCCAGGTTTTGTTCTAGAATTCTGCGGTTCCCTAAGAGTTAAAGAAGAGGAGAAGAGGAGTGGCTGGGGGAGAGAGAGACCAGCCAATGGAGCCTGGATCAGCCCAGTCCCAGCACCACTTCCCCTGCCACAAGTGCGGATGTGGTTCACAGAGGAACATATGAACTGGCCACGCGTCAGTGAGCACCTGGCCACCTTGGAGGGAGGCCAGCAGGAAAGGCCAGAGATGCTCTCCAAGGGGTGTTGGCCTGTGCACATCCTGGCCTGCAGGGGGCCTCTCTGCAGGAGCAGTGGACCTCTGGGAGGGAGGGGGTATCCGTAGTTGGGGTATTTACACAGACCCTCCTCTCCCTGTGACCTCACCCTATAGGCTAGAGGTCGAGTCCCAGAATCACGGGAGCTAACTGCCCCCCTGCTCTCATCTTGTCTGCCAGAGAACACACCGTTCATACACGGTCTGCTATTCTCAGAGTCATTCCAAGACACAGCACACAGGCACCAGAAAGTCCTAAGCAGACACTCCAGGCTTCTGCAAAACTAGAAACTTTTGTGCATCTGAAGGCATTATTAGTCAAACAATGAAAAATAAACCCAGGGATGTTAGAAGTAAAACAAAAAAACAAACAAACAAAAAACATTACAAACCACTGATCAGAAAAAAAGATCGCTATTTAGAAGATAGAACTCCTTGCATTACTAACAGTTCCCAAATTGACAAAAAGTTTGAGTCAGCATCTCACAGAAGAAGACTAACCAAGGGCAGGAAAAAAAAATCAAGAAATGGGGGGGGCACATCCCATAATGTCCCTGGGTCCATGCTCCCAGAGGGATAAAGAATAGGAAAGTTATCAGGGGAGGGGGCGGGATACAGAGATCTGGTGGTGGGAATTGTGTGGAGTTGTACCCCTCTTATCCTATAGTTTTCTTTGAATTTTTTATTTATTTATTTATTTTCCCTTTTGTTGCCCTTGTTGTTTTTCATTGTTGTAGTAGTTATTATTGTTGTTGTTACTGATGTTGTCCTTGTTAGATAGGACAGAGAGAAATGGAGAGAGGAGGGGAAGACAGAGAGGGGGAGAGAAAGACACCCGCAGACCTGCTTCACCGCCTGTGAAGCGACTCCCCTGCAGGTGGAGAGCCGGGGGCTCAAACTGGGATCCTTATGCCGGTCCTTGCACTTTGCGCCACGTGCGCTTAACCCACTGCGCTACCACCAGACTCCCATCCTATGGTTTTTGTTGGTGTTTCCTTTTTATAAATGAAAATTAAAAAAAACAAAAAACAAAAAATGACATGGGTGTTGGTTTGCATGAGACCCCTTCTGTTTCATTTGGTTTAAATCCCCCCTGCTTAACACTATTCTATTTACATAACCACTGTTAACAAGCACCACCCTCCCTCCAGGGCATTGGTGGTTCAGTGATAGGATTCTCGCCTGCTCTGCCCCCTCCTTGTCACACTCTGATTTTCACCAGTCACTTTTCTCTCCACCCTCTCTATGTCACATCCTGTTTCCACCCTACTTGGCAAGTATATATAAAGACAGCATTGTGAGTTTTAGGGTACTTGAGTTTAGCTTAGCTCGTCTTAGATTGCGCTGCGTCCTGCATGAATAAAGAGATACTGCCTACAGCTCAACCATGAGTCCCTGGTCGTCTGTTACCCGCCCGTGAAGCTGGCCCGGCGAAAACAACATAACCCGTCGAAAACAACATATGGGGGCCAGGCGGTGATTTACTGGCTCAAGTGTACATAGTGCAAAGCCCAAGGACCCATGCAAGGATCCCGGTCAGCCCCCACTCCCACCAGAAGGAAAGTTGCTTCACAAGTGGTAAAGCAGGTCTGCAGGTGTCTGTCTCTCTCCTCTGTATCATCCCCTCCCCTCTCAATTTCTCTCTGTTCTATCCAATTAAAAAAAATAAAAGGAAAAAAGTGGCTTCCAGAAGCAGTGGATTCATAGTGCAGGCACTGAGCCACAGTGATAACCCTGGAGGCAAAAATAATAATAATAATAATACATCAGGAAACAATGAAGGCATAGTCAACCACCTTCCACCCCAATGCTCAGCCCACTTCTGCTCACCTTACTCCTGCATCTGCCCCCAGCCCCCAGCCCCCAAAGATCTAAATCAGTAACATTAACTGGCAGACAGGTCCACTGTGCCTGCAAGAACAGGACATTGGTTTCAGCCTTTCCCTCACACGTTCTGCAAGACCGTGGATTGACACAGGTGTGCCAAGCAAGGCTCTACAAGTCTGGGCTGAACCTGTTCTGTCTTTCCTACTAGCCTCCTTTTGTCCTCAACAACTCCATCTGGGAGGGGAAGCGAGGATGCAGCCCCTTCTATAGACCTGACCTGTCCTCACCTCTCTGGGTGTTCCAAGGAGTGATGGAGTCTAAAGCATGGGGGTGAGAAGATTTGGGACTGGGAGGAGGCCCCCAACTGATGGGGGAAACATCATGAATGGTAGGGCAGAGCTGCAGGTGTCTCTCCTCTCTCTCTTTCTCTCTCTCTCTACCTCATTATCTCTTTCTCTATTTCTCACCTTTATAAAGAGAAAGATAGGAAGGAAAGAGGAAGGGAGAGGGAGGGAGGTAAAAAAGCCACCAGGAACAGTGGAGTAATGAAGACACCTGGCAACAATGATAAATAAAAAAATAAAAAGATTCCCTTCTAAAGTTTCTTAGAGCTCACTCCTGGTAAGGAGCCACTGAAAAGTCATGAATATTCAAGATTCCTCTTGTTCTGTGTATATACAACTCCCCAGGAAACCTACAAGAAGAAAGGAAAATAGAAAAGATCTCCTGTGAAAAAGATCTCCTGTGAAAAGATCTCCTGTGAAAAGATCTCCTGTGAAAAAGATCTCCTGTGAAAATAGAAAAGATCTCCTGTGAAAGGAACAAAGGCACCAAGGCCTCATCTTAATCTCCACTAAATAGTGACCAGCCAACACAACAGAAGACTCCAGTGGTAATTCGTCAGAGAGACCCAGAAGCTGTTTAATATGAGAAACAGCATTTCAGATGAGGACCCAAGCTAGGGTCATAAGCCAGCTCCACGAGCCAATCGTAAAAATGCTGCTTCTATTTCAAGATCTAAAAAACATCCTGAATTAGGTATCCAGTTCCTTTCACTCCTTGAATTCCAAGCACATAGACCATAGAGTTGGACCAAGTGGGTGACTGAAACCCTTAACTGCTACTGCTGTGTAATTTCCGGTGTGACACCTAAGTTTTAAGGCATTTTTTTTTCTTCTATCCTTTCTCTATTTCCAATGTCCTTTCTTGGGGAATAGCTGCAGTTGTGACTGTAATCACATTTAAGAGACTAGATTTTCCCACATTTTTGTTTTCTGATTCCAAGCATTACCTAGGGGACTCTATTTAGGCATATTAGAAGCTTTTTCATAAACCTAATTCTTGGTTAATATCCACAGGTGTAATTCACATGGCTAGTATTTAAGTTTAAGGTCCTCTTAAGGAATTTTTTTTTCTTCTTCTTTCTCACACTGCCTGTGGCCTTGATCCACATAAAAGGATATAATTTTGCTTGTTACTTATATGGTCTGCCTGTGAGAAGGGGTGTTTCATAATGGAGCTGTTTCTTAAATGGTAAATCTATAAATGGGTAATTCTATCAGAGCAAGAAATTCCGGTGGCTTCAGATTTGCCCCTGGCCTTGTTCTGGCTCTGGTTGCCCCCCCAGCCTCCCCCCCCCCATGATAACAGGTTTGTAAGTAATATTAACTGTCTTTTGTAGTAAATTACATCTTGTAATAACCACAGCGCTCATCTCTGGCCAGAACCGTTATCAGCTGAAGCAAATAAAAGGTTTGGCGACTCTGCGGTCTTTTTCCTTTCGGAAAGCAGAAGTCCTCCATAAACACAAGTGTGCGGAATGAGAGGTCATCTTTTGAAAGCTATAATGAAACATGATTGTAAGCCACCATGTGACAGGAGGCTTAGCAGAGGAGCCTGCAGAAGCAGTTCAGCTGGGGGGTGGGACCCTGGGTGGGGGGAGGAGCAGGCGCAGGGGGAAGGACACAAAAACACCAGGGACTCCACTCTGCTGCATGTGTGGCCGGCCCAGAGCACCCGGGTGACGGGTGAGCAAAGTGCATACTGCACAGAGTGACCCTCAGGGTGTGTGTCCAGTAAAGGTGGGTGCTGCTGGCTTGTCCCTGGCCCTCAGACTGGGCTGTTGACACCTGTCATAGGAATGAGAGACCCTCCTTGACTTCCCAGGCTCCAGGCTCCGGCTCCATCCCAGGCCCTCATGTTCTCTCTCACCCACAGCTGTGTCTTGCTCTGCTCTTGAGGAAGTCCTGCTGGCCCTTGGGAAGGCTTTCTCCCCTCCATCTGATGAGCCTTCTGTGGGTGTGGATAAGGATCAAGTCAAGTGCCCGCCAACAGTCTTAGTCTCTGGACGGCTAATAAATATTCCCTCCAAGCTGGGACATAGGAGGAGGAGGGCCAGAGCCTTCCAGTGTGTGAGGCTTAGCAGAGAGACACATTCAGTAAAAGCAGAGGGGAGGGTGGGGTGTGCCCCTCCTGGGGGGTTATGGGGACCCAGTCCTCAGTACTTCATCTGGACCCCCCCCAATCCTGGACCACTTTATCCAAGTTGCCATGTCAGTCCTCACTGGCCTTCCAACATAGGCTCACACCAACTCCCTTTAAGAAGATTCTGTTTTGTTATATATATATATTTCTTTTTTTTTTTTTGCCCTTGTTTTTTATTGTTGTAGTTATTGATGTCATCGTTGTTGGTCAGGACAGAGAGAAATGGAGAGAGGAAGTGAAGACAGAAAGGGGGAGAGAAAGACAGACACCTGCAGACCTGCTTCACTGCTTGTGAAGCGACTCCCCTGCAGGTGGGCAGCCGGGGGCTCAAACCGGGATTCTTATGCTGGTCCTTGCACTTTGGCCACCTGTACTTAACCCGCTGCGCTACCGCCCGACTCCCAAAGATTCTGTTTTTTATTTGATTTGATGGAGAGCGAGACAGAGCCACCTGCCTTTGCATTTGTTAACCAACTACTCTTCCTGGGTCTGTGTTGCTGACTGTCAGAAACATACAGTAAAACAAACCTGTACTTCTTCCATCCAACTCATCTTTACTTTTGTAATTCAATTAAAACTAAAAGGGGGGAATTTATCCTTACTCTAAATAAAAAACAAGTGTGCTATTATAAAGAGGAGGTTGTCAGAACAAGGAAAGCAAACCTCACCTAACAAAGTGTGTCACTTCTAATGAGGTTCCACTGCCAGTCGGAGGCCTGACTCCACCTGAACTCCAGGAAGACTGGAAAATTCCACCGAAGAGAAACCATCACCCAACAGATAATGTGCTTGTCAGGTCAGGTCGTCAGGAAGCTCAGAGGGAAAATGAAAGTCTGACTGTCTCCTGGCTCTAGGAGCCCACGTTATTTTAATTCTTTTAGTGCCTGAACACATGGCAAAGTCCACTGGGAAACTCACAGTGTATATGGAGTGACAGGCCCTGGGGCATATGGGAGGACCTGGTGGAATAAGGACGAGGCATGGGAGGCCTTAGCCAGCTTCCATCTACAGCCCCATGATCACTCAGCCCACGAGGCATGGATCAGATCACCTGCCCAGTGAGTGGGTGGGCTGGAGTTGCAAGAGCGACCACCACAGTCCATTTGTTTTCTAGACAGTAACCCATAGGCCCACTCCATCATCCTGGAAACACACACACACACACACACACGGTTTTGCTCAATGGACCATAAACTCTGGGGGGCAGACATGTGTATTCCATCACTGAGAAGCAAAGCCTCAGTGTCCCCACTGGTAAAGTAGAAGTAGACAAGTCATCATGGAAGATGGTTTAATAGGTATGTAATATGCCACTGGCTTCCCAGCACATCATAAGAAGCTCAAAACTGGAAGCGATTATCCTTGTAATTTTCCTCCTCTGAAATACTGCAAAAGAAAACTCAAGAAGGAATTCAAAGGAAAGGAAGTTGGAGAGATACATTCAAAATGCAGCCTGAGAGTAGGCGGTGGCGCAGTGGGTTAAGTGCATGTGGCGCAAAGAGCAGGAACCTGCGTGGGGATCCCGGTTCGAGCCCCCGGCTCCCCACCTGCAGGGGAGTCGCTTCACAGGCAGTGAAGCAGGTCTGCAGGTGTCTATCTTTCTCTCCCCCTCTCTATCTTCCCCTCCTCTCTCCATTTCTCTCTGTCCTATCCAAGGACACCCACAACGGCAACAATAATAATAGCCACAACAGTGATGAAACAACAAGGGCAACAAAAAGGAAAAAAATGGCCTCCAGGAGCAGTGGATTCGTGGTGCAGGCACTGAGCCCCAGTGATAACCCTGGAGGCAAAAAAAAAAAAAAAGCAGCCTTAGTGAACTTTACCACCCTGAGATCTGTCACTCATGACCAACTTCTGTATCTTCGATGTTTAGGTACCTGAAACAGGGTCGAAATGTTACATTTATCCATCACTAAAAATTATAAAACTTGGTGAGAGGACAGTGATGAAACCACTGAGCACAGAGGAGATACCCGGGGAATGAACCTTATTCTCCATCTGCAGTTGAGCCACTTACAACTAGAAAAGCTAGTTTCACAAAGCAAGTGTGTTCTTTGGTTCTGGTCTTGCAAATTCATTCAAAGGCATCCCTGCCTGTCTAAGAACACGGCTAATTTTGCCTTAAATAATGAGCTTTGTGAGTACATTCTAAACACACCTCCTTTTATTTATTTATATATTTTAAATATATGTTTTATTGATCAATTGATTTTTTAAAAAAAAATTTTTAAAAATATTTAAAAAAATAAATACAGCAATAACAAATATAGTTTTACTATTTTTTCTGTTGTTGTTTTTTATAGTCATTCCTACCCCCCATTACTCCCCGTCTGGGAGTATGAACCAAAATTCTTTTTTTTTTTTTTCCAAACTTCTTTATGAGGTGCAGAAGGTGGGAGGTCTGGCTTCTCCACTGGACATGGATGTTGGCAGATCAATACCCAGCCTGTTTCTATCTCCCCCCCCCTGATTTAATATTGATTTACAAAATTACAAGAGGGGGTGGGCGGTGGTGCACCGGTTGAGTGCACATGTTATAGTGCACAAGGACCCAGGTTCAAGCCCCTGGTCCCCACCTGCAGGAGTAAAGCTTCATGAGCGAGCAGTGAAGCAGGGCTGCAGGTGTCTCTCTCTATCTCCATCCCTATCTCCCTTCCTTCTTTTTTTCTCTTTTTTTTTTCTATTGGGGAATTAATGTTTTACATTCAACAGTAAGTACAATAGTCTCCTTTTAAACCAAGAACTGTAGACCCTGCCTTCATGTTCAACCTAACAATAATTTAGTTCCAGTTCAGGACAGGAACTGAGCAGTAGAGGGAACAGATGGATAGAGAAGGGCTTAGATGCTTGTATCCTAGCTGGGACTAGGAATAAAGAGACAGGAAGTAGTTCTACCATTCCCCCCTAGCCATAACTGTCTGTTCACTTTGCCCCACCCAGAAGGTTCCTGCAAGAAGAGGAACTTTAATATAGTAAATGCAATCACCCAATTTCTGTATTTATAGCACGATATAAAATACAGTCCTTCCTAGAGAAACAGATCCAAGAGTAACATTTGTAGCACTGTTTCACCCACAGATTCATGCAAGTCTTAAATGCTGGTTAGTTACATCCTTGAAGGTCTCCATCAGGACCTGGAGGAAGAGGAGAAAAAGGAAGGACATTTGGCAGTAGTAACAGTTATAGGTCTAACTTTAGGAAGGAAGAGAAGACAGGACCATGGAAAAATGGGTAAGTATATATAAATATAGATAGACAGTTATAGAAACAACAGTCTCTGTGACCTTGGGAGAAATACTGTAGCTTCCAATGGATGAAATGGTGGTGGGATGTGGAGAGCCATGTGCTGCGCCCCAAGATGGCGCCAGCCTCCTCTACCCTCCAGACCACAGGGAGAAGTAAACAACTCCATAAATGGTCTGAGACTGAGATCGCGCTTGCTTCCGTGATCGTGTGCCTATGAGCAGCTGCCACGTGTGCCCTTGGGATTGGCTGACCCATGAGTATATAAGTTGGAGGTTAGGTTATAGCAGGGCTTTTTGCTGTTCAAGGTTCCCGAATAAACTGCTTGAAGAAGAACTCGGCATTGCGTGATCCTTGCAGGCAAGGGTGGACGCGACAGTGGGAACCGTGTGGAATCACACCCTCGTTATCTTATAATTTTGTAAATAGATATTATTAATAAAGATAAAGTAAAGTAAAAAGATCGTGGCTCTGCAACTATAAAGTTCATTTTGTTGGTGGAATGTATTCAAGTTAATGCAAGCTCTTGCATTCACATTCAGAGAAAATACTGGATCCCATCACTCTTTGTAGCTGGGAATCTCGCCTGCTTTGGTGAACAGACAAGTCCCCTAAGCCCTAGAACCTGTGAAGGTGTTATGCCACATGGTAAAGGGGGGGCTTCTAAATAATGAAGGCTATGCAACTGAAATAAGGAAGATTATTCTAGATCACTCTCAACCTGGTCACATCAACTCCAATCTAGTGATGTAAAAATGTCATCTAAACTAAAAATACAATCACACAAGTAAAGAGACCATTCTCCAGCTTCAGCATCCCAGGTTAAGAGTGAGGAGGAAGATAGAGAAGAAGGAGTCTGAGGAGGCTCTGAAGGTCATTGTTGTCTTTGTAGTTGGACCACAAGCCAAGGAAGGAGGGTGCCTTCTTCCAACTCAGAAAAGAAGCTGCCTCAACAAAGAGCCAAAGGGTGGGAGGGGATAATCGGAGGATAACAAGCATTCTATGCAGATATAGTCATCTACGTATAAAGGGAGAGATCCTCTGAAGGTGAGATATGTAAAGTGACAGAAGGACTTTGTAGATAAGAAGCCCTAAACTACTGACTTGGAAACCTGGGTTCCTCTGTGATTTGGTAGAAATGGAACTTAACCTTGACCTCAATTTCCTCATCTCTGAAAAGTTAGATTGTGGCTCTATAAATTATCAACATGCTTTGCCATCCTAATCATTCCCATACTTATAAATCATCTTTGTGAGGAAAAGGGAAGATGGACTCAGACATCCTGATAAAAACAATGACAATTAGTGCATTTCTTTGTGTAATTACATGCTGAACAGACACTGTGTTACCTGTGTTGTTTCAGTTATCTCACTAAATTCTCATAGCAACTCAAGAGGTATTCTGGGGACAGTGCACAATCTGTCTCAGTGACCACTGTGAATTATTGGTCTCTGAACACAGCTCCTGACCTTCCAAGGCTTCCCAGCATTTTACAACCCTGGTCAGTGAAGAAGGACTGTGAGTCTCACTTCTTGACTGAGCATCTGCACCCTTGACTGGTCATGTTCTGTCCTGAACTCCTTACTATGCTGAACTTGAAAAGTGCCCACAAAGTACCATGCTCTCTTGGACGTCTTCCTCTGCCCTGGGGCCCAGAAAGGAAATAGAACAGAGTCGGAGGACATTTTTTTCTACCAAGCGTTATTCGGATATTTATAGTACTATTCTCAGGCCATAAAAAAAAAAAATCATCAACTTAAAAATGAGCACTTCAATGATGCTATGACAAAAGTCCCACTTGTCTCAGCAGGGCCAGACCCAAATGCTGCACAAACTGGGTGCTCTCCACTCTGGGTCTAGTGATTGATGCTGATTTCCTCTGAGTCTTGGGTCCCACATTTCACCTGGCATGGAGCACAGGCCCAGAAGAACACAGAGTTGATGGAAAGGACACATCTACTATTCTAAACCACTGCCTGGTCGGGGGATGGAGTGCCACTAAGTTCATTCTAGAGTCTCCCACCTAGTCCACAAGCACATCTATGCAGACCTTTAAAAGGCCCAAACCAAGCTTGGATGTGGTGTGATTTTACAAGGCAAATAGCATTATTGAGTAACACAGCCAGTGTTTGGACTCATATAATCTTACCTCCACGGTCCAATCTTAAACTCTATACATGTCTAAGTGTGCCAATGCATGTATGACCCACTGTGCCACTGCTCATGGCTTTCCATGAGCTAAACATGCACCTACCAGTGTGACACACATGTTCCTGCATCATTAAACAAATGCTCTTACCAAGTCAAATATAACCCCCCCCAGGACCCATTGAGGTTCACTTGTGGACACTCTGCCTGCCAGTTCTCCAGCAAGATTCCCTATAAGCATATAAATATCTCCTGAATTCAGAGGAGAGGCCTCCAGCTAGGCACCATAAAGCCAATTTAGCTTCTTAAACTGAGAACTGCTTTGCGAAATAATCCTGTAGAACTCTCCACTAAATGAGTTACAAACTAGTCGCATGGGGCTTTCATTGAATTTACTCCTGAAAGCTATAAAGGACAATTGTCTCTGAACCAGGTACATCAAATACAGGCCTGCTACTGTGTAAAAGCTTGGAATTCTACACCACCTACACTCACAAAGAAAATTAGTTTTTGATTGAAAGGAAGATCTATTGAAAAACCTCAGGGGAGGAAAAAAAAACAACAAAAAATGAATGACACCAACAGGCAAAGCCAATGGTTGGGGCCATTTGGCTAAGGACTTTCCTAGTTTGAAAGGGGGATGAAAGTATAATTTCTGAGGATCACGAAAGATAATTGAACCAAATCAAAGGGAAAGTACTTGCTCTTGAAATTCTAGACAAAAAAAAAAAAAGAGTTTAAATATGCCTCATGGATAAAAAAAAAATAAAAAATTCTCCCTACTCTTAAGTGTTTAGTGCAGGGGAATAAAACACTCTGGCTTGGACTCACTGCTTTCCTTCTCTTCACAGAAATCATGCTGGTTATCTCTATTCTCCCTTTTTTTTTTCATTTTTTAAAGAGCTTTGTTTACACATTTTCACCCAAGACTTAGAGGCAATTCTGAATCTTTCTAGAACTAGTAGAAAGAGAGGAGTAAGTCATAATTGTGGTCATTACCTATGCTTTTTCTTCAAGTTCACAATGCAGCTATAGATACGAGTTTTTTGCCAAAGACTATCAGAGTGAGTTTTATTTTCAAGCAATGATATGTCATTGGGGGCTGGTGTGGGGGGAGAAATAAGGTGCTATTGATGCTGACAGAGTATAATCAACATACTTTTTGATGTTTTCTTAATTTTTAAAACTTTTTCAAAATATTTATTTATTCCCTTTCGTTGACCTTATTGTTTTTATCATTGTTATAGTTATTATTGTTGCTATTGATGTCATCATTGTTAAATAGGACAGAGAAATGGAGAGAGGAGGGTAAGACAGAGAGAGAGAGAGAGAAAGATAAACACCTGCAGACCTGCTTCACTGCTTGTGAAGCAACTCCCCTGCAGGTGGGGAGCCGGGCTGGGGCTCGAACTGGGATCCTTGTACCGGTTCTTGTGATTTGTACCACCTGTGTTTTACCTGCTACACTACCACCTGACTGCCCTTTTTGATATTTTTATGTAAATAGAAAGATGAAATAAGAAAGGCAGCACTGCATCAGGTTGGTAACCAATCTTCACTAGGTGAGAGGGTGATGGAGAGGCAGTCTCTATAGTCTCTGAGTGAACTTCCAGAAATGACTCTTCAATTGCCAGGCCAGCCCACACTGAGACTGTCTGTCACTGGCATGTTTCCATTTCACTGTCATCAGCAGTGGGGCAAAGTGACATGAATTGCTTCTAGATAAGAGGCAGTGGATCCCAGTCAACATCACCATGAGTACTCTTGACAAAATGATGAGGTTCAATTGAACCAGAGGGAAACATTGAAAGAAATCCTGATTTTTGAAGCATTCTACAAAGAAATTATCAAGGACTGCTAAAACAAAAATCTATATTTGCAGTGCTGGGGTCGTGTGCACATAGGATTTCATCATCCCCAGGCTTCTGTTTGCATTCTTTCCATTTCAGACAAAGAGAAAAAGATAAAGGGAGAGACATTACATCATCGGAGTCTCCCGCAGACCCACAGCTTCCCCCCAAAGGGCCAGGCTGAAACCAAGCTGTCCACAGGATGAAGCAACCACTCTACAGGGACAGCTTGCCTGCCCCTCCCCACAAACCAACACCACCACACACAGGACAATATTAAGGAAGATGAAAACATGGCGGGAGGGCCAGCATGACAGCTCCCTGGAAGGGTGTCTGCCTGCTTTGCGATGTGTTCAATCCACATGTGGATCCAGCCCCCAAAGCATTGTGGGAAGCTTCAGCACTTCGGTGTCTATCACTCTCTCTCTCTTTATTTGAAAAGGTCAGCTTACAATGGTAAACCACTTGTGATGTATATACAAAAGAATAAAGTTAAATTTAAAATGTTGACAGATGGGTCTGAGAGATATGTTAGAGTTCACACTTTACCATGCTTGAGGACCCAGGCTTGAATCTCTATCAGGAGAAACCACAGACAGACCAGAGTGAATCTCAATCTCTCTCTCTCTCTCTCTGTGTCTCTGTCTCTGTGTCTCTGTCTCTCTCTCTCTGTCAAGTTACAAGAAAATCCCTGCTGGAAGTGGTAGAATTCTGTAGGTGCAAAACTGAAGCATCAAAAAAGCAAACACAAAATTAGTGGGGGGCTTTCTCAGTATCAAAGACGAGAAAGAAATAGACAATAAAATACAATGCATAACCCTTAACTGTATTCTAGACTAAAAGAACAAAGCAATTGCACTGTGGCTATGTAGAAGGGGAGCGATCTGGCTGACCTAGTACCCTTGTTTTCCAATATACATGAGTGTGTGTGTGTGTGTGTGTGTGTGTGTGTGTGTGTGTGTGTGTGTGTGTCTGTCTGTCTGTCTGTCTGTCTGTCTTTAGGCACAAGGCCCTCAAGTTTAAAGCAGTGCAACATATACCACTGGAAGGAACACAGGGTGAGTCAACAGATGGCAGCAGCTGGTACAGCTCAGTGGAAGGCTATGTGTGTTCCCTGTATTCCCCTCCCCTACGAGAGTGCACTTAACTTAACATTCTTCTTTCAGAAGGTTGTTTATTCTGAAGGCATGCATTGCAGCAGACTTTTGTTGTCTTCTAGCTGTTCACTGTGACTCTTTTAGCAGTGCAAGTCTCTGAATGAAGCCTGTCCCTTTCTCTACAACCAGATCACAAGCATATGGTGAAGTTCTTCCAAAACTTTTCTTTTTAGATGTGCAAATGACTGAATTCTATCCTGAACTTATGTTGAACCATGGAGAAAGAATAACCCCTCTATCCCCCATTGGTATCCACCTTGCCATTTACAATGAGCACCTAGAGGGGGCAGAGGGCTCTGTGAGTGAGAGTGAGTGATTAAAGGAATGCACGCACTGTGTGTACCACTCTTCATTCTGGCTTCAACCATGCTAGGTATCGAGATGCTTCAATCATCTGAAGCATTATTTCTTTCAGCTTAAGTCACTCCAAGGTGGGTGTAAGGCACTCAACACCCCCCCATCTCTAATGAATAGAAGGACTAAGAGAAATCAAAGAATACAATATTGTGACACACGTCACGTTGGGGTTAAGTTGTACTGCTAGTTTAGCTCATGTTCTGGGTGTCTCAGGAATGAATGCTTCTCTGGTCACTTCTGCAATGTAAAGAGTGCCTAAGAAGGCAATCTCTGGTTCTAGTAAGCATACCATCTAGTGCACTGGGAGTTTCTGGATTGGAAGCTTGGACACACACATGGCTAAGTGCTCAGAACTGCCATCTGCATCATCTGATTTTCAAGGCAGAAACTTCTTATCACAGACTCATTGCTTTTGACAATAGCTGTGTAAACAAGTTCCATGGATTGCAAAGCAAATGTAAAGGCCGTCTTTTAAATACAGCTAATGCCTATTTTATGCATTGTGATCCGTAACTGGACTTGGTGGGGGAAATGCATTCCACTGTTTGGAAGGTAAAAACCCATTTTTAAAGCAATCTGAAGAGTCTTTAATTAAAAGAGAGCATTACATGCACGCCATGCAACACTCACAAAGAACCACTTTACAAAGCCTCCCTAATAACTCTGGATTTAATGCACGGACATTTGCCCAAATTGCCTGATCAACAGAGAAGAATAGAGTCTGAATGACTTTTGCAGCCATGGCCAGCGAGGACACCTCTGGCTTTGCTCCCTTTGAAATGCCACAAACAGACTCATGATTACAGGAGCAAATATTTATCATTCCGAGCTTCCGCCATTGTTGCCCACATTATTCTTGAATGGAAGCTGTTTGTGTCTTTGATCTCACCCAGTGCTCCGGCACTGTACAATCCAAGGAGTGGAAAGGCCCCACGCTGACATCACAGGGAATTAAACAGTGCAAAGTCACAAAGGCAAGAGCTTTCAAAAACATGTCAAGATGAAAAATGGGATTTGAAACATTTATATGGAGTATGACATGGGGGAATCTATGATTCTATTCAAAAAGGACAGGGAATACAAGTCCACCGTAGAGTGAAAACAGAAAGAGTCAAAGGAAATACCAAGCAAGGAAGAGAGAATCTCCAAGTTTCCAAGGGCATGAAACAGCCCCCCTCAGAGAAACCTGTATCACCAGGAAGCTTCATGGCTGCACAAGAAGTCTTCCCTGGAGCACAGGTATGATGCTAAAGGTGTCCTTTCTCTGCACAGGACTGACAAGAGCTAGTCTGAGTGAGGGTCAGGCAAAATCGCCCGGGAAGTACTGGGACTCTCAGCACTGCCCAAGAAGAGTTTTTTTCCCACTCCATGAGGATGGCTCAGTGAATTCAGACCACTGTGCATAGCTGAGGCACAAAGCATGGGTCTCTCAACATCTGCCCGAGAGAAGAGGACCCTACAAAGTCGAGGAAGATGTTTCTCTTTTTTATGAAAAAAATATGTTTAAATATTTTATCTTTATTTTATTTACTGGATAAAGATAGCCAGAAATCGAAAGGGAAAGGGGTGATAGAGAGGGATAGACAGAGAGACACCTGCAACACTGCTTCACCACTTGCAAAGCACTCTCCCTGTAGATAGGGACTGGAGGCTCGAACCTGGGTTCTTGTGGACTGTAACATGAGCTCAACCAGGTGCACCACCACCTGGCCTCAAAGGTGTTTCTCTCTGCGAGAAGTCTGCTAGCTCCCTCTTTCAGCAGGGCATGAGGACCTGAATCCCCTCTATCCTGGTAATCAATAGGAAGTTATCATCTGAGTTTAGGAGAGCACATCACCTTTATGAAAAGAGAGAATGGCATGGTCATCACCCTCAACTGCTATGGAAACTATGGCCTGTCGTGGGATTCCTGTTGGAGGCTGTAGGCAGCTTGGCCCAAACTGGCCCAGCCCTGGTGACTGGGCTCTGAAACCTCCTTGCAGAGGGTGGAGGGGTAGGAAGTAACTGGCAGAAATCTGAAGTTGACACATCTGTTTATTTACTTATCTAAGAGAGAGAGGGAGGGAGAGGGAGAGAGGGAGAGAGGGAGAGAGGGAGAGAGAGAGAGAGAGAGAGAGAGCATCACTCTGGCATAAGTAATGCTGCTAATCAAATTCAGCACTTCAAACTTGCAAGTCTTCACTCCATCACTGAGCCACCTCCTGGCTGTTCATGGTGCAATTAAAAGGCATCAAGGCATCCGGAGGCCTCCCCGGCCCTCACATTCCGTCCCTGAATGTCTTGAGGCTGGATCACACTTAGAATGCCACTTTACCTGGGCCCTAACACTCCGCCCCACATGACCTCTGCTGTGTTGCATCAAGGAAAGGTATGTGTTTCAGACAGCACATGCCTTCCTCACAAGGAAACTCTGTGACCTCTGCATCCCTGTCAGCCTGAGTTCCAAGTCCATGGTCATGGCTGGGAACAGTCTAGGCTGCACTTACTGCAGGACCCGTCTGTCTTCCTTGAGTGCTCGAGTGGCAGAGTATGTTGACCCAGCCTTCCTTCAGAGAGTGGGGCAGTTTCTACCATTGTTGTTCTACATTGAGGGCATGGTCCTGGAGAGACCCACAAAAGGGTTTATGATATTGTTCCTCATGGAGATGACCAGTGATGGTGGAAAGAGGGACCTGCTAGAGGTCTAGGCCCATGGTATCTGTGTGGGAATCTCAAGATTCCCTGACTAGGGCCCTGGATGATAGGGTGGCCTGGTAGTGACCCAAAAAGCCTTAGAGTGATTGAGGAAAGTAAAATAGGAAGTAGGTGGGGGGGTATCTAGGTCTAAGTATAAAATATTTGATTAAGTACTTCAGATTGATGAGGTTTGTAGTTAACGGTATTTATATACTTTTCCCATATTTGGGAGCTACTCTCTGCCCTGACCCAGATTTCCAGTCCTATACTCAACTCTGACACCATCTTCCCAGACAAGACTTCCAGCCCACATGCATGTTAGCTATCAGGCTCAGGCAAAAGTTACTGAAGTCATGGGCCCTTTGAAATATACCTAATACAGCCTAATATATATTTCTTAGCTTCTTCCAACATGAAGACCCCAAATTTCATCTGTTATATTCTTACCTTTAGTTTCTTGATTATTACACATTTTGCTCTGCCTTATATCTTAATGCTGTTCAGCCACCAAGTTTCAGAAGCTATCATGACACCAACCTGGGGCAGACAACCTCACCAGTGTGTCCTGGAACCCCACCTCTGATGAGCCCTATTGCACTAAGGAAAGACAGAAATAGGCTGGAGGTACGGATCCATCTGCCAACACCCATGTCCAGTGGAGAAGCAATTACAGAAGCCAGACCTTCCACTTTCTGCTCTGCATAAAGATCTTTGATCCATACTCCCAGAGGGATAAAGAATAGGGAAGCTTCCAGTAGAGGGGGTAGGACATGGGAATCTGGTGGTGGGAACTGAATTGTATGAAACTGTACCCCTCTTATACCACAATCCTGTCAATCAGTATTATATCACTAAAAAGAAAAAATTCTGACTTAGCCAGGTTCTATTCTACAGGTCTTTTTAGTACCTGTGAGTTTTATTTTTATATTAAAAATAATTCTAGACTCAGGAATCTCAAGGAATTTTTCTTCTGCAATCAATATCGTTATTTACTTTGTTATTTCCCAGCTTTCGCAGCTACCAACCAGAAACGATTTATGAAACAATCACCTTTCCTACAGACAAGAGCAGCCAGACTGATTAGCCTTTAACATTTCCAATCCTATTATTTGTAGATTCCCCAGCTTTTCAATGAGTAAATAAAACAAGCTGGGGATGAAACATTTATTTTGGCATCACACCAACCTAATTAAACTGCAGTTTCATTAGGCTGTTGGAGGCAGCTGAAAAATAATGTAATTGACCTATTAAAAGTTACAACTTTGGTTCAGTTTTCTGAGTTGGGAGAAATTACAGTGTGATTTAAAATGCCTAGTTACCTTGACAAAACCAACCAGAGAGCAAAGAGCTAAGAGTTGCAGGGAATGGAGAGAATCCAATTAGAAAAGGAGACAGGTAGCAGGATGCTCTCCCCAACTGCAATTACTTAGAGGAAAGCCATCAGATGTAAAGTGGAAGCGAATGAAGCCCTAGCTATTTCCTCCATCCACTCGGCATTGTGCCCGTGTGGCCAGTGTGTGCTGCCCTCCCAGGCTAGGCTTAGCCGTGAGATTCCTGCATGAACACACATATGCTCTCTGCCTGCTAGCAACCCACTTCCTTGGGGTTTTCAAAATAGCGGTAGCAGGAGCCCAGCCCTTTCCCATCTCAGACTACTGGTTCAGGTTGAGGTGAGTCCTGGTTTGGAAGCTGGGCTCCTGTCCCAAGATGACAAAACAGGGAGCCTCATTCTCCAGACCACAATGGCTGACTCCTTCCAGATCATTCAGAGTCACTCCAGGGTGGTGAGTCCAGAGCAGACCTTCCTGCGAGCTTCTGTTGACCATCCTCATCTCGTAGGAGGAAGGGTGGGGGCTACAGGGAGAGTGTTTTCTAATGTAACTGAGATAAGAAGGCAGGACACAGGGCCAAAGAGTGAATGAGGAGGCAGGGAATAGAGGTATTCTTACTAGCAGACTAGGATGCAAGAGAAGACAAGTTAGACCTTGGTGACAGAAGCAGTGACCTGAGGGGTGACAGCAGCCGGAACTGCTATGCATCTCTACACAGAACCAGGCATGGACACATGGAGTGCCAAGAGAAGACATTAGAAATGGTGTCGTTCAATGGTCTTAGTTACAAGCTTAATCACAAGGGCAGATGCCAGCCAACCCCACTGCAACTGGAAAGGCTCTCCCAGGGACCTGAGAGAACCTGTTCTCTGAGCCTGCACTGCGTGGCTGCCATAAGCTCAGGGGTAACCTACCCTCATCACCATGTCTTCATCCTCTGCACCATGCTGTTCTGGCCAGATCTGTTTGAGTCAGGACAGAAGGCAATGTGGAAGGAAGATGGTAGAGGTTCCAGGGACCTTACATGACCCAACTCGATTCATCTCACATACACATCTTGTCTCCTCATCTCTTTGGAGAGTGCTGGCTCTTAAATCTTCTCACTTGCTCTGTGAGCTGCAGTGAAGTGGATGAAACACCTCCTTCTTTTCCTTTCTGTTCCTCCCTCCCTTTCTTGCTTCTTTCCTTCTTTCTTTCCTTCCTTCCTTCATTTCTTCTTTCCTTCCTTTCTCCCTTCCTCTTCTTTCTCCCTTTCTTTCTTTCCTATGACCCACAGGGTTATTTCTAGGTTGCATGCCAATGCTACCATTCTCAGTGTTGATGTTTTTATTAGAGGAGAGAAACAAAGAGAGAGAGAGAGAGAGGGAAAGAGGGGGACAGAGACATAGAGAATAATCATCTCTCTCTTCCTCTCTGTCTCAAGGGAAACTCTCTCAGAAGTAATTCATGACAAATAAATCTTTAGAAAATAAAATGGATCCAAAAGTGAGGTGTCCTCACATTTCAAGCAGCAAAGTCAAAACTAATAACTGCATAATTACATGGCACCAAAACACAACTTGATGTCAACATCATCCCAATGACTGTAGGAGACGTCAGAGTTTTATCACATGGAGAGACAAGCTGTACGCCATTGGTGGCTTCCTACAGGGGTACCAGGGTCATGGGTGATTGCTGAGATAAGTCTCCATTCATGAATCATAGGAGTTAGTAATAGTTAACTCATCTTAGAGCAAAATTATAAATTTCCATCAAGCTTACAACTCAACACTACCATACCCAGCAATGCTTTTGGTGGGTTTGAATGCAGCCCTTAACAATCATTCTAGCCTCGACCCCACTGGCATTCAAGCTGGACCATGCTTGGTTGTGAGGGGGCTTCCTGTATTGTGCAGAATGGTTCAGCACCCCGGGCTCTTAGCCACTGGATGCTGGAAACAACCATCTCCCCATCTGTGATAAGCCAAGACAGACACAGACGGGATCAGTGATCCTCTGGGATAGTCGACAGTCATCACCCAGTGCAGGCTCAAGGAACACGTTCTCCCAGGCCCCTGGAAGAGCCTTCCCAGTTGTAGCAGAATGGCTGGTTGGGGGAGGAGCTGGCCTATATGAATCTTGGGGGGTAGGGATCTTGGGAATGCCCCTTGTTGTGTTGAATACACAACAACAACTGTACCTGCAGGTTCATCATCAAAGCCAAAGCTTCCCCCTGTAGTTGGGGACTGAGGACTCAAACCTGAGTCCATGTGCATTTTAACATGAGTGCTCAACCAGGTGCACCACCACCGACCCCCTCCCCTCAATTTCTCTATCCAAAGTAAATACAACAAAAGAGAACTAAAAAAAAACTCTAGGGGCCAGAAGATAGTTCACCCACTAGAGTGAATGCCTTGCCAGACCAGAGATTCCAACACCACAAAAGAGCACCAGATATGGTACCACGGGGTAGCTCCAAGGATGGAGAGCCAATGGGTCTCTGAGCTCAGAGGCCAGGAGGGGCCACAAGAGGCCACAGGGACAGTGCAGCTGACCAAGCAGGGCTGAATCCATGTCTGCTGTGCCTGCTTCACTAAAGGGCCCCAGCAAGGAGAGGCCCTGGGGAGCCCTCTCCACTGCTCATCCTTCCGGAGTACTTCTGGCTTAGTCTCCCTGAAGAGGTGAGTACAGGCTGACTCAGCACCACCCAGAAATGTTCATCAACAGACCGAGATCAAAGTCACTGTGGAAGGCGGTGAAACCACAAAGCTCCTAACCAGGCAGACAGACCCACACCAAGACAAAGAGGAGCTTGAAGAGAGGCTAAGGACAAGGGGTCCACAGGGCACTAGACAACACTAGGAGAAACAGCCGGGTGGGGGAAGATGGCGCCACTTCACAGCCTCGTTTCTCAGCAACGGTGTGTTAATTTATGAGAGAGAGAGGGAGAGAGAGAGAGAGAGGAAGAGGGATGAGGGAGAGATGAGGGACAGTGATAGGGAGGAAGGCAGGAGGAAAGGAGGGAGGGAAAGAAGAGGGAAGAAGAGAAAGAGACTCCAAGCTTCCATCTTGCTCCCTCACGCCAAAGCTCACCTCATCACAGCAAGGGCCGCAAAAGCTGAATAAGGGCGAGAGCCTGGCCGACTTTAACCATGACTCTTCAGTCACTATCAGGCCACCCTACCAGCTGAGACCCTAGCTGTGGAGTCTTGAGATTCCCAAACAGACATGATGGGACTAGACCTCGAATAGATCCCTCTCTCCACTGTTTCTGGTCATCTCTATCAGGAACAACACAAGAGACCCCATTTGTGTGGGCCCCCATAGGACCTTGCCCTCAACTGGATCAACAATGGTGGAGAATGTTCCATCCTCCGAAGGGAGGCTGGGCAACATACTCTGTGCTCCACCTGAGGAAGATGGGTCCTAATATTGGGGCAGCTTGGAATGTTCCTACTCATGACCACAGAGTGTGAGCTCAGATCTGCAGGGATGCAGAGGTCACACAGGCTGCTAAGCTGAATATGGGCCCTGGATGAGACCAAATTGATGGGGTTTACAAGTCAACAATATTTATACACCTTTCCCATATTTGGAAGCTACTCTCTTCCCTGATCCAGCTTTCTGGTCCTTTTTTCCAGCCATGATGTTATCTCCCCTGACAGTAACTTAGATCCACCTGCCTATCAGATGTCAGGCTTAGAAAAAAAAAAAAAACTAGTATAGTCATAGACTCTTTGGAATATAACTAAAATAGGACTACTAGCTATCCACAAAATGGAGGACCCCCCCCCCAACTCTTCACATGAACTTTTTCAGCCTTTAGGTTCATGATTAGTCAACATTTGTTTTTTCCTCTATATGTTAACTCTTCTTTTAGCCACCAGGTTCCAGATGTTAACATGATGCCAACTGGACTTCTCTGGGCAGACAACCCCACCAACGTGTCCTGGAGCTCCACTTCCCCAGAAATCTGCCCCATGAGGGAACAAGAGAGACGGACTGGGAGTAGGGATCGACCTGCCAATGCCCATGTTCAGCGGGGAAGCAATTACAGAAGCCAGACCTTCTACCTTCTGCTCCCACAATGACCCTGGGTCCATGCTCCCAGAGGGATAAAGAATAGGAAAGCTATCAGGGGAGGGGATGGGATGGAATATGGAGTTGTGGTGGTGGGAATTGTGTGGAGTTGTACCCCTCTTATCCTATGTTTTTTGTCAGTGTTTTCTTTTTATAAATATTTTTTTAAAAAAGAAGAGAGAGAGAGAGAGAGAGAGAGCTAGAGAGAGAGAGAAAAGTAGCACAGCAGCTGATATATTTGAGGCCAGGGATCAAACTCAGGATCTCATGCTTGAGAGACTTTATCAACTCTGTCACCTCCTGGACCAGAAACAAAGCTGTTCTTGTTCATTTGTTTTGTTATTCTTTTAATAGCCAAATAACATATATTTTAAGCCTATGTTATATTGAATATATAATCCTGTTATCTGTATATTTTAAAGATGTACTTGTATTTCATCTGAGATGAAGAGATTTTCACATGAGAGAGAAGGAGAGAGAGAGAGAGAGAGATGTCTGAGCACTACTGCAGTTCATGCATCACTGTGGACTGAACCGAGGACTTCAGATATGCAAGTCCTGTGCTCTGACAGCTGAGCTCTTTTTCCACTGAAGTTTGTTGGAGGGGGCCGAGTGGTAGCACAGAGGGTTAAGTGCATAGGGTGTGAAGCACAGGCCCGGCATAAGGATCCAGGTTTGAGCCCCCAGCTCCCCACCTACAGGGGGTTGCCTCACAGGCGGTGAAGCAGGTCTGCAGGTGTCTGTCTTTCTCTCCCCCTCTGTCTTCCCCTCCTCTCTCCATTTCTCTCTGTTCTATCCAGCAACAGCGACAGCAATAACAACAACAACAATGAAGCAATAAAGACAACAAAAGGGAAAAAATAGCCTCCAGGTGCCGTGGATTTATAGTGCAGGCACCATGACAGCTCTGGAAGCAAAAAAAAAAAAAAAAAAAATCGTTCAGTTATGATCCTAGTAAAAACAGAGAGACATGTTTGCAATAAATAAGAAAAAATATCGAGGGGGCTGGGTGGTGGTGCACCTGGTTGAGCACACATGTTACATTGTACAAGGACGCAGGTTTGAGCCCCCAGTCCCCACCTGCAGGGGGAAAGCTTTGCAAGTGGTGAAGCAGGGCTGCAGGTGTCTCTCTGTCTTTCACCCTCTCTATCCCTCCCTTCTCTCTCAATTTCTGACTGTCTCCAGTAAAAAAAATTAAAAATTTAAAAATTTAAAAAATATCGATTCCCTCTCTTTTTTTTTAATATGGCTTATCTTTGTCCTCTACCTCTCTGCTTCCCTGTCATTCTTACCATACCCTTGTTTCTATTTCTTTCCTCACTGTCTCAAACCTCTCTCACTCTCTCAGGCAGGGCCGCATAAACCCAGCACGCAGCAGACACTGTGAAGGGCCGTCAATAATGTTTATGCCGAGTGAGATGTAGAACAGCTTCACTTTCCCCCTAGAACTCGACTTCCCCTGAACACATTGACAACTGCCTCAGTTCTCCATCAGCCACCCAGCCAAGGACAGAGCCAGAGAAGGCTACCCGCCCACAAGACCTTGAGTCAAGAAACGCTTCCTCCCCACTGCCAAGGACAGCCTGGTGTCTAAGCACCAGCCCTCCTCCCAGGCTCTCTCCTTCTGTCTAGCCTGAGCTAGGTTCCCTGGGTCTCTGAATAAATGTGTTTGCAATGACCTTGAGAGACCTGTTGGAGGTGCACCCAGTTGGTTGCACATGTTACCGTGAGCAAGGACCCCCGCCCTCCCCCCCCCACCTCCACCTGTGAGGTTGTGTGGTGGTTCACAAGTGGTGTAGCAGGTCTGCAGGTGTCTCTCTATCTCCCCTTCCCTCTCAATTTCTCTCTGTCCTACCAAATAAAATGGGAGTGGGGGTGGGAAGCTTCCCAGCTCTGGCTATCACTGCTCTGTTTAATGCTGGCATCTGGGCACAAGGCAGGTAAACATGGTTACTGTCTGATCTACTTGTCTGTCTTCCGCATTGAACTGTATGATTCTTGAGGGCAAGGCCAACACCTGATTTTTTTTCCTCTTTTTTTTAAGCGTAACTCAGAGAATAATGGAACCAGTGCCGGAATGTGAAGCAGCCCCTGGTACAGCAGCCCCTTCCTAGTGGAGCAGCCTTCTCTAGTTTCTGAGGTTTCAGGGATCTAAATTGAGTCCCCTTCCATTTTATCTGATGCATGGGATCCCTGACAATGTCCTCTCTAGAGAAAAAGGAGAGCTGAACCACCACATGTCCTCAAAGATGGCAGGACCCTGGTGAGTGTCAGCGGCTGAGAATGCATTTAAATTTGAAGAGAATATAAGCACACAAGGACAAACAAAATGCATGTATTTAATCAAGTGTATAATTGCTTTCAGACACCGGGAAGCAATTATCTTTATCAGAGTCATGATATGATAGAGAGGAAATCACACTCAGCTTAAGAGAACTTACTGGAATCTGGCCTGATCACTTGGGGAGAGGGGGGACATGGGGAGCCTGGGTATCTCAAAGTAACAGGGTTTTGGCAGTCAGTGGATAATCAGAGCTTGGATGCCTTGCCAAGCCCAGGGGCAGACTCCAGTACACACCATTTCTCTCTTTCTGAGAGGAGAGAGAGAGAGAGAGAGAGAGAGGACTCACTAGGTAGTGTGCATGTTTTCCCATGCATGCAGTCCAGACTAGAGCCCTAGCAGCACATAGGAGATGTCACATCACCAGGGGAAACTCAGCAATGTGATGTCTCTTTCTCTCTGTCTCTATATGATGACACTGAGATGATACAGTTCTACCAAAACAAAAATTCACCCTCCTCCCTACACATCTACAGGAATCAGTGTCCCCTCAGTCCTGTGCTATGGTGCTATAAGGAAGGCCATTTGAAAGGTGGGGAAACTGAGGCTCAGGCTCCATAAGGACTCACCACAGCCCCAGACAGTCAGGAGCAATGCCAGACTTGAAGCCCAGCCCTTGCAGCTCACAGGCTGGCCTTCCCAACCTGCTTTCTAATCTGGTTCTCCACCTACTGCCCCCACTGCTGGGCTGCTGCTCTTCCAAGCTAGTATCTGCTTTAACCTGAGGGTTTAATCCCCCTGCTGGGGAGGAGAGAGAGGAACAGACCATAGGACCATTCTCCAGGCTGTCTCAGCAATCATGGGAGGAGCCTGGCACAGACAGCCTGCAGGGGAGAGAGAGTCCTCCAGGAGGGAGGAGGGAGACAGGCCTGGTAGCCTCTGTCCAGATCTCCTTCAAGATTCACAAAGACCAGCTCTGCCAGAGAAAAGGACAGCAGGGGACTGTCCTTGGAGGGCCAGCGGGTGTCACTGCCTCCCCACGGAGCTCCACAGGGACTCTACAAACAGCAGCCCAGCACCTGTCAGGCTCCCTGCTCTCCCTGTGGGCTCGCCCACAATCAGTGCCTGGCCTGATAACTGTCCCTTTCCTGGGGTGTGTCTGCTATAGGGCAGGACATCTAGCTGTGCCAGTGACCATTGTTGTCTGGATGCCACCCTGGGTAAGTCAGATGTCCAGAACTGCAGGTACCCACATCAGGTGGCTGGTGGGGAGAGGCATGGCTGCGAGGTACCCCACTGCCCAGGGAGTGAGACAGACCCAGAAAGCTGCCCCTGAGTCACAGGAGTCCCTGGGCACCATCTGGGGGACTGCACTGGCCCCAAGCCTAGAAGGGAACTTCTACAAAGATATTTCAGAGAAAGAGCAAGTGGGATGTAGGGAAGGAGGGACTCACCCTTCACACTTCCCTTCCCGGGAGAGATGGGAGTTCTGGAGATGCTCACATTGGGGCAGAAAGCAAGCAGCCCCCTACTCCTACCCTCCCAAGCTCTGGCCATTTGTACAGAGGTACTGTCTCCATCTGCATGGGGAAGGGTGAGTGTAGGGAGTTGCACCTGCAGAGGGTGGAGTGTGGCCCCCACCAGATCTGAGCACAGCCCGCCCCCCCCCCCCCAAGGCATTCCTTCTGTCTACTAAGTCCCAGTCCTCAGTGGAATTCTGGGAGCATCATGGGCACTTGAGTTTCCAGGAATAACATCAGTGGAGCAGAAGCAGGAAGAAGGTGAAAACCATTGCCTTTCTGGGGCAGAGCCAGCCTGACAGCCACTGGCCATACTGAATTGAGGAGGTGAGACTGCCTCTCCTTTATCTGACTCTTCACAAATCATCTCTGTGTTGTTCTTTTATATAGTTTTTTTTTTTTTACTTTCAATGAAAAAGAGAATTAAGAGAGAGATATAGATACCAGGGCACTGATCAGCTCTGGCTTACAGAGGTGCATGGGATTGAACCTGGGATCTCAGAGCCTCAGCCATGAGTGTCCTTTTTTTTTTATTGCCTCCAGATTCAAAGGAGGTCTCGAAACTTTACATCAGGCTCAACCTGACTCTGTTGACTGGCTACGGAAGAAGGGCAAACACTAGAAGAAGAATTGCCTCCAGGGTTATCACTGGGGTTCTGTGACAGCACTATGAATCCACTGCTCTTGGAGGCCACATCTTTCCATTTGATTGGATAAGACAGAAAGAAATTGAGAGAGGAGAGTGAGAGAGAGAGACACCTGCAGTCCTGCTTCACCATTTGTGAAGCATTGCCCCTGCAGGTGGGGAGCTGGGGGCTCAAACCAGGGTCCTTGCACTTAGTGCTATGTGTGCTTAACTGGTGTGCCACCCCCTGGCAACTGGTGTGATGGTCTTTTGCAGAACCATTATGCTATCTCCCCAGCACGTAGCTTAAGGAACATATGCTATGGTCATATATATATATAGCCTTCCCCCATTACATGGAAGCAGAATACTCTTACTTGCTATGATTTAATAGGCTGAGGGGGGCACAGTTCTGGGAATATTAACAACAATATGGAAAATCTCCTAAGCATTCCTGTCCGGTTGCATCTCGGGGGAGAGAACTCAACTGGAGCCAACCTGGGCTGCTGCTTACTCAGCAAGGTGTGAGAGGAACCAGGAACTGAGTGGCTGAGCAGGAACGCAATGCATTTTTTTTTTTACTGATCAGAGAAAACGCATCTATATCTTTTGAAACGGAAGTGGCAGGTCAGAAACAGAAATGGCTAGATAGGGGGTGGAGAGAAAAAAAAAAAAAAAGAGCTCGAAGGTAGCAGGCTTCCATAGCAGCTGTTGCAAAGGTTCTAACCAGCGGGAATTAAACCAGTACCCTGCAGGCAGGGCGGGTCTCAATCAAAACAATGACCATGTAAATAGACCACAGCATCAAGCAATGCAGGGGACCTGGCATAATGACCGACACATTCCCAAACCAAGAAGAGCCTCAGTGTAGGAGTGTGCTGCTCTAAGACAGTGGGTTTAGTCTACACATTGGAGTACATGCATGCAGGCAAGTACACATGTCTGTAGGCATGTGTGAATGCATTTGTGCATTATATATGTATTATTATTATCGTCTTGCCTCTAGGATTATCACTGGGGCTTGGTGCCAGCATTATGAATCCACTGTTCCTGGGGGACATTTTTTTACTTTAATCTATTAAGACAGAGGGAAATTGAGAAGGAGAGGTTGGGATAAACAGACAGAAAGAAAGATAAGACACCTACAAAGCAGCTTCAGTGCTTGTGAAGCATCCCCCCCAAGGTAGGGAGCACGAGGCTTGAACCCAGATCCTAGCATGGTCCTCTGTGCTTTATTATGTGCCCTTAACCGGGTGCACCATTGTCAGGCCACCTGTATGCATGTATTCTTGAAGAGTGTTTAGCAGATAAAAGCTTTTTTAAATTTTTTAATTTATTCCCCTTTTTTGTCCTTGTTTATTTTTTTTATTCTTGTAGTTATTATTATTGTTGTTATTGATGTTCTTGTTGTTGGATAGAACAGAGAGAAATGGAGAGAGGAGGGAAAGACAGAGAGGGGGAGAGAAAGACAGACACCTGCAGACCTGCTTCACCGCCTGGGAAGCGACTCCCCTGCAGGTGGGGTGCCGGGGGCTCCAACCTGGATCCTCACGCCAGTCCTTGCGCTTCGGGCCACATGCACTTAACCCGCTGCGCTACCGCCTGACTCCCCAGATAAAAGCTTAATGAGAGTGAGATGTCCTTCCTTTCACGTGGACAGCTCTGAGTGTCCCTGCCAGTTTTCGAAGGCTTAGCCTGAGCCAACTTAGAAGTAGCACACGCAATTTAAGGGCTGCTTACAGTAGATACTGGCCACTTGGGACCGACCACCCATGTCACTTTGCTTTTCTCCTGGAGGCTTGCTCAGCGTTAGCTACTGAAAACAGACTTTGTTTAACTGAATCTTGCTAGCTGGCGGCAAGAGGAGTGACTTCCCATCCCACTCTGTGAAATGACTCAGCACTTTCTGAAAAGAAAAAAGAAAAGAGGAACCCAGGACCCTTGGAAGAATGCATTTCTGCAAAAGCACATTTTGTAGCTGCTCACTTTTATATGAAGAAGCCCGTACGCTCGTCGGTGAAATGCAAAGCTGTGGAATGTGGACAAGGCTCTACCTCCAGCTTATCCACAGGAGTGAGACATAACACTGGGTGATTTGTACAGAAAGTGAGGGTTGTCATAATGGTCATAACCAAAGCAATGCATCAGGCATTGCCAAGTCTTGTGAAGGCTGGAACAAGAAAACGCTTCCTCCGTCAGACCTCCCACGATAATGACTCACATTTTGTACACAAGCCTTTTTTGAAAATTCATTCAAGGGATATTAATGAACATCGGAAAATGGCCCAGCCCTCTCTAGACACCTCTGTGTTCCTCTCTCAGCTACGTAATAAATGTTTCCTGGAAAAAGCCCATCCCTTTATGCAGGCAATTTGATGAGGCAGGTCTCCAGAAGAGAACCCCAAGATTCCCCACAATAAGCAGAGTATCCATTAGGACCATGGAGCATCAGCAAGCGATAGGTCTCTAATTTTCCCCAGCAGAGCCTGCTAACTCTGCTCAATCACTGTAGCTCAAACACCTTGTTAGTTTCATCAGAGCAGACACACACACACACACACACACACACACACACACACACACACACACACACACACACAAATGGTAACATGCACAATGTATCCCATAGAAACGTCTCAGAGGTGCTGGGCCCTGCCATAGGCCATGGTCTCCTGACACTGGTTCTTGATAGGAATGATGCTCCAGGCTGACAGTCCACATTCTCCTGGACATCAGCCCTCCAGTGCCCCCTGCAGGCCTGTCTGGGTGTTGCTGGACCTGGGAGCACCTATCCCCAGTACTAAGAGCCCTTAGTATTTTCCACAGAGGCCCTGCAGGAAGAGAGGCCTTTCTATTTACAGATATCCCTACAACTGATGTGCTGCCCTGAGACCTGCTCCCAGGGGTCCCACAAACTCATGAATGTGAACCTCGGCCTTTTGGGGGTGTGCAAAGGCCAATGGGGTTTACAGTTAATGGAATTTCTATACTCTCCTCATATTTGGGAGCTACTCTCTGCCCTGATTCAGCTTTCTAGTCCTATTCTCAACTCTGACACCATCTTCCCAGACAATATTGTTGTCCACCTGTGTTGTTTTTGCCGGGCTGGCTTCACGGGCGGGTAACAGACGACCCGGGACTCATGGCTGGGTTGTGCACAGCATCTCTTAATTCATGCAGGACGCAGCGCAATCTATACCAAGCTAAGCTAAACTAGTAAAAACTACAAACAATCTTGTCCTTATAAATATACTAGCCCAGTAGGGTGGGAGCAGGATGCAATGTGACGCAGAGAGGGTGGAGAGAAAAGTGACTGGTGAAAATCAGTGTGACAAGGAGAGGGGGCGGAGCAAAAACATATCATGAACCAGTGGGGATTGAACCAATACCCTGCAGTGGTTATGTAAATAGAATACAGTGTTAAGCTGGGGGTATTAAACCAATGAAACAGAAGGGGTCTCATGCATCCCAACACACCTGCATGTTAGCTGTCAGGCTCACACATACCTAATATAGACTTCCTAGCTTCTTCCCACATGAAGACCCCTAGTTTCATCTGCTCTATTCCTACCTTTGGTTCCTGTTTATTAAGCAATTTCCTGCTTTATATATTGACTTCCTTTCAGCCACCAAGTTGTAGATGCTACCATAATGCCAACCTGACTTCCCTGGGCAGACAACCTCACCCATGTGTCCTGGAATCTCCCTTCCCCAGAATCCTGCCCCACTAGGGAAAGACAGAAACAGGATGGGGGCGTGGATCCACCAGCCAACACCCATGTCCAGTGGAGAAGCAATGACAGAAGCCAGAACTCCTACTTTCTGCTCTACATAAAGATTTTTGGTCCATACTCCCAGAGGGATAAAGCGTCTAGTGGAGGAAATGGACAGGGAACTCTGGTGGTGAGAACTGTATGGAATTATATCCCTGTTACCTTACAATCTTGTAAATCATTATCAAATCACTCATAATTTTTTAAGTACATGCTGAATACAACCTGATATTTAATATGGTTCTGTCGGGGAGGTGAGATTTAAGTGCTATAACTAGGTACTCAGCACCCCGGAGCTAAGGTGTTCATGGCTTCACTTCATCAAAGGCCCTGGAAGGTGGGCATCTATCTGTCTGTCTGTCCAAGTTCCCTCATGCTTCCCTCAAACCCACCTACAACCAAGGCAGCTCTCATGGGTAGGGATTCAAAGTCAGCTGAGTCTTTCGAAGTAAAATAGTTATAATCATCAAAGGGAAAAAATATATTAGTGACTGCCACACTTAAACAAGTGCCACATGGCACACACATTCTGCCATCTGCTATAAGTTTTCCCAAGTAGGAAGCTGGCAGCTATTACATAATCATCTACATATGACTGATAATTTCTAGCCAAGTCACAAGGAAAAAAAAAAAACAGTGCTTTGTCTTCATGGGCTGTTTAAAGCCGTGAGAGCTACACGAAAATCAATATTAAAACGCTGTGTTTATTTTCTCCATTAAACGTGCAGATATAAATGGTGATCCGTAGAGAATGAATCCAATCCTCTCTGAGCCAGATGTATGCACACCGTGAACTAGGCGCAAACACTCAGCCTCTGCCTTTTGCACAGAGCAGCCTCCATTTTGTCTGTGCTGACAACTTCTGGGAGTGGCCGCAGAGGAAACAGGCTCAGCCTCGGCCTGGAAGGCTCAGGAGGGCAGAGCATTCTAAACACCCTTTGGCTGTCAGTTGTCAGAAGGCGAGTCTATCTTCCAGGGGAGGGGGAGGGGCGCAGTCCTTGCTGGAGATAATTTGTACAAACTGAAAAAATAAATCCTCGGTCAATGAAATCTTGTCCTTGCAGAACGCTCCAAGTCCCTAATACATAACGGAATTAGTATAGTCAGGTTTCATCTCAGCACCCGGGGCCCGAGGTCCATTATTTCACCAGCGCTGTCAGTCAGGAGTGAATGCCTCAAGTGCATGACAACACCAGGCTGCGGGGCTGAAGGTCGTCCTCAGGCAGCCACACAGGCAACGGGCCCCTAACGACTTCTCCTCAAACAAATTACCGGCAGGCCGAGCCCAAATGGATTTTATTATTGAAGACAAGCGGATGTACAGTGCTTATAACCGGCACATTAGGGCACTGAAATTGATTGAAGGAGATGGGATTTGAAAAGATATAAATAGGGGAGATGTGGAGAATCTGCTGACGGCAACTTAGCACCACGGGCAGGGCTGCGGGAGGCAGCTTCTGGCCAGGGGCTGTGGGGAGGTGGGCTTGGGGGGTGTCTGGAGGGAATGGAGGGGGTGGGTCCTGGGGTTCTGGAGGGTGGCCCGGCTTCCAGCCTCCAGAATGGGGAAGATGGGCTCCTAAAGGACTAGATTTGGACTATCTGATCTGGCCCTATTGTGGGGGATGCGAAGGGGCTGGACTCAAGGGGTGGGGGTGGCCGATTTATGAACTGGGTTGAAGGTAACTGCAGCATCTAATCTGGGGACAAAGGGTCAGCCCAAGGGACTCAAGCCCCCCCACTTTCTGATGGCCTTTGTTCTTGGTGACCATGAAGACCCAGGAATGGGCTTCCTTATAAGAGGAACTCTGAGGAGCCCCGGCTCTAGGCAGTGGAAAACGTGGGAGCCTTTGATGCCTCCTGGCTGCCCCCAAAGCCAGAGCCTGGCTTTCCTGCCCTCCCTGCCCCATGTCACCGATACTACTACTTGACAGTCTCTGAGTACAGGGGGTTTGAGGTAGAATAACCTGGCCTCTGACTCAGGGATGAAGAGCTATAGAGTAAACTTCCCCTCATGCAGAGGCTACAGTGACAGCTGGGGGCTCTGGGGTCCCAGGCAGTAGGAATCAGGCATGGCACACCAGCAAAAGGCATATGGTGAGTGCTGAGGGTGGGAAGAGTCCCCGCTTCAGACCTGGGACGTTTCTGAGTGTGAACTTTGGGACCCCAAGGCATCCAGAGAAACTTGAGCACAGAAGTGTCAGGGTCACTCTCATCCATTCCAGGAGAGCTTCAGGCAGTGACTGGATGTCAATCTCGCTAGTTCCAGGAGGAACGCACGGTGTGAGCCCTCACCTTGTTGTAGAGGACAGCAGGATCAGAGACGACAAAAGTTAAGTCTCGTTCCCATGGAGATTGAGGGGCAGAGACCAAGAGGGGCTGCTGGCCTCAGAATCTGTGATTCTAACTGCTATGCATTCTAAGACTTTTCTTTTGTTGCTTCCAGGATTATTGCTGTGGCTCAGTGCAGGCACTAGGAATCCACTGCTTCTAGAGGCCATTTCTTCCCATTTTTTTTTTTTTTTGAGTGAATAGGACATAAAAAGGAAGAGGAACTAGAGAGAAAGACAGACACCTGCAAACCTGCTTCACCACTTGTCATGGGATGTCCCCACTGTTGGTGGGGAGCGGGGGCCCGAACCCGGATCCAGAATTCACTTTATTTTTATGAGAGAGATGGAGAAAGATATGGGAACAGTGTTAGTCTGGTTCACACTGGAGAGGGGGCTGAGTTCGGGACTAGCTGCTCTAACTTATCCAGTTTTCTGTAGACTCCGGTCTGAGATTGCTAACCACACTGACAATCAAACCTTCTCCTACCCAGGTGGCTCTGGGCATGGAAAAAGAATCTGGAGACTTCCTTCTGGCATACTGACACAACAGCTTCAGCACCTGGCTTTATTCTGACCATCTAGACCAGAAGTATAGTGGCAGCCTCCAAGAGCCAAGAGGACCCAGAGTGACCCCCACTTGTCAGTGTCCGTACACTTTCCAACTGAATTCCAGGAGAACGAGAAGTAACCCAAGAGACAGACCGGTGGGTGGGACCAAAGCCCCCTGGGTAGGAAATGGTTTGACTGTCTCACTCTGTGAGAAGGTTCTGGAGGGTTGATGCCCATCTTAGCATCCAGATCTCTCTCCCCTTTGCTGGCCTCCTCAGCACTCGCTCGGAACAAAGTCAGCTGCTAGGTAGACAGGACGCTCGGGGAGCCTGTGGAGAAGCCCAGGTGTCAAGGAACCAGAGGCTGCCAAGCGAGATGAGTGAGCCAGGGTCCAGGAGCTCCCCTCTGACCGCCACGCCACCACAGCTGACAGCACAGGACAGTCCCAGAGACCCTGAGCCAGAACCACACCACTAAGCCACTCCAGGCTCCAGGTGCTCAGAAAACAGTGTGGCGGTAAATGCTCTGGGGGCTTTAGTAATGCTTCACTGAGTGGGGTGTGTATGAGCCCAGCACCACACATAAACACCACAGGCAGCATCCAGGAGCCCCATGGCAGTGAAGCAATACGGTGGTGTTACTCTGTCTCTCTTCTCTTGCCTATCTTTCCTCCTCTCTCCACTCCAATGGTCTCTAAGAATATAGAATTAAAAAATGAATAGGAGAGGTTACTCAGCAATGTCATACAGATGCAAGACTCTCTGTTCAATCCCCAGCAGAGTATTAGAAAATATAAGTGGTGTCCATACACTTTCCAACTGAATTCCAGGAGAAGGAGAAGTAACCAAGAGGCAGAGCAGTGGGTGGGACCCGGGTAGGGAAGGGTTTAATTATTATTATTAATGACTTGACTTAATATTGATTTATAAGACAACAGGGGTACAACTTCATACCATTCCCACTACCAGAGTTCTAAATCCCCAGTCCCTCCACTATGAGTTACAAGAGTTCTCATAAGGGTGTAGGTGTGAGTTAACTACTATTTCTACAATTATCTGTCTATATTTGCCCATTTTTCTCTATAACTTCATCTTCTCTTCCTTTCCAAGTCACACCTAGAACTATTACTACATCCAAATGTCCCTCCCCCTTTCTTCTTCTCTTTCCAGGTCTTGAGAGAGTTGGTGTTCAGAGCCCTTTGGTCATCTTCCCCTACCATTTCTCCCTCACTAGGAATATGAATGAAAATTTAAAAACACAAATGCTTTCCATTTCCTTCCAAAATTCCATCTGAGGACTTGTTATAAAGCCTCAGATAACTGAACCAAACTATTTTCTAAAAAGCCAAGGCATCAAAGATGTTCCAAAGTGAGATTCATTCTGAACTCCTTCAATACCTCATCCATTGCTATACACAAAGAAAGCTGGCAAGGTGTCCCAGTGGAGCCCTAGCCCTATGCCCGAGAGAAGGAGGGAGACTGTGCACACACACCCACTCACTCAGGATCATGGAACATCCGGGTTCCAGGCACAGCGGCACTGTGGGATACAGCTGGCAAGAATGTGTGGTCAAGGGTAGAACTGGGCTTGTAAGTTTGTCACCTATGCCTGTGCTGAGCTGAAATGATGCCAGCATGAAAATTACACACATTTATAACATAATGTTGCTTCAAGTAAATCAAGGGGGGGGGGGCAAAAGAGAGCAACATCAGGCCATTATATTGAAAACAAGGGGGAGGAGAGGCAGAACCTCCTTCCTTGTATTCTAGTGGACAGAAATGGAACATTCAAAAGGTAGATGAGGGAGGAAAAGGGAGTGATGGTACCAGAGCAACATAAACAATACAGGGCAATGAAATCAGAAATAGTGCATTTTGTTTTGTTTGTTTGTTTTGTTTCTGGATGGTAAGTCAAGGAAGTTATCTCTAAGGAGGAATTACTTAGGAAAAGACCTGATAATGAGATTGACCAGTCAGGGAGAGATCAGGAAAAAGGAATTCCACACTTATAGGTAACTGCATTCATTATCTGGCCACCTAAAATCTAAGCCACCGCCCTCCCCCACCAAGTTGTCTGCCTGAGGCTATGATAACTTGTCTTAAAAGGATAAAGAGGGAGGTTGGGCAGTAGCACAGAGGGTTAAACACACGTGGTGCAAGGGCCAGGGTAAGGACCCCGGTTAGAGCCCCAGCTCCCCACCTGCAGAGGAGTCCCTTCACAGGCAGTGAAGCAGGTCTGCAGGTGTCTGTCTTTCTCTCCCCCTCTCAGTCCTCCCCTCCTCTCTCCATTTCTCTCTGTTCTATCCAACAACGAACGACATCAACAACAACAATAATAACCACAACAAGGCTACAACAACAAGGGCAACAAAAGCGGGGGGGGGGGGAAAGGATAAAGAGGTAAGGTGCTAATATATTGAAGCAGGGCAAGGTGTGTATACTGAGATGCCACTGCTCTTGGCTTCCTACGTCAAAACAGCACTCCTGCTGCAGCCCCATTTTGAAATCTCTGAGAACAGGGTAAGGTTACCCCCAGACCAAAGTCAATGCAGGGAAGTGTGTGGACAGCCTGCAGATTTAAAACAATATCCATCTCAAGGGAAACTAACTCAGTTATGGAACAGCTTGACCATTAATTTCAGTGATTTGACTGCGTAATAGAATGTTTCAATCCCAGAACACAATTTAAACTGGGACAGGTAGTCATTACTTAACTTCGAGTCTGCAAATCCATCTCCAACGTGTCAATTTTTTTTGTAGTCTATGTTCAAAGACTTGCCAAGAAAGATATGGGGGAAATATTTCAAAGTCCATGAAATCTAGTGTCTTGATATCAAACAGTGCCTCCACTGCTACTGGAGATAAAAATGGTGGTAGAGGGAGTCGGGCTGTAGCTCAGCGGGTTAAGCGCAGGTGGCGCAAAGCACAAGGTCAGCATAAGGATCCCGGTTCGAGCCCCCGGCTCCCCACCTGCAGGGGAGTCACTTCACAAGCGGTGAAGCAGGTCTGCAGGTGTCTGTCTTTCTCTGCCCCTCTGTCTTCCCCTCCTCTCTCCATTTCTCTCTGTCCTATCTAACAACGACAACATCAATAACAATAATAACTACAACAACAATGAAAAACAACAAAAGAGAAAATAAATAAATAAAATAGAAAAAAATGGTGGCAGAAAATTGTATTAAAACAGTAAGCAAAGGGTAAGCATACTTGTCAGCACAAGAATAGTAAAAATGACAAAGGGAACCAAATACTGATTTAGACCTTGGAGAAGGGAGCAGTGAGGATGCACACACAGAGAGAGAGTGGTCCAAACGGCCATGTGTCATTTGGTAATGCCTTCCCAAGGAAACATTGTATCTATCTTGAAGAATATAAGTTCCAACTATTCCTCCCACCCCAATTAAAAGAAGCAGTCTGCAGTTTGAAAGTAAACATGTATATTACCATATTCAAGAAACCCTCAGCTGATGGAGAGGTCTAACATTCCCATCTAAGGGGCAGATGAAAAGGAAACTGAGACAAAGATCAAGATAGAAGGATGTCACCATGCCCAGCTACAAAAGTCATATGGAGGAGGATGGAGACACAATAAGAACTCACCCTAGGTTCTGGGTGGTGGCGCACCTCGTTGAGCGTATACGTTACAATGTGCAAGGACCCAGGTCCAAGCCCCTGACCCCTTCCTGCAGGGGGAAAGCTTTGCAAGTGGTGACTCAGTGTTGCAAGTGTATCTTTCTCTCTCCTTCTCTATCACCCCTTTCCCTCAAATAAATAAAGATAAAGAAGAAAAGAAGAAGGAGGAGGAGGAGGGGAAGGAGGAGCAGGAGGAGAAGAAGGGGAAGAAGAAAAAGGGGAAGCAGAAGGAGAAGAACTCACCCTACAGGGGGCTAGGCAGTGGCACATCTGGTTAAGCACACATTACAGTGCACAAGGACCCAGGTTCAAGCCCCTGGTTCCTACCTACAGGGGGAAAGCTTCACCAGTGGGGAAGCAGGTTTGCAGTGCCTCTCTGTCTCTTTCCTCTATCTCCCCATCCGCTCTTAACTTCTATCTGTCTCTATTCAATAATAAATTAATTAAATTTAAAAAAACTCATCCTAGAAATGCACGACTGCTGAACGGCCACATTCGACTGGCAGTGAGGTGAGTGCAGTCCTGTCCATGGTTCTGAGAGGCCTTCGCGGCTTCCACAAAAATCTCCCCCCCTTCTCCTCTGGGGTAAAAAGAGGGATATGCTGCTTTCTGACAGCTTGAATTTAAGAGTACCACATATCCAGCTCTGGCTAATCAAATGTGAACAAGAGTGACTATGGCGGAGTTTTAAGAACAAAGGCAGAATTTTTCCCTACCCCAGATACTCTGGAATAATGTGGGACTTGTGACTGAGAACGAGAGAGAGAGAGAGAGAGAGAGAGAGAGAGAGAGAGAAAGGAGAGAGATCCCAGTCAATCTTTGGAGGACAAAGGAGGTGCATGATCATGAAGTCTTCCTTTGAGACTGTGACAGGGCTATTGTTACAACAGCACAGCTTTACTTACCCTGACAAGCCTGCCAATTGGCTAATAACTCCTCTAGCCCCTTTTCTTTTTAATGTATTTTTTCAAATTTATTTTCCCTTTTGTTGCCCTTGTTGTTTTATTGTTGTAGTTAATATTATTGTTGTTATTGGTGCCGTTGTTGTTAGATAGGACAGAGAGAAATGGAGAGAGGAGGGGAAGACAGAGAGGGGGAGAGAAAGACAGACACCTGCAGACCTGCTTCACCGCCTGGGAAGTGACCTCCCTGCAGGTGGGGAGCCAAGGCCTTGAACCGGGATCCTTATGCAGGTCCTTGTGCTTGGCGCCATGTGCGCTTAACCCTGTGCTACCGCCCAACTCCCCTCTAGCCCCTTTTCTACAAGGAGGAAATTATTTGAAAATTTGAGAAACTTTGTAATCCACTTTTTTTTTTTTTTGTCAGGAACAGTTTTCTCCAATTGCTGTGGTTCATTGTTCCTGTTTTGTTGGTATGCATGAGACCCTTTCTGTTTCATTTGGTTTAAATCCCCCCTGCTTAACACTATTCTATTTACATAACCACTTCATTCTATTTACATAACCACTGATAATAAGTTCCACCCTCCCTCCAGGACATTTGTGGTTCAGTGATAGGATTCTCGCCTAATCTGCCCCCTCCTTGTCACACTCTGATTTTTACCAGTCACTTTTCTCTCCACTCTCTCTATGTCACATCCTGTTTCCACCCTACTTGGCAAGTATATATAAAGACAGCATTGTGAGTTTTACTGTACTTTGAGTTTAACTTAGCTCGTCTTAGATTGTGCTGCGTCCTGCATGAATAAAGAGATACTGCCTACAACCCAGCCATGAGTCCCGGGTTGTCTGTTACCCGCCCGTGAAGCCAGCCTGGCGAAAACAACATAACCCATCGAAAACAACACTGTTTGCTAAAGATAATGTCAGAAGTTTTGTGAGATGGACTCACATTAGATAAATATACAAAGGGGTGGGAATCCAGTGATTAGGACATTCGAGCCACTATGGTGGCATGCCAAGGGAAAGATGGTCCTCAGGAGTAGAAAGAAGACAGATGAGGGGAAAATACAGATCTGAGACATCTTTCAAAGAGTGAACTGGTGAGGTGTGACTTGGCATCAGTCCAGCTTGAAGTGTGATTCCACTTTTGGTGAAGAAAGTAACTGTATATTCTTCAGTCTATGTGGAGTCTCGCTCCTCATTCCATGAGAGAACCTTCTCATGTGGAGACCCCACAGCCATATGAAAATAGAGGTGCAGGTTCTCTGTAAGCACAGTGTCTCCATTTCAGACTGTGCTCCCCCCAGAAGGCTGCATCATTCGCATACTCTGCTCTGACCTTTCAGTTCCTGATCACTTAGGTATCATATGGAGAATTGTCAGACTGGTTCCCAGAGACGTGTGTGGTACTAACAAGATATTCAGTCCCTACCCACTGCTTGTTTTTCTGGAATCTCTTTATTCATCAGCCCAGCCCTCAACGTACTTCCCCTCCTGGGAAGCAGTATCAACTAGCAGGAATTCTGGGCTCCAGGGTGGTCTTCCAAGCACCCTGACAGCCATCTCCACCACCCCCTAGCTATGCGACTGAGGGGATGGGAGTTCTTTGTGATCCCAATCTCCACTCTGACAAAGGGTTGGGTTAACAAGGTTGACTTGATGGGTTTTGATGAGCGTGGATGGAACAATGCTGACATGAAATGCTCTGGCTCACAGTTCTTAATGGACAGTGTCAACAGACGGTAGCTCCCAGTCCCTTGCTAGTCATCCAGGATGCTGCAGGTGTTGTCTGAAAAGCCTAAGGGTTGGGGTCACAGATTGTGCAGTTTCTTTAAAAGATATTTATTTACTTATTTTCTTTTTGTTGCCCTTATTGTTTTTATTGCTGTAGTAGTTATTATTGTTGTCATCATTGTTGGATAGGACCAGAGAGAAATGGAGAGAGGAGGGGAAGACAGAGAGGGGGAGAGAAAGACGCCTGCAGACCTGCTTCACCGCCTGTGAAGGGACTCCCCTACAGGTGGGGAGCCAGGGGCTCCAACCGGGATCCTTAGATGGGTCTTTGCGCTTCATGCCACAGATTGTGCAGTTTTAATCCCAAGAGCTGGTCTCAGAAGAGGAGGGTGCAGAAGGCTTTTGAGCACCAGTTTTGTACCCAGTGCTGCAGGAGTGCCTGAAGCAGCAGACAGGCTTTCTCCCCTCCTGGAGCCTCTGAGCTAAGTGTGCACCTGACAAGAAGCCCCTGGTGAGCATACAGGAAGCAAAGCAGCTCCATCGCAGGCATGTGCCTGTGCAGGCGTCCCAGTGGACTCCCCCTAGGGTGCTCTGTCCAGCAAAGTGCTCAGGGTCCTAGGAGAAAAGACCTCCATGGTCGGCAGTTATATGTGCCACCTCAACCTGACTTTCTCAATTAGAAGGAGAAAAAAGAAATGCAACTTGTGCAGAATATGAACCTCCAAGGAGGCTTAAAGGGCATCTTGTAAACAGCTGTTTCACATGCTTGCAAGCAAGGAGTTCCAGACTCACGGTCGCTTTCTCATCTGTCAAGTCAAAATATTGATGAGGGCATACAGGCTGTGGAGAAAGTCCTCACAGGGCCATGTTCAACCCGTTAGTGAGACAGCCACGTCCACGCCTGTCCCCTGCATCTACTTCAACACCAGCTACTTGAATTTGGGGTCTCCACCCTACCCACTTCCTCGTGGGCCCCAGAGCCTGATAATGGTTCATCTGTGCTCAGAAGTCTAGTGGATGGCTTATGACCTGCACCTCATTCATGGGAACCCCAGGAAGCAGGAGCTGCTGCCACAGTCATTTCGCAGGTAAGACAGCTGTGTGTTCAAGGGGCTAACCCACCTGTCCGGGTCCATAGACCTGCTGTGGGGACACTGGGCTCCACAGAGAGGACCTTTGGAGTAGGATGCTAAACACCCAAGAAGTACCTTGGATAACAAGTTCACTTCTCTATCCCCACAGTCAACAGGACTTTGGATATTAGTGATGGGAGAAATTAATAATACACCACAGTCAACTCTACCTCAAAGCTATGACCTTGTCTCCCAAGCATCTCTACAAAAAAAAAAGAATCAGTCCTGTCTAACAAATCTTGACAACCGATGTAAACCTGATTTGTTCCTGCTCATTTCACCTGAGCTGGAATGAGTATGCTCCAGTAATAAATGTCCTCATGGGACTGTTCACTAGAGCCCAAACTTTGGGCTCCTCTGTGGCCATGAGATTAGGAATCTGTACACAAACCCCTCTCATGAGGACATATCACATTACCAGGAATTAAACTATTGGCCAGGGAAATAGCTCAGCTGATAAGAGTGCAGGTCTTACAAGTCCGAGGCTTCCACTTTGATTCCTGGAGCCATTTGTACCAGACTGGGGAGGGAGGGTCTCGTCTTCTCTCTCTATCTCATAGGAAAGTCTCTCATAATATGTAAAATAAATAAATTTGAAAAATTACTAAATTAGTCTTTGAAAAATGTTCACTAATATTCAGTCTCCCAGAAACTTGAGAGAAAGGAAGAGGGAGAGAAAGGGGAGGGGAGGGAGAGAGAGAGCGAGAGCCAGAAACATATTCTACAACAGTATTAAATTTCCCTTTCAAAATTGGTTTGTGCTACATGACATCCCCTGGCCCTTCTAAAAATATCTCCTTTCACACTCCCTTCATATCTGAAACATTATTACAACCACATTCATAAGTCAGTCTGACTGCCCAAGAGACTGGGAAGACTTCCTCCAAATGGTTACAGCCTATTGGGTAAACACATATTTGGTACACATTCTAATTTTGAAAAACATGTCATTTACCTGCTAGACTATAACAGTTCTGCAGAATGGCTGCAGCCTCCCAGGTAAATATGGATTCTGGAATGCATGCATGCTAATTCTTCAGGCCCGGGTCACATACCCAACAGAGAGGGACTTTCACTCAGCCATGGAGATCCCTTCCTAGGAATCATTACCCAGGCAGGCCCAGGGGACCCTGAAGTCATTTTCTGGTTGAGAGGCATGTTCATATTCAGGAGGGCCATCTTTCCAAGCAGCACGTAGTTTGCTGGTGTTGGAAATACCAGAGTTCACAGAGTGCAGGTTAAAACAGGACTGATTGAGAAGAGCCACACACAGCAAGCGTTGTAGTTAAGTACCGTAACTCAGGCCTTGAGCTTAGGGACCTAGAGGCATCATGAAATGGATGGACAAAAAAGTAGCTTCTGAGCCTCAGACAGGCATACTGGATGCCTGCAAGGCCTGCCTCTGTGGCATGGTTGCCAGGAAGACTCATGTCCACTTGCCCTGCATTCATTGTATTCTTGTACATCTTCATTAATTAATGTTCATTAATAGTCTGGTGCCAATCACCATGCTTCATCCTGATGATTTGGTGGAGGTCAAACTCCATAAGCTCCTGCCCCCTACCACAGTCAACATTCTGTGCCTATCAATGACATGAAGTGCCCTCATGGGAGTTGGGCGGTAGCACAGCAGCTCAGCAGGTTAAGCTGCAAGGACCTGCATAAGGATCCCGGTTCGAGCTCCTGGCTCCCCACCTGCAGGGGAGTCGCTTCACAGGCGGTGAAGCAGGTCTGCAGGTGTCTGTCTTTCTCTCCCCCTCTCTGTCTTCCCCTCCTCTCTCCATTTCTCTCTGTCCTATCCAACAATGATGATATCAATAACAACAACAACAACAACAAATAACTATAACAAAAATAAAAACAAAAAGGGCAATAAAGGGATAATAAGTAAATAAATATAAAAAATTAAAAAAGAAGTGCCTTCAGAATATATTCTCAAGGCCGATGCCAAACCATCTCCTTAAAACATACACCAACCCCTAGTGCATTCACACAAAAGCCAGCCTCTCTCATCCCCAGTGCAAAATGCAACCCACCTCCTTCCACCCTGCTTAAGATCCCTGCTACTTCTGTGTCTCTCTGCCCTTCCATGGTGTCCATTGAAAAGGGGGTGCCCTGGAGCCCCGTGACTTCTATTCCGACAAGGGACTCTTCTGGGAACATTCATCCACTAGTCTGCAGGTTCACTCCTCCAGCCATTAGTCTGCGGTTCACTTTGCTCAGCAGAGAAATTCTGTCTTCCTGTCTCTAGACTCAGATAAACTCCATGAAGCAGGCATGGAAATACACAAAGTGAGAGAAAGACCGGGCTCTTCCCAGGCTGGTCAGATAGCCCTCACCAGGGATCTGCTCTGGTGCTGAACCTCCCTGGCCCTGGCCCCTCTCCTTTGTGCCCTTACCACAGCAACAGGCACTTTCCTCTCCTCCTCCTCCTCCACTTCCTCCTCCTTCTCCTTCTCCTCTTCCTCTTCATTCTCTTGCTCCTCTTCCCTCTCCCTCCTCTTCCTATTCTTTCTCCTCTCCTTCTTCTTCTTCCTCCTCCTCCTCCTTCTCCATCTTCTTTTTTGCCTACAGGTTGATCGCTGGGGTTCATTGCTGGCAGTATGAATCCAGTATGCCTGGTGGCCTTTTCCCTATTTTTTTTTTCTTTCTGTTGTTTTATTCGATAGGACAGAGATAAATTGAGAGGGGAGGGTAGATAGAGAGGGAAAGAAAGACAGATTCCTGCAGACCTGTGTCACTGCCTGTGAAGCATCTCTGCTGCAGGTGGGGAACCCAGGGCTTGAACACAGGTCCTTGCTCAGGCCCCTCTGCATAGCACTGTGTGTACTTAGCCGGGGGCGCCATGGCCTGGTCCCCACCAGGCACTTCCATCACAGGGGCTCTCCACCACCTTCTCCTCCACTAGGACTGTGCTCCAGGAGGGCCCCTCTCCCTTTCCACAGATGGCTCCTATGCAGAGTCTCATGAAACCCCACACTGTGTAAACAGAGGTGGGCATGAACATGGATGCACACACACATCAGTACTTGCAAACACATGTGCACGCGTGACCACACGTGACCACAGGAAAAGCATGGGTTGCTGTGAGCTCACACACAAGCATATTCCTATTGAGCTGAGGGTTTGGAGTCGGATTAAGTGTGGGAATTTCAGTAAGGGCTTTCCATGGAGAAGTGGCATCATTTCAGAAGACTCTGTTTTTCCTGAGAAAGAGAGGGATTAGGAAGGAGGGGAAAGAATGTTTCGTTTGAGAGAGAAGAGAGGTAAAACCAGAACATGGGTCTGGTGCATATGGCCCTCGGAGCTGAACTGGGAACGTCAGATATGCAAGTCCTGGGCTCTGCCAGCTGTGCTGCTTCTCAGACCATGAGAAGCAGCATCTCAGACCTGAAAATCAAATCTACTGAAATGAACTAACTAGATGCAAATTAGCAGGCCTCCAGGAAAGATGTGGAAACCAGCAAGTGACAAACAACCAAAGGGCTCAAGTGGGAGGGAGGGAAGAGGGGACAGAATGAAGTGCTGTGTAGCTGGAAGAGGGGTTTTGGAGAAGAGCAAAGACAGTGTGGGGGTCTCTTGGGATGCAAGAGCTAGTGGTCCGGACTGAGGATGTAGAGCTGCCCTCCTGGCCTCCTGACAGGCTGCTCTGAGGGGGAGAGAAGGGGAGGACAGGAACGAGTATGTCCCTGCTTGTCTTGGCTGTTGTGTGTGGTTTAATTAGCCCCTTTTCATGACCAGGCCCAATTTATCCAGACACTGCCATGACAGCTGCATGTCCCCAGGATAAAAGCCAAAATCCCAGTGACCCTTTGCAGGTCAAAATTCTGAAGGTCGTGACAGAGTTCTCAAAATGGCAGCTGTGTCCCCACTGGGGAGCTAGGGGTTAGCCTCCCTGCAGTCCCCACCCCCTGAGCAGGAAGGTCCAGCTTCTGGAACACAGTGTCCAGGACAAAGTCCACTGCCCTCTCTCAAAGAGAAGACAAATCCAGATGGACACATTGGGAGCAACGTCCTACTCCAACAGACTTCTCTGGCTACTCCCTGGCTTGCAAATTGCTCTCCATCTGCACCCGAACAATGAAAGGGGGTGGGTCAGGTAACATGAAGCTTTCTTTCATTCATTTATTATTAAACAGAAACAGAAATTGAGAGGGGAGAGGGAGATAGAGAGAGGAAAAGAGACAGAGAGACACCTGTAGCCCCACTTCACCACTTGTGAAGTGTTCTCCCTACAGATGGGACAAGGGGCTTGAACTTGGGTCATTGTTCACTGTTACATGTGTGCTTAACCAGGTGTGCCACCACCTGCACCCCCATACACACACACACACACACACACACAGGAAGTCATTTCAGCCAGGACTAATCCTGCTCTCCACAAAAGTTGCTGCCATCTCTATCAACTCTCCCTCAGTGTCTCAAAGACAACAATGATGTTTGGAAAGACCTCTACGCACTCATCCACAGTTTGTAACAAGGTAATAGAAATCCAGGTGACTAATAGCCAGGGTATAAAAAAGAAAGACAAGAAACCACGTGTGAATAATATATCTCCATTTTCTCAAAAATCTCTCCCAGTGACAGCTCTGTATTCCAAGAGCAGAAACCAGGCTGTTGTGGGAAGGGTATAATGAAGACGAGTCGGGCATGCCCTGGCAATCCACGGCCCAGGAAGCATTGGAGGGGTACTCACCAATCCCACCTGGAGAATACACACGATTAAAATGCTCCATAATTAGCCTGCAAATCTTCTTAGCTCTCCATCCCTCCTGCCTCAACAAATAAAACGTGCCTTGAAATGGAACCGGCTGAGGCTCTTCATACCAGATCCATTTATCCTGAGCCTAGAAAGTACTGCAGGACTGCAGGGACTCTGGGATGAGGTTTCAAGGAAATTCTCAATGAGAGAGAAGATCCTCTTAGTTCACCTCATCAGAGATGGAACAGTTATTCATGGACAGACAGAATCACCCTTTCAATGGGATTCCAGCAACAGCCCCAGGAACCTCTCTCAACAGTTCTGAACAATAGACATTGGCCCATTGCTGGCAATTGTATACATTACATGAGACAGTGAAAGGGGGTCTTAAATCACAGGACTAGTGACAATGCAGTGGACGAGAGAAGTGGTGGCTGTTCTTGTGCAATCCCCATGTCCTGGTCTGGTTCCTTTCTCAGTTTCCTGATGTAATACAATCTGAGTATGATTACTAGCAATTATTATCCAAGTCTTCATAAGCAATTCTCCCACTGTGAAAGCAAAAAAAAAAAAAGACTGCCTTATATCTATTTTTAATCTTAATTCATGGATGTCACATGTCACCCTCAGAAGAAGGGCATGGTGATTCCAAAATGTCTGTTTTGACAGATTCCTCTTTCCCACTGCTTTTATCTTATAAATATTTAATATATGGCTCAACAATGGAAGACAGAATCTAGCTCTGTGATCAGCCAGTTACGTGAAATGTCTTCGACGCCTGCTCAAGACCAGACTGGTACTGCCACAGAAGCAAAGAAGGGTCATAATACAACACCTGAATTCAACTCATTCCTTTATTCCCTGCCACTTTTTCTTTTAAATGTAAATTGCTAGGCCACCAAGGTATAGCTAATTGTCTGCATTGTGCAATTATAACAAAACAATTCAGCACGGTACCATGTCATCATTCGAAGACCTGTCATCCTATCTCTCTTACTACGTTAATCTAAAATGGGATCTGGACAGTGACAAGAACACCTCAGCAAGGAACTCACAGTGAATGGCTGATCGGCCTTCCATTGTCTGGGACCTTAACTTGCATGGCAGTGGACTTCCTGGGAACAGATGAGCCCTCTTGGTGATGTGAAGTTCTCATTTTTTTCCTGTTTATTTAAGCTGACCAAGGACAGGGCCCAGTTTTTACATACCATGTCCCAAAGCTGCAATAAGCAGAAGAAAAGGTGAGGCAGCACCAGTTGTATAACTTCTGACCATTTCAAAGAGGACATGCCACTGGAAGAAGAAGTGAACTTCTAGTTCATAAAACCTCCCTGAGGAAGGAGATTTTGCTGGAGCCTTGGTGATCAGAAGATGGAGAAATGCAGAAAAAGAGCCCTAGTCCCTACCAGGGGAAGTCAAGGCTATCTGGCTTATTACTGGTCTTTTATGAATCACAGAAAATTAAATGCCTTGACTTCTAGAGGGATGGAAGGTTTAAATTAGAATTCTGAAGGCCATGTGAAGTTTTGCTAGCCTCAGCTCTAGGGCCTCCACATAATATTGCCAGAAGGAAAATGAGGCTGGTTTCAAAGAAGATTTCTTTTTATCTAGTAATGTTCAAATTAATAGGAAGGATTCAACTCTAATCTGAGTGTCAATGACCTGGAGCCAGTTTGATGTGAAGCCATTAAGAGCCAGGCTCAGTTCTAGGCACGTGCATATCCTAGTGAAGTCATGTCTAGAAGAGGCAAGGCTATTTGAATATCAACACACATCCACGCACCAATAGAAGTGACAATCATACACACCTGAAGAATTAGCTGTCTGCCTGCCATTTAGTCAGACTCCAGACCACACAATTATTATACCACCCATAGTACTGATGTGTTTCCTAACCGCCAATCATGCCCAGAGGACAGGATTTCCTTCCTTTCTTCCTCCCTCCCTCCCTCCCTCCTTTCCTTCCTCTTTCTTTTTTATACAGATAGAGATAAGTTGAGAGGGAAAAGAGGTACAGAAGAAAAGGAATGTAGACACCTACATTGCTTCACTTCTCCTGAAGTGCCCCCTGCAGGTGAGACTGGGATCTAAAGCTAGGTCCTGCCTAGAGTGATGTGTATACTCCACGGGATACATCTACCATTCCAGCCACCCCCTCCCAAGTCAAGATTTGAAGAAAAGTAAATTATTACAACAGAAGCCCTTTCTCCAAGTGGGATCTGTGTGCTCTGCAATCAAAGAGATTTCTCTGGCTATTCTGACTCTGAGTTATCCATGTGTACTGGTGGCATAATGGCAAGAATGATGGTCCTCCACAGACCTCCTGAGAAGATAGGGACCATGGTGTGTCCTCTATGTATGTACTATGATGGGACCAGAAGAATCTGGAAGTCTCCTGGGAACTGCAAAGTTTCAGAAAGAAAGATATGCATGTTTTTCTTCAAGTTGAGGGCCAGGAGGGAGAGGAGTTCTGGCCAACACAGGGCTAAGACAGTGAAGGTGAGAGACAGGGGGCTTGAACAATGGTCTCCCCCTCCCCACTGTGAAATGCACATGTAAGGACCTTGGCTGCACACCTTACACAAGCCCATATGACTTCAGCTGGCAACACTCAGATGCGAACTTTGGGGTCATTAACTGGAGTGTGTGGCAGTCTCCTGAATCCCACTCCCCAGGCTCCCGCAGGAAGCAATGCTTCAAGGGCAGCAATCCATGCCTCTTTATTTATTTACTGGTTGTTTGGCAAATCAGGCAGAATTGCCTGCACCATTTCGCCATCCATTGCAGAGTTATGTGGTCAGACCATGAGAGAGACAGACAGAGAGGAAGAGCCAGCACAGCACCACAGCTTACCTGCTCACACACTATCAAGGTAGCTATTACTCTGGGATGGGCAATTTGATCAGGCCATTCCCACTTTGGCATTTACATTCTGGGCTGGTTCATTCACCAGCCAGGGAACCCCTGTGCAGGTAGGGGAGGAGGAGTATGGAGAAAATCAGGGAGTGTGAGGGTCTGTGTCACTGACTGCTGCTGATGGATGCATAAGAAGAGTGTGGAAGGACTGAAAGAGACTAAGCATCCACACTTGGTCCTGACTTCACTTTGGACTCATCTCATTGATAAATCAATGCTTTCCTTGCTTCCTTAGAAACAACAGGCTTGTTGAGAACCCATCTCTTAGAGTGAATAGGTCAGTAGCTTCCAGTATCATCAGAGAGCAGTGGAGTCATCACCAGGACCCAGCCTTAGCCCCAGTCTTCACCCCAGAGCAAGCCGCATGCAAGCAGGAGCTATCCCTCACCCAGGCAACCTCTCCTCCAGCCCCAGCAGCCCTGGGTCAACTCTTTCTCTGCGGGGTTTGCCTCCTCTACACAGTTGCTAGGAACGGGATCAGAAGCTTGGCTGCACACAAGAGGCACACTCCTGCTTCAACCTCTCTGCTCTGTTGGTTTCTCTCCAGGCTCTCCCTCAGTATGGCAATGGAAGGTTGCATCTAGGTAACCCCACAGCCATAATGTACCAACCATGGCCTCTTAGGCCCCATTGTGGCAACATTAAATAGTTGCTTTTTTATTTTGTATCTTTTTTTATTTATTGGATAGAGAAAGTCAGAAATGGAGGAGAGGGAGATACAGGGAGAGAGACAGAGAGACACCTGCAGCCCTGCTTCACTGCTCCTGAAGCTTTCCCCCTACAGGTGGGAACTGGGGGCTTGAACTTGTGTCCTTGTGCACTGTAATGTGTGCGCTCAACCAGGTGTGCCGCCACCCACCCATCTAAAATCTTTTATCTATCTATCTATCTATCTATCTATCTATCTATCTATCTATCATCTATCCATCCATTATAGAGGCAGAGATAAATTGAGAGAAGGGGAGACAGAGATGGAGAGTGACAGAGAGAGAGACACCTGCTGCACTGCTCTACCATTTGTGGGGCTCTCCCCCTGGAGGTGGGGACCAGGGACTTGAACCTGGGTCCTTGCACACACTAGTATGTGCCACTCAACCAGGTGTGCCACTACAGTCCAGCCCCTAAATAATTTCTTCTACTCATCTCAACTTCCGTTCTGCAAAGGCACACGCGCTGCTCTGATAAAAAGGTCAGCATTCAGCTACCCACTTCTTCCTCCATACTTTGCAGACACATGTCTTGGGCCTACTCTATCTGCCTCACCTTGGAGGTACTGAAAAGCATCTAAGTTCATTTGCTAGTCCTGGGGAGGCCCCACCTGAAAAGCATCTAAGTTCATTTGCTGGTCCTGGGGAGGCCCCACCTTTCACTGGCCTGACTTAGGTTGTGTGGTGTGAGACACAGCGTGAGGCTTGTGGCTCTTGCTCACCTGCAGGATCCTCCCAGTCAGGGGGACTCCTCCCTCTCTCCTCTCTCTCTCTCTTTCTTTCTCTCTCTCTCTCTCTCTCTTTCGCTGCTGTGGCATTCTTGCAATCTCTAGTGGAACCATCTTCACTTGTGTCACTTGACTCCTCCCTGACCACCTCCTGGTGTCCATCGTTCCTCCCTTGTCCCAGCAGGTCACTGGAATGGCTCCTCTCTGAAGTGAGGTGCTACATTCCCTCCCTACCTCCTTCCCGTGGGGATAGCAACCTCTCTCAAGACAACAAAAACTTAGAGTGTGAGGCGGGACTTAGAAGACTCCCGGTGTCTTTGAGGAGCATGAACATGTCAACTGACCAAGTGTGCATCCCTCCCTCCCTCAGGACTATGCCATCACGTCATGTATGCCAAAGACACAGCACCTGCTCTGTGTGCATAAGCTAGTCCATCAAGCCTGCACATCTCCCCCAGCATCTGCCTCCCATGCCTTCACTTCACAATCTTTATTTCCACCAAAAAGCCAATGTCAGCTCTAAATCCGCGGCTTCATGAAAACTATTGATTCCTGGCGGTGACCCTTCTTGCCTGGGCACAGTTCCGGTCCTCAGAGAGAGAGAGAGGCCCTGAAATATTCATCCAGACAGACAAAACCATCCCTGTCTAACAGCTCCTTACCTGGGGCCATATCCACAGGGTGACACTGCCAGCCTCTGGTTGAGATGGGAAGTTGTTTCCACTGAAGTGTCAAAATAAATAACAATAAAAAGCAACCCTCAGAGAACTTGGAGGTGGCTGACACTTTTCTTTAGATGAAGAGATGATGTTTTTAATTAAAAAGAAATCCTCACACGGATATCAGAAATATGTGTGTAGCATAATAAGCTACTGGATGTAATGGATGTCGCTACCACGTGTATTAAAATCACGAGTCCATTTAGATCACTACCTACACGCATATATAGATAGGAAACATGGTGTTACTACACACAGCTGTGCTTATGTCATGTGCACTACATATACTGTAGGGAAGAAGATATGTGCACACATATGTGTCAGCTGTCATCAAATTACAGATTCATATAATAGTGCATGAATACAAGGCATTGTTGTCTCTTTCCTTATCCCAAGGCTACAAAAACAATTTAAAAAGGAGAAGAGTCACTCATTAAAAACCATAATTCTCCAAGGGCTCCTGTCTACTACAGTCACTACTGCATACAACATTAAGAAAATGACTTCATTTTGTCAGCAAAGACCAGCTGAGATCACTTTGTAGATTGAAGGTGGTACCTCCTTCAATTTACAATAAAAACCATGAGTGAAACGGCTCATCCCAACTGGCAAAGGACATAAGCAAGTCTCAGAGAAGGGACAGACCAGCCATTGGCCTCAACACTTTCAGCCTAGCCTGCCAGACCCCAGATGAGGACCCTTGATCTGAAGCCTCCAGGTACAGAAAAGAGTTGCCCTGCCCCCAACAGTTTCCTAATTACTTTGATCACTGTATTATTCAACTCAAAGTCAGACTTTGACTTTGAGTCTGACTTTGACTCAAAGTCAGACTCAAAGGTGTAAACATTTCCCAAGTCTGTTGCACCTTTTCATAAGGTTGGTGTTGTCTGACCAAACACCTGAATACTATTACCCCGTAACAGGCCATGAGTCATACAGTGCATCTCCAGCAAAGTATTTGTTCCTCATGCGTGGAAATGGAGGTAGGGATCTTAGTCCTTGCATCTCTGTGCTGGCTGAATTGATGGATGTTTGGAAGGTCCAACAACTTTGGAAAATGAGAGGAAATTTCATCTAAATCCAAAAGGCACCCCCCCACACACACTGAGTCATTCAGGGGTGAGATATTATCATGAAGGATGTGGAACTTAAGATTCCTCCCCCTCCAAGATGCCCCAGTGCATTTCAAGAGAAAAGTTATCTTGACTGAAGAGCTAAGAAACATGACAACCACAATCACACTGAGATCCAAGTAGAAGCAGGACCATCCTTCTTGCACAACTGCTGCTCTACTGCTGGAATTATCAATGATTCAAGTGGATTCATATCTATGGGCAGTTTTATAGGGAGCTAGATTAAGCCTTCATTTCCAGGCAAGCTTTACAGAATCTCATAAGTGTCCCTAACAACAAGCCCCTCCTCAAAAGATCAAGGGTGCCATCATTTACATTTCAAATAAGATCATGATGATCCCCTGTGCTCCACCAGGCTGTCAAATCCATGAGCCAATAGCTACCAGTAATAGCTAATATTGGTTGAACCATTATTAACTGATGGACTTCATCCAGGAAAAGGCTCTTAATCTTCTCAACAGTCCTATGAAGGAACTGTTTATACCTACTTCACAGATAAGGAAACATAAACAGAGAATAGTCTGATATCCCACAGAGAGGAGGAGGCAGCTGGAGGCTTAACCCCAGTGAGCTGTTCCCTGAGCATGAAGAGTAAGAGTCTTGCACGGACACCTTATCACATTCACCTAGACTGCAGTAGGCCGGTGCTCTACAGACTGACAGATGAAACAAGGCTTCCATGTTCCCACCTAGGCCAGATCCACTGAGACAGCAAGGAGCCTTGTCTTGCATCAAAAGGAGTGAAGGGTACGTACTCAACTAGCCCAGAGCTCTGAGGATGATCAGGTAACAGGGAGTCAGGTCAGCCAGGTTCCCAAATGTTCCCAGTAGGAACAAAACCAATAACTCTTCCTCCTTAGAGAAGGCCACTGTCCTGCTCCTCTCTTCTGGGTTATAGCTTAATATCCATAAGAAGACACTGTCACACCCAGCAGTTACCTGAATCGCCAAAATATCCACTTCCTTCCTTAGTCTCCTCTGGGGAAAGTATCCCAGAACTGAATATCTATCTAGAGCCAGGCATCATGTGACTGGCCATGAAAGGATCAGAATCGAATGATAAAATAGAATCCTGTACCCAAAAAAAGACATGGATTCTGAGAAACTAAAATTAAAGGTCAAACATTCTGAACATTATAAGAAAGATACAAATTTCAGTAGGAACACAGAAGGAGAGGAAATTGATTTTGGCTCATGGTAGGAAATAAAAATTCTCAAGGAAACAGAATTAATTGAAGTATTCCTTGAAGGACAGTCAGGGATGGAGCAGGGTAGGGCTGACAATGAGGAAGGGCTCCAGGCAGAAAGAAGAAAGTCGTGAGGTTGGGAGCAAATGAGAACATATTCTAGAAACGATCATCCAGTGCAGAGTGACATCAGGGGGTCTCGAACCTTTACTGTGTTAGGCAGTGTTAACAATCTTCTTTAAAAGAAAAACATTCAGGCAAAGCAGCTATGAACGTGAGCAGAGCAGTGTTTGTCTACTGAAAACCTGAGAGCTAGAAGGGCCTTTGTTAGTTTATTGTTTTAGTTCTATCTTATTTTCACATCCATCCCCAAACCCTTATTCTCTGAACCCATATTATTACTAGCCCCCATATTTACATAAATAGCATAAGCAGAGTTACCTGTGTCCTATACAAATATATTTTATTCTGAAGATGATGAAACTGAAGTCTAGTCAGTCAGAAGAGTGAGCTCTGTACCCTGGGTTTGTACAGGTGCACACATGTCACTCAAATAGGTCAATCAGAAATTACCCTGCTTTTGTTGTTGTTGTTTTGGGGCATTTCCAAAAGGATGCTGCCTTCTTGGGAAATACATATGCAGAGACTTGTCCCAGTCTGGTACGAAGATTGCGAACAGATCTAGGAGCGACTCTTCCTTGTGACAGAATTCAGATCAACGAAGCCTTAAGCCTGTGACTCATAATACCCACTTCTGGTACCTATTGTTTTTTCCTAAACATTTTGGTAAATATTATACACTTGGGGTTAGAGAAATGATGACATAAACCTTAGGACACTATGCACTGTAATTCTGTGCTGGTTGAGATTCCTTCCTCCCAACAAAAGTCAGCAAGCTTGAGGAAATACTACATATCCCACCAGTGTGCTGGGTATCAAGATGCCTTGAGATTTTTATGCATCTCACTGTTTTCTAAACTACTAAAATAATCCAAATAATCTCAGACATTATAACTGGCCTGACAGCTGCTGTTCTCTAGCAAATCGTAACAGGTACAACAACTCAGTTAAAAGACTGAAGAATTTGACTCAGGAGCTAGCCCCGTGGATAAGGAATTGGGCTCTCAAACAAGAGGTTTTTTTTTTTTAAATTTTAACATGATTTTTATTTATTTTGGTTAGAGATAGAAATTGAGAAGGGAAAGGGAAATAGAGAGAAAGGGAGGGTGAAAGGAATCCTCAGGCATTTTTTTTTTCTTTTTATCTGTTTTCTTTCTTCTTCTTTTTTACTTTTTTCTTCTTTTTTATTTAAGAAAGGATTAATTAACAAAACCATAGGGTAGGAGGGGTACAACTCCACACAATTCCTACCACCCAATCTCCATATCCCACCCCCTCCCCTGATAGCTTTCTCATTCTCTATCCCTCTGGGAGCATGGACCCAGGGTCATTGTGGGGTGCAGAAGGTGGAAGGTCTGGCTTCTGTAATTGCTTCCCCGCTGAACATGGGTGTTGACTGGTCGATCCCTACTCCCAGTCTGCCTCTCTCTTTCCCTAGTAGGGTGGGGCTCTGGGGAAGCGGAGCTCCAGGACACATAAACAAGAGGTTTTGAGACTGATCAATGAGAACAAAGTATGCCATGATGATGCACTGGTTCTCTCTCCCTCCATTCCTTCTTATTTATTTGTTTATTTATTTATTTATTTATCTTTTTCTTCATCCAGGGTTATCACTGGGGCTTGGTGCCTGCATTATGAACCCACTGCTCCTGGAGGTCATTTTCTCCATTTTGTTGCCTTTGTTGTTATTGTTGTTACTGCTATTGTTGCCACTGCTGTTGTTACTGGATAGGACGGAGAGAAATCGAGAGAGGAGGGGAAGGCGGAGAAGGGGAGAGAAAGACAGACACCTGCAGATTTGCTTTACCACTTGTGAAGTGACTCCCCTGCAGGTGGGGAGCCGAAGGTTCAAACCAGGATCCTTACACCAGTCATTGTGCTTCATACCATGTGCACTTAACCCATAATACTACTGCTAACCCCCACTTTCCTTCTTTCTAATAAATAAAAGCAATCTTTGAGCTGGGGAGACAGAATAAAGACATACAAGAGTCTTTCACACCTGAGGGTCCTAGGTCCCAAGTTCAATCTCCTGTAGAACCATCAGCCAGAGCTGAACTCTGTTCTGACCTCTCTCTGTCTCTTTCTCAAATAAATAAAAGATTTTTAAACAAAACAGAGAAAAATAATTATTTTAAATGAAACAAGTCTTGAGATGATCTTATTGAGATGGCAATACCCCAAGACAAGCAATGTTAAGCACATGAAGCAAAAGTGACATATTCAATTGGACTAAATTTAAGCTACACTTCACTGTGTAAGACATGCACATTATTTATAAAAAGAACTGATAGGAATTCTTGTGAATTCTATATCACTAATTAATCTATGAATCTTATTAATAAGATAATAGATGTGAAATGCAGTGTGTGGTTTAAGAAACCTTTCAGTCTGCATGCACTGATGTAGGATCCTTATTCAGTTCCCAGGGAAGGGTGCTCCAGGGGCCCACTTGTAGACACTGTCTGGGGTTTAATCAGCATCCTCGCTGTGAGAAGTCCTGTGAATTAAATACCATCCCTTGGCAGAGTTCAAAGAAGTCACACTTTAAGGCCAGAGTTTAAGATGCAAATATGAGAGATGTGATCCAGAGGGGGAAAAAAAATCAAATGTGACCAGCAGAGACCTCTGCTTCCTGCCTAAAAGAAACGTGTTGCAGAGAAGATTTTTCTCTGATCTCTGCTTTAGAAAGATCGCTCGCCTTATTTGAAGCCTCGAAAAGCTGTCACATTGATAATATTTCTGGGTGTCTGTGAATGATGAATGTCTCTTCCGTTTCCTCTCCTTTAGGAGAGGGAGAGGGAGAGAGGGGGGAGAGAGAAAAGAGAGATAAAGAGAGAAGGTATTATTCTGCCTGCCTGACTTCCAGGAAGACTTCATAAATGTCTTTTAAAAAAAGAAAAATAATAATCAAAATTTGTCTGTTGTTATTAGCAATTAAAGATGCTTTACCTAATTACTATGGGGGATGCCACAGCCAGACAGTCTCTCATCTCTGACAAACTGATCATTATCAGTAATTTATGAACAGTTTCTCCGTTAATCGTCCTGAGGAAGGAGAGCAAAAACCATTTGTATAGAAAAATAAGTAGTCATTAACAAAGGAGGGATTTGTTGGGTATATGATTATAAATCACCAGCCCGAACTGGTAATGATTCCTAGCAAGGGGAGACGGACAAAGACAATGTGACCACAACACCCAACCTGGGGAACTATTCGAGGGAAGAACACTTCATAATGAACTTTCCCTCACCTATTAAAATGAAGAATGGCAAGTTGCCCCTTAAAAACCGAGTATCCCACACTTCATTTTAACTGTGGTGGAGTTGGGGAAGGGAGGGTATGTGTTTGCATTTGCAGGCCGGGCCAGCCACATACATGTAGGCACACACAGGCACCTGGAGGGTCTTCTCTTAACTCAGCTCACTTTGCATAATGGAAATAGACCCAGATCCATTTCTCCCCAAAGGTAATTGCATGTACCTGACCAAACCGATTTTTGTGTTTAGGTACTGTCCATCTAGCCCACATGTGAAACAGGGACTTGTAAGTCCTGGCCAGTACCTGAATTTTTTCTACCTGAATTGCCAAATCCAAGCAACAGATTTTGGGGAGCAGTGTTGAGTTTACTTATGAAAAGGGAATGAAATACAGGTCTCCCAAGCATTGGATTATGGGATATGTACCCTACCGAAAGACATAGCCATTTACCCTTGCTACCTCTGATCGTGATTTTATTTGCAAACAGTACCAGCAGTTGTAATCAAAGTAGAGAGTTATAACAGCATCACTGCTATTCATTACAGGAAGAAAACATGAACACAGAAATAGACTGCTCTTCAACTGGAAGAAGAGGTGAAGCTGTTCAGGGAGGGGGGCCGGGTGGTACACACCTGGTTGAACACCCACATTACAATGCACAAGGACCTGAGTTTAAGCCCCCGGCCCCCTTTTGCAAAGGCTGGGGAAAGCTACATAAGTAGTGAAACAATGTTCTGTCTCTGCTTTTCTCTTGCTTTTTTCCTCCCCCATCACTCTCAGTTTTCCTGGGTCTCTATCCTAAATAAACAATGTATTTTTTTTTTTTAAAAAAAGACATTTAGGGAAAAGCCTACACTGTGTATTGTTGAAAACAGAACTCTGGTGGTGGGTGACATGTGGAAATATGCCCTGTAGCCTTACTATCCTACAAACCACAATTAATCACTAAAATAGTAAGCAAAATAACAAAGTATCATAAAGAAGGTATGCAGCTGCAAGCCGAGGAATGCAAAGGATTGCCAACAAGCCAGAAGCAGCTGAACAGGGGCAAAGCACGACTCCACGTTTGCGCAGGGTGGTCCAGGGATGACCTTCATTTTAATGTCTTGCCTGCACAAGTACAAGGTGATCTACTTCTGTGGCGTAAAGCCAGGCAGCCTGAGGCCCACAGGTAGTTCCGGGAGAAGCATCACAGAGCCTCTGAACGGGGGAGATGAGACCAGGCTCACCATGTGCCTAGGACAACATGGGGCAGGTGACGTGTGTCAGGCTCACCATGTGCCTAGGACAACATGGGGCAGGTGACGTGTGTCAGGCTCACCATGTGCCTAGGACAACATGGGGCAGGTGACGTGTGTCAGGCTCACCATGTGCCTAGGACAACATGGGGCAGGTGACGTGTGTCAGGCTCACCATGTGCCTAGGACAACATGGGGCAGGTGACGTGTGTCAGGCTCACCATGTGCCTAGGACAACATGGGGCAGGTGACGTGTGTCAGGCTCACCATGTGCCTAGGACAACATGGGGCAGGTGACGTGTGTGTTAGTCAGGACACTTGCTCAAGTGCTTCCTGAAAGTCTGCCCCACTAAGACTAACAACAATCGAGGTATATGTAGCTAGTATCAGACAGAGAGTATCTGTGACGCACATGCTCTAGATGAAAGAGTCCTGGGATTGGCATCAGAAATCGGAGCTTCAAACCTAGTCCATCCAGTTCTAAGCCTTTACCATCGCGAGCTCCCTACTTATCACCTACACATTTGATATGGTCCAGTACATCGCTTCCTTGGAGAGTTGCCGTGAGCCTCAACGGGCATAACAGACATCAAAAGCCCTTTGTAGTTGGAGGCATTCTTCTCTCAACACACCACTGTGAAGAGTGCTAGGGACACAGTGATGAGCAATTTAACAAGAAACTATAGCGATAAATCTGCAAGTATAAGCCAGAATGAGTAGCATGCAGAAACAGAAGAGATACACTGAGCTTTGGGAAGTAGGGTGGGGAAAAGTACAAAAAAAAAACAAACTTCACTGTGCCGTTCAAGCTGAAACTGGCCGCCAGCTCTGACCGGGCAAGTGGTGGTAGTTCAGGAAGTACCCTCGGGCCGAAGGAAGACCAGGACTAGAATGCCAAGAAAAGCGTGCAGGCCAGTGTGACAGCAGCCCTGTGGCTGGTGGAAGGGCTGGAGAGAACAGAAGCTGTGAGGAAGGCGAGAGGCCGGATTGAGGGCACTGCAGACCAAGTTTTATCCTCGTTTTCATTTGATGTTTGGGAGAGCTGAAGGGACGTGGTGAGGTGACCTGATTTGAATAATAAGATGACTGTCCTGGCTGTTATATAAAATTGGATTGGGAAGCAGTGGACATGGGGAGGCCAGTTAAGCCGGTGGTCCAGATGTGGGCAGTGAGGATCAAAGCTGAAACAGGGACACTGGGAAAAAGCAGAGAGATTTTGAAATCGCACTTGGAGGAAAGCCATTATTATTACTTTTATCTCCTAATTCCATTCAACTGAGTCCTACTGGAATGCCTTCTGCCACTTTCCTGACAGATGGTCCGCCCGTAAACAGCCATTATTTTAACTCAATCCCTGATCTGATTCTCCAGTCGTGTTACAGCCATTAGTTTAAACTGAATAGCCTATACCTAATCACTTTCTTCTACATCTCCTATTAAAAAAAATAAACTCTCAACAAATAATCATAGGAGCGAATATGGGCAAACAAAATGACTAGGCAATGGGGACAGATTCCAACTTAGATCAGGCTGAATAAATGTAGCATGGGCAGTGGGTACCCATCAATAATTCAGTGCATTACATGTATCTGTTAATCAGTCTTCAGCATCATTTTGAGACATCAGCATTGCCATCTCTACTTGACAGTGAAGGAAACAGAAGACAGGTGAGGAGGCCTGTCCAAAGACAATAGCACCACTGGAATGGGGCTGATAGGCTTCCTGTGATGTGGACAAGGTCCTCAAATGCACCAGCTCAGGCCTAAAGGAGCATGAAGCTGTTAGGAAGGGGGTCAGAAACAACAAGGCTGGATGCAAAGGAAAAGCAGTCTTAACAGTCTATTATGACCAACAACAGTGATCTAGAGTCGACCCCACATGAAAAAGTGTCTATGAGGAGGCCGGGCGATGGTGTGCCTTGGTAAGAACACACATCACCATGTGTAGGGACACCAGGGTTCCAGCCCCTGCTCCTCACTTGCTGGTAGAAGACTTCATGAACGAGCGGTGAGGCAGGTATCTCTCCTTTTTTCCTCTTTTCTATCTCTCCTCCCCTCTCAATTTCTCTCTGTCTTGTCCAATTAAAAAAAAAAAACGGTGGAAAAAGAAATGGCCACTGGGAGTGGTGGATTTGTAGTGCCAGCACCAAGTCCCAGCAATAACACTGGTGGAAAAATAAAATAAAATAATAAGTAAATAGGTCTATGAAAATCTGTGCAGTGTTAAACCATAGCACCGACTCATCTAGGAAACATAATCAAATAATCTAGGGGCAAGTATCTGTCAGACACTGCTCAGACAAGAAGTGGGGGAGTCTTCCTTTAAACTGTGAGCAGCACCTGAGCAAGGAGCCCACGGGAAGAGGAAAGACAAGCAGCGGAGTGTCAAGGAGCAAAGAGGTGTCACTCTGCGATGACAAACATCCTTTCAAACTGACTCAACATTGTGTGGTCACCATTAATGTATCAAGAGGAAGTCAATAGCAGGTTAATGAAGTTCACAGTCTTATAAAGGAAGATGATCTGGGTGCCCGGGCAGGCAGAGCCGGGATCTGATGCTCTGGTCTCATGCAAGGAAACCGATCAGGACACTCTTGACCTGAACTCATCACTGCCCCCATGTAGATCCCTGGCTCTCGGATCCAGGGAAGTGTAGCAATAGCCTCCTTCCCTTGAAGGGGAGCAAGATCACAGCCATGTGGACGGGGGCCCCTTTGAATCTATCCCCGTCCTCTGAAAGAACAGTATGGCAGAATATGGCTCATGCACTCTGTTGGTGATGGGGCACAGGGGCTGGCAGACATGCCCAGCCCCCCAGCTCACAGAGTAGCCTGGTACATGAGAACTCCCATCAATGTGACCCATGTGCCAGTTCACACCGACAGAGGCAGGGGGTCACAGACTCAGGGCACTTCCTTATCTCCCCCCTTGACTACATTCTAAGTATAAAAAGATAGCATGCCCTATGATATTTGTCTACCCAAAGCCAGGAGGACCCTTCTTTCTGTCTTTATTATTTTTTTCCTGCGGTGAGTCCTGTACGGAAGCTTCTTCTTTGTCCAAGGGAGAACTACCAGTGACAATTCAGAAAACTCGCCTTCCCCAAGTGTTTACAAAGAGCTTCCAACTTCCTCGAGATGCGTCAGCTGAAAACCAGGGAAAATTGCTCAAGTAATCCTGCACCTTTCATCCAAAATGACTCTCACCAGGCAAAAATCGACCATGCCATAAAGCAGGGAAGTGGAAAACAGGGAGCAAGCCAAGCATCAGAGGTCTTCTGTTAGCTCTGCAGGGTGCAAGCTGTGTGGAGCCCAAGGTGTGGGCAGGGGAGGTTTCTGAGGGACAAAATGGGCTTCCAAGCGGAGTCCCAAGTCAGGATGAAGAACTAAAACCCTTCTTCAGGAAGCCAAACTCACGCTCACCCAGGAGGGCGAAGAGGAGGGGAGAGAGGGGATGAGAGGAGAAGAGGGAGGAGGAGGGAGGAGAGGGGGGAAGAGTGTCTGGGGTCTCTCTGCTCTGCCATTCAGAGTCTGGGGTCTCTCTGCTCTGCCATCTTCTGAATTTTCAGTATCTTCAGGACAGGCGGCTGGCCTGATGCCTCAGGTTACTGAATGTATAAGCCCCAGGCTGTTGGGAGAGGACTCCACATTTATGCTAAGAGAATGGCTTCCAGGCCAGGTGGTGGCACATCTGGTCAAGGGCACACATATAGTGCACAAGGATCTGGGTTCAAACCCCAGGCCCTCACCTGCAAGGGGAAACCTTCATGAGTAATGGAGCAGGGCTGCAGGTGTCTCTTTGTCTGTCTGTCTCTCTCTATCTCCTACTCCCCTCTTAATTTCTCTCTGTCTCCATCCAATAATAAATATATAAAATAAAACTATTAAAAAAGAGAGAATGGCTTCCTATCTACAACATTTCTGTCACGCTCTACCCCAGCACCAATGTGCCACCAGTGGGGAACCCAGATCAGGAGCTACTGAAATTGTGACTCTTTCCACTTTGACATGAACGCAACGACTGATCAAAACAGGTTTGTGTGGGACCAATTTCTAGGGATACACTGGCCTGAGCAAGGAGCCCACGGGAAGAGGAAAGACAAGCAGCGGAGTGTCAAGGAGCAAAGAGGTGTCACTCTGCGATGACAAACATCTTTTCAAATTGACTCAACATTGTGTGGTCACCATTAATGTATCAAGATGAAGTCAATAGCAGGTTAATGAAGTTCACAGTCTTACAAAGGAAGATGATCTGGGCGCCCGGGCAGGCAGAGCCGGGATCTGATACTCTGGTCTCATGCAGGGAAACCGATCAGGACATTTCCCACTGAGACAGCCTCCAGCCCAGCAGTCACCAGGCACAGAGGCAAGCTAGCAGCCAGCAGGGTGATTTACCAAGGCCCCCCACAGCACCTGAACAGATGCCACCCTACAATCCAGCTGGCTCAAGCTATTACTCCAGACAGAGGAGAGAAAGGGGGAGGGGGAGGGGAGAGGGAGAGAGAGAGAGATGGAGAGAAAGAGAGGGGGGGAAGGGGAGAGGGAGAGGGAGAGAGATGGAGAGAAAGAGAGGGAGAGGGAGAGAGAGAGAGAGAGAGAGAGAGAGAGAGAGAGAGAGAGAGAGAGAGAAGCTTCTGCTCTTTGGTCAGGCATAGCTGGCAAATCTTAAGATAATTTGAAAAGCAGATGTAAATCAATGGTGTGAAAGCCAGTTATAACACCCTGCTCTGGGTTCGTCCATTCCTTGCTCCAGCTGTCTAGTTAAGGTTTCTTTTTGTGTTTTCTTGTTCATCTCTCACATTGAGACTAGAAGCAAGTCCTTATCTTTGTGACCTAGAATGCCTACATCTAAGTCTGCAGGTATCTCCCCACTGTGACCCCTTTAGCAGGGCCATCATGCACTGAACAACCTAGAGTTCTAGTCTACCAGCTGGTCTTCCTGTATCTCTGTAAGAACAGACAGCTGTCAAGGGGCCCTTAGAAACACAAGTGCCACCAGAGCCCTCCTGTACATAGCCCTCCTCTGCACCATCTTCCCATGGCACACAGGGGGGCAAGTAATACCCTACTCTGGGCTTTCCCTTGCATTCAGATGCCCTGTCTCTGGCGGGGTTACAGTCCTAAGGCTGCTTTTTACCACTCCAGTACTTGTCACTGAAGAACCACTTCCCCCTCTACTGCCTGCTGCCTGCATCTGGAAGGAGACTGCATGGGAATGACTCTTGTCTCTGTCTAGAACAGTCTTTGGAACTTGGAGCGGTTCTTAATAAACATATGATATAAAAATAATAGTGTGTGATAAAGAGTGGAAGCTGCCTACATGCCCATAAACAATCACTGGACACAGAAGTTATGGGAATACTACTCTGCCATCAAAAAAAGATGATATTGTGTCCTTTGGGACAAAATAGAAAGAATCTGAGGTGATTATATGTAGTGAAATAAGCACAGAGAGGAAAGAAAACTACATGTGGTTTCATTCATATGTGGAATCTAGAGACTGATCTGCATGAACTTGGAAAAAAACAGAAGCATGCACACTGTTTCAAAGACTTGCAAGAACTACAGTCATCATCTTTGGAAGGTGGGAGAGTTGTATGTACTGTCATACGGTCTTACATGCTTGCAACCTACTATTAATCACAAAGTGAAAAAGGAGAAGCGGGTGGCTGGGTGGTGACACACTTTGTTAACAGAGTCACATGAGTCACCACACACAAGGCCCCTGGTGCCCCACCTTCTGAGGGAAAGCTTCATGAGCAGTGAAGCAGGCTTGTGATGCCCCTCTTCCTCTCTCCCTCTCTATCTCCCCTTCCTTTCTCAAGTTCTCTCTATCTTAACCTATATGATAAAGCCAAAAAGATAAAAAAAAAAAAAATGACAGTCAGGATTAGTGGATTTGTAGTGCTAGCATTGGGCCCCAGCAATAACCCTAGTAACAGAGAAAGGAAGGGAGGGAGGGATGGAGGAAGGGAGGGAGGTGGAGAGGAAGGGAAAGGGAAAGGAAAGTTTGTGAGACTCCTCTGTGTATCAACAAGGAGGTTGGATCTTTGGAGCCCAAAGCTCACTTCCAAAAGCTATTCTGTGTGAGTCTGCAATATCCACCTGCTCAGCCAGAGCCGTCTGGCCACAGTGCACACAGCAAGGGTCTAATCTGGACGCCGCCATTAACTCAAATGCCTCCTTAGATGACTTCTCATTCTTCAGTTTTATTTGGAAATATCTTTGAACTCTTTCAGCTCTCAAATGATCAGGAATCCTTTAAAGAGGCTTTTTACTCATTTCTGTCTAATGTGATCACTGCTCCTGTTGATATTGTTTGACACCCCCCCAGAGAAAATCCAAGAAGTCAAGGGAATGATCACTCGAAAGGATTTAAAATATAGCACTATGATGCATATGCCTTAGAATTAAATAGCCTATGAGTTAGTATTCAGTAGCTCCCTAATACTGAAAGAGCTGCAGTGACACAAGAGAAGTCAATGTTCTGAATTTTCAAAATAAAAATCTTCATATCTTTTAAAAATAAACTTTAATACCCAAATAAATTTTAAGGCTATAATTTATTTATTAGTAAGAAGAAGAGGAGAGAGGGAGAACAACAGACTCAATCTGGTCTATGCCATGCCAGGAATTGAACTCAGGACCCGGTGCTTGAACCACTGCACCACTTTTGCAGCTATGAACATCTTTAAAGCATGAATCACAATCCAATCAGAGGGTGGCCATGCTCCTGTGCTGTCTAATCCAAACATTGGCCACTCTTCAAAGACTCTAGTGTTTAGGGCCCAGGCGGTAAAGCACAGGGTTAAGTGCACATAGTATGAAGTGCCAGGTTCAAGCCCCCAGCTCTCCACCTGCGTGGGGGGGTCAATTCACAAGTGGTGAAACAGGTCTGCGGGTGTCTATCTTTCTCCCTCTCTATCTTCCCCTTCTCTCTCCATGTCTCTCTGTCCTATCCTATCCATGTATTTTTAAAGGCCTCTAGGAGCAGTGGGTTTGCAGTGCTGGCATAGAGCCCCAGCCATAACCCTGGAGGCAATAAATAATAATACTAAAAGACTCTAGGATTTATTCTGAGAAATGGAGGCAGAGGAAAACTGAGGGACTTGTCTGCAGTGTCACACCAAGCATGTTGCAGACTGAGGACTTTTACCACCATCTATGTCCACCATGCTGCCTGGGATCTGACTAGAAGTTTCCTGGCAAAAGAATGGACACTAAGGAAATAGCATCTTTCCACAGCTGCACTCAGGTTCTAGTATTTCTGGTAGTGTCCGAGGAGTCCCTCTTGGAGAGATAGCAAAAAAGAAGAACTGGTATTTCATCACACAGGACACAGAACATAGGACTGTGGACAGGCTGCCTGGGAAGAGGATCTAGGCATTGGGTGGGTGGGGGCTGCCCTCAAGCTTCCCACCTGGTTCCAGCTAAGCAGAGATAGTGTCGGTATCTTGATGAAATGACTCATGGAGCCTGGCACAGCAAACTTGGTACCATTTGCAATAACTGCCATGCTGCATACTAATTGGTATCATAAAACAGCACATTGGCAACTGAGACCAACTTCAGAGGAAACAAAGAAGGATGTCAAGGTGCAGTTAGAAAAGGACAAAGGAACTCAGTCATCAGAACTTCGCGAGAGTCCTGGGCTCGCTTTTGGAGAACTCTCCCAGAACTCTCCTACAGCACCCGTGCCATCTTACACGCCCACCGGCAGAGTCTGCACCTGTCAATTCATTGGTTTGCTGCTTTGTAAACAGGTAACCTGATGGATGTGAAATAGCACCACACTGAAATTCTGATTTTATTTTCTTATGACTAAACGTGTCATGTCTCCATGTGGTTACTGAAAGTGATAGCCACACAGTGCTGTGAATGGACAGAATGCCACTGCTTTGTACACCTTGAACTTGTGTGTTACATAACCCTCACCAGAATAAATGAAACCTGAAATAAAACAACAATCACAACAAAGAATCCAGCTGCAAGTCTCCCCACAGCTCCTTGGGTGTACATTTCATTATCTTGCTCACAGCCACAATTCTCCATCTACTCAATTATTACAGATCCTGAACTATTTTCTTCCTGAATCCCATTACATTGAATTCAATTTCTTTCTTGATTACAAGCAACCAAGCAGCCCCACATGGTGGCCTTAAACAGGACCACAAGGTCCGAACTTTGTGGGCTGCAAACCCTTACTACATGGAGGCGATCTGTGCTGAGATGATTAAGACCCTATGGGCAGTACATGCTAACTAGACACCATCTGAAGGCAGCCATGTATGGCAGGTATGCAAGCAGGCTTTCTGTAGTGAGCCTGCCCGAGCTCCACATTCAAGCGCCGCCTCACACTCTGTTTTTATCGGCTGTGAAATGTATGACACAAATCTCTGTAACTAGTATGCCCCTGCAGTGTCTCACGGAGATCAGAAACCACACCGTATCACATATTTTTTCTATTTTTACTAAAATATATACACTGATGAAGAGAGGGTAGAAACCCAGCACCCCTCTGGTATGTGTGTCCTGGGGGTTAAATCGGGGTGTCTGTCATGCGTGCTCTCTGCCCACTGCCCCATGCCCTGGGCTGCCTTTTCTCCTTTCTCCTCCTCTATAGACATGTTGAATGCAGAGAGCTCCACATACATGGATTTTTTTTTTTCCTTTTGTTAAGACCTTATAAAATCTTGGTTTTCACAAACAAAACTACACTTTTTTTTTTTTTGGACAGCTCTGCTGTCACTTGGAATCTTGTGAGTGGCGCCAGGTGGTGGTGTAGCTGGTTAAGTGCAGGTGACACATTATAGCCCTCAATGAGCCGGGTTCAAGTCCCTGGCCCCCACCTGTAGGGGGAAAGTTCTGTGAATGGTGAAGCGGGGCTGCAGGTGTCTCACTGGCTCTTTCCCTCTCTATTTCCTCCTCCCATCTCAATTTCTCTCTATCGCTATCCAAAAATATATGAATACATAATATTATTTTTAAAAATCAAAAAACAGAAGCTTATGAGGAATGCAGAAGCATGGGTCTCACCACAGAGCTACTAAATGAAATAAGCACTTTCAAAGGTGATGATGACGGTGATCCCAAACATAAAGCTGCAGAAGCTGGAGCAGAGGAAGATGAAGACGCCTGAGTGAGCAGCCCTAAGGCCGGGCTGTGAGCGGTCACGATGACACTGCACACACCAGACGTGAGTCCAGGTGGGCTCTTTCCCCAGGGAAGGCAAAAGCACATCACTGGAGGAGACCACGGCAGGCTCACAGGACCAAGCCCTGCTTGGTCAGTCTACCTTTAACCTTGCAGAATTATTTCCACAAGGAAGTCCTCTCAACCTGATGAATCTAAGGCATGCTGCAAAGATGTACTTATCTAAGTGACAGAGAGAGGGAGAGAGGGAGGGGGGAGTGAGGGAGAGAGGGAGGGAGGGAGGGGGAGACGGAGGGGGAGGGGAGAGGGAGAGGGGGAGGAGAGAGGGAAAGGGAGGGGAGGGGAGAGGGAGGGGGAGGAGGAAGAGGGAGAAGGAAAGAGGAGAGGGAGAGATGAGGAGGGGGAGAGGGGGAGGAGGGAAGGGAAGGGGGAGAGGGGGAGGGGGGAGAGGGAAGGGGAAAGGGGTGGGGGAGAGGGGAGGGGAAGAGGGGGAGAGGGGGAGAGGGGGAGAGGGGGAGAGGGGGAGAGGGGGAGAGGGGGAGAGGGGGAGAGGGGGAGGGGGGAGGGGGAGAGAGAGAGAGAGAGAGAAGCACTTAGTTCTGACATATGCTGGTGCTGGAGACTGAAGCCGGGACCTCTGGAGTCTCAGGCCTACAAATTCTGTGTCCTGACGTTTAACTGTCCCCTCATCCCTGTAATACAGAAGCAACAAGACTCTGAAAGTATCAGAGACACAAGGGACTCTTCCATGTCATCCTAGCTGAAGAAACACTGCTGTCTGCTGCTAAGTAGAACTGGACTAATTGCATGTGAGAATAGGAGAAGTGCATGCACACGCACGCACACACACACGTGCTCATGTGCACACACATGTGCACACACATGCACACACATGTGCACACACACATGCACATGCACACACATGTGCACACACACATGCACATGTGCACACATGCACACACGTGCACACACAGACGCACACGTGCACATACACGCATGTGCACACACACACGCACGCGCGCACACACACACACACCTCCTCTTCATCATACTTTTGTAACAGAGCTCATTCTAAATGCAGTATATCACCAAGGCCACATTACTCTGATGATTCAGAGTTCCACCTCACATTATGCATTAACTTGGAGTCAACAGGGGAGGGCCACAGGGGACAGAACTAACATGTGGAGAGCCCCAGAGTCAAGTGAATGCGCTCCACTGTGTGCTGCCACTGAAGACACCAGCTGAGAAGCAGGATCGATTCCCCCTCTTCCTGCAGACTAAGGAGGAGACAGTGGGGTTTGGGAGACTTAGAATACACTGAATACGTACCTTGAGCAGAAGGAAAATGCACTCTTGTCACATGATAAAAGCATCTATAAGTAAGGATTCATTACATTTTAGCAAACTAGAGGCCCTGGTCTGGTTAATGATTTAATATCACATCGACAGGGCACTGCTGCCAGTTGGAAGCTTGTAAGAGGGGCCAGGTCACAGTGCACCTGGTTAAGTGCACACATTGCAGTCTGCAAGGACCCAGGTTCAAGCCTATGGTTCCCACCTGCAGCGGGAATGTAGCATCACAAATGTGGGTGTGGTGAGAGCCACGTGAGACATAGATAAAGAAGTTTATGAGAAGAAACAGGAGAAGTGATATGGGGGCTGGGGACGTGTAAGGTTGATGTGAGCTCAGGAAGACTGCAGAAAAAGAGGAGAAATGGGAAAGTAAATAATGGATTCTTTTAAAAAAATCTTTTTAAAATCTTTATTTATTCCCTTTTGTTGTCCTTGTGTTTTATTGTTGTAGTTGTTGTTGGACAGAGAGAAATGGAGAGAGGAGGGGAAGACAGAGAGGGGGAGAGAAAGACAGACACCTGCAGACCTGCTTCACCACCTGTGAAGCGACTCCCCTGCAGGTGGGGAGCTGGGGGCTCAAACTGGGATCCTTACACCGGCCCTTGCACTTTGCACCACGTGTGCTTAACTGTGCTTAACCCACTGTGCTACCACCTGACTCCCTAAATAATGGATTCTAAGACTCACATCCAGCATCCAGAGAAAACTGCATCACGAGGGAGAGCTGCTGTAGCATACACAAAGGAGGAAGTAAATAGCGGAATGCAGGCACACTGCCTGTCCAGCCCCAGAGGATGGTGGGAGAGTCTTGGGAAGGGTCTGCTTAAAAAACTGCTCAAAGGGCTTTGCTTGGCAACTTGAAAGATGCAAGATTCAGGCTTCTAAAGAGAGCTGGAGGCAACTTCTTGATTGACTGGGTCACCCGGTCAATCATTCCAGACAAACCTACTAAGCATTCCTGCTAAGCCACTCAGATAGGTAGAAGTTACATGAGTGAAAATAAAAAACAAAATGGATGCGTGGTTATAGAAAGATGAAGAAAGATGGACAGACAGCTAAGTAGGGAGCTGGAAAGCTGGGCAGGTGGGTAGACAGACAGACAGACGGAAATGTGATGATCCCCAGGAGGCTGTAAAGCCAGGGAGGGGTTGGAATCTGGGTGTTGCTGACACTGGAGAGCCCAAATGGGCACAGCTCATCTGCCCACACTCAGCACCCTCCTCGCACCCAGTCCCAAGCGTGGGCTTTGCTATTCCTGGATGGATGTTGACAGCTCCACTGCCTGCCATAGAGCACTTGGCCCCAACTCAGAGGCTCCCAGGATGCAAGTGTGCTTTGCACAACGGAACACGCCATGCACCAGAAGCAGGGCGGGTCTTCTCGGGACGCCCCTGCCAGCAGCCAGGCTACTTCCCACATGCACAGGCTCCTGGGGGCTAGTGCAGAGATGCTCTCCTTGTGCAGAGGGCGAGGGGGAGGTAGTTAATGCTGCCCTGCCGGGAGGCCCGTAATTGGCACTGTCTGAGAGCACATCCTGGGAGAGGAGCTGGGCCGCACGGGACAGAGGAGGTGGCCGACTGAACCACAGAGAAAGACGGAATGTGAGCCCAGACTAGCCATGCCGAGCTCGAAGCAGTGAGGGCAGCTGGGAAGGGCAGCGGTCGGAGCCCACCCTCTGCCGGGTGCAAGTGCCCGAGAAGCAGCTGACGCTGACCGGGAAGGGGAGCACGAGGCAGAGCAGTCCTCTCCAGCAGCAGGGATGGATGAACGATGAACACACATGGGCGCAGAAGATGCTGGCACAATGCTCCCTCCACCCAGGAAGAGGGAAGTCAGGACACTCCCAGCGAGAGACGTAGCTGAGGCAGCTCCCAGCAAGATGGCAGGGCCTATGTGAGAACAAAGCTCTTTGCTCCTTCTTGGTTCATCTGTCTGCCTGTCTGCCTATCTGCCTGTCTGCCTGTCTGTCTGTCTGTCTTTCATTGCTACCAGGATTTTGGCTAGGGATAGGAACCAATGCAAGGAATATGCCACTCCTGGTGGTCCTTTCTCTCTCTTTATTTTTATTTACCAGTTTTTGACAGAGACAGAGAGAAATTGAGAGAGCAGAGTGAGATAGAGAGATGAGGACATCTGCAGCACTCGTTCACTGCTTGTGAAGCTTCTCCCCTGCAGATGGGGACTGGAGCCTTGAACTTGGGTCCTAGGTACATCAAGCCCATGTACACTGATAGGTACATCATGCTGCAAACCCTCATGTTCAATGTTCCAAGTAAAGAGGAATCATCAGCCCCTGCCCCTGCCTAACAATTTTCTTTCTTTCTTTTAAAATATTTTTTCTTTACTTAGTATTGGATAGAGACAGAAATTGAGAAGGGAGGGGGAGACAGAGAGGACACGAGACAGAGAGACACCTGTAACCCATGTTTCATCACTCCTGCCGCTTTCTCCCTGCAGATGGGGACCAGGGGCGTGAACCTCATCCTTGTGAATTGTAATGCATGCGCTTAACCGGGTGCACCATGTCTCTCTCCCCCACCCAGAGCGATTATGATTAGAAGACTCTTTCCTCAAAGCAGTCAGAGCTCAGGGGAGTTACAGCCCCCCAATGTGCTCAGTCTTGCTGGGAGAGCAGATTGGCCTCTTGCCTTTTAACTTTGGCAGATAAAAGACTTTCTGAAGACAGACACTTTCTGTCCATCCTACCTGCCCTGCAGAGTGGATATGACAAAGGTATCTGTTTGACCAGCGGGATGTTCTCCTCTAGGACTCTAGTACTGGAGAGAGCAGACAGACAGATGACAAAGCCTCACCAAGACCCCATACATATCATGTAGCCAGTGTGACATTTTTCACCTAATCTCAATCCCAGAGATTCCCCCAATAACAGCTGATATAGATTTTTTAAAAACTTTTTTCTTAATGGTATGTGTGTGTGTGGGGGGGGTGGTTCTCTTGCTTGCAACCAAAAAGCCCTAATTGGTCCACAAATTTGAGAATGTCCCTGTAATTAACTGCAGTGTTTAATTTTGCTGCTTTGTAAATTGGGCTGATATTCATACATGAAGGGTAATTACTTTGTTCTCATGTAATCCCTTTTGATGTTATAAATCCCCATTAAGAATCACTGCTTGCTGCATGAGACACTCTCTCTACCCCCTAGAAAGGCAAGATAAGGACTATTATGCCACAGATGCTCTGAGAACGGACAGATTGTTAAGCAGAGAAATAGAAAATCAGGGGCATGTGCACTGAAACAATACTCAGTCTCTTTTTTAAAAAAACATCAAACACATAGTTTCCAAAGGATAGTGACATACAACAAAGTAAAAATTAGGAGAGAGTCACAATGCCCCCATATCCCCAGCAGTCTGCCCCAAACTTGCTCATTTCCAGAACAGATCTAGGGGCGAGGAGAAACCTATCACAATGAGGGTGGAAAACTGATGGTGTCTTCAAGATGGCCCTCGGAAGAAGATTGCTTTGTCATGAGGGCAACCAAACCAAGCTTCAGGCCCAGCTCCCACCACCTTGGGAGAAGCTCTGGGGCTGTGGTCTCTTTCTCTGACTCTGTCTCTGGATTTCAATCTGTAAAAGGGGTAGGACCGATGGCAAGGGGCGGGGCCAAGTTCTAGGGGGAGGTGGTTAGAATGGACACCAAGGGAGGGGCTGAGTGGGCTCTGCAGCAGCCACAAGGGTAGGAGTTTGCAGGTGCTGGCCTTCCGTCCTAAGAGAACCAGAGCAGCTACCCGCTCTGAGACGTTACAGAATCTCTGTCTCACAGACACCAGACAGCTGCAAAAGTCAGCAGCAGGAGGAGTAAGACTGCAGCTCTGATCAGGAGATTCAGGGCCCCTTTCACTCCTCTGCAGTCCCAGAGCTCAACCCAGATGAGTGAGGAGAGGGAAGAAATACCACCAAGGCCAGTCAAGCCTCCCCTCTTCATTCCAAGACAGAAGGTGTGTGTGTGTGTGAGAGGGATGTCAAAGACAGCAATTACTCCCTGACACCAACCCTGGAGCTGCAAGTCTGACTCAGGAGAGAAGAGAAGACTCTCGGTGAGTTAACTGGCATGACTGGGGAGCCTGTCAGAGCACCATTCTGGAACATGAGGTGGTGCAGCGCAGACTTGGGTCTGAAGCTCTGAAGTCCAATGCTGCAGCCAGCACACCGACTTCCAGGCTGCAGAATACTCTCTCTGAATCGTGCTGCTTTACAAAAGGAAATACCCATGGCCATGTGGGGTGCGGCAGGTAGAGAGATAAATAGACTGCAGGACTTGCATTCCTGAGCTCTGACTTCTCTATCCACCACCACAGATGCCACACTCATGCTCTGGCATCCTCTCTCTCTCTTTCTCTTTCTCTCCCTCTCTCTCTCTCTGTCTCTGTCTCTCTCTCTCTCTCTCCCTCCCTCCCTCCGTCCCTCCTTCCCTCTCTTCCCTCTCTTCCTCTCCCTCTCTCATACACACACAAACATGCACAAGTTTCTTAAAAAGAAAGACAGTAGCGATCTGTAAATACCAAAGGAAACCATGCTAGTGAGGAATAGTGACCAGGATGCTGAACCATGAACTCCTGGTGTCCCGGGAGCATGGCGGGGCTGTGTGCACCCCTGTGTGGCTCTCCTCAGTGGGTGGAGAAGAAATGCCCCTGGGTGCACGTACTGCCCCTTGTGCTTCCACTCAAGACTGGCTGCATACACATTCAGTCAGAGGTACGACTTTGTCTTCTTACAACTGGTGTTTTATTTTATTTTTTATCTTTATTGGTGTAGTTATTGTTATTGTTGTTACTGATATTGTCATTGTTGGACAGGACAGAGAGAAATGGAGAGAGGAGGGGAAGACAGAGAGGGGGAGAGAAAGACAGACACCTGCAGACCGGCTTCACCACCTGTGAAGCGACTCCCCTGCAGGTGGGGAGCCGGGGGCTCCAACTGGGATCCTTCTGCCGGTCCTTGCTCTTTGTGCCACATGTGCTTAACCCACTGTGCTATTGCCCGACTCCCACAACTGGTGTTTTAATACATGGATATTTCACTTCATTTGATGACTGTGGCACGAGTGGAAAGGGTTGATTCAATGTCCTGTTTAGGAGAAATCATCTCTGATGCACAGATAGATCTTCTGGGTCTTGAAGTTCAAGTTTTGTACTTTTGGTTTTATTCTGTTCTCACAGCTGTCATAAGATTCAGTGTCTACATGACTCCTACATGACTCCACTGCTTCTGGAGGGTGTATTTTGTTTGTTTGTTTTCTAGCTAGAGTGAACGACAGAGGTGGGGGGGGAGGCAGAGAGAGACAAGGTGACACAATACCCATGGAACACAAGTCCACCATGTCAGAGGCTTCCCCCATACAGCTGGAGCCCAGGCCCTCACATGTGACAGCATGGCATTCTGCACAGGGAACCGGCTGCCAGTCCCCCTGTGCTTCTGTTTAGAAAATAATTTACCATGTGACCAGGGAAATAGCTCAGCTGGTAAAGCACGGGATTTTTGTGCATGGAGATCAGTGGGCTCAGGACCCTGGCTCCCCATATGCAGGGGACTAGCTTCAAAAGTGGTGAAAGCAGGTCTGCAGGTGTCTCCCTTTTTCTCCCTCTCTATCTCCCCTCCTCTCTCAATTTCCCTCTGTCCTGTCCAATAAAATGGGGAAAAAAAATGGCCACCAGGAGCAGTGGATTTGTAGTGTTGGCACCAAGCCCCAGTGACAACTCTGGAGTCAAGAAAAACAAATAAATTAAATTATAATTAGAGAAAGAAAGAAAAGTGTTCACTATGCAAATATCTGCCAAGGAAATTCTGAAAAATGACTTTAACATATCCATTCATGTCCATGGCCTAATTTATTACAGAATATTAATAATTCTAAACAGTTTTCGGTGAGGTAAACATCCATTGGATTTTTATGGGGATGTTATTCAATCACCAAAATGGCAGTTACAAAATCCAGATAGCCACGTGTACGTGTGTGGAACTGCATCTGAGACATAGTGTAGGTGACAGGAGGCAAAGGAGCAGTTTGATGCACAGCAATGATTCCGAGCCTAGTGTCACACGCACCCGCAGCCTAGCAGCTCTGGTTTGGCGCATCTCAACTGATGTCCTTGGAGTCCCTCTCCTCCACTGTAAAACAAGCCCAGAGGCAGGACATCCCCCAGCCAGTTAGAGCACCTGCTTGCAGACATAAGGCACCAAAGACTGCAGACGTGACCTACGATTTCCCACACAGCTCTCCCCAGGGAAAGCAAAGCCAAACAAAAACAAACAAACAGAAAACACTTTACCATATGAAAGATCTCTCTCTGATGCACCTTTTCATATAGATGGGTTGTCAAGTAGAGACAGACCTTCCAAACATCTCAGACTCCATGGAAAAAAGGGAGACAGTAGAATCTAGCAAAAGCAAAGCTAGTTTTCACCTGCAGATCAGGAAATGAGTCAGATACCCAGCCTCCAAAGTGCTAAGCTAGGGTGACCCAATGATGCCAGTGGGAAAGGCGGCAACTAGTTGACGGTGCTCACTCTTCCATGTCTGGACGAGCCCATCAGTCAGCAGTCACTGAGCTCCTGTTTGCCAGTGGAGAGCCAGGTCTCCTGCTAGGAGCACAACAGTGCCAGGAGACAGTCTGGGTAGGCACAATGAGGACAGGAGTCTCAGCTCAGTATCCCAGCATGCACAGGGAAGTCTGCTGGACATACAGCTTCCCTCCTGAGATTGAGAAACCATCTCCATTGTGCACAGCACAGGGATTTTTAAGATGAAGAAGGCTCTCCTGACCTCAAGGGCTGAAGACCAAGAACAAAGGTGCAGTTGTGAGATCCTGTCCATCGTGCTCTCTCTGCAGGCCACACACAGGAAGTGTGGAGGACACTGGGCTTCCCAGCTGCCCGTCTCCTGTTGCCATGGGACACTGCAGACATAAGGGGTAAGGTAAGGTCTATGGTTCTGGGCTCTGCAGCAAATCCATCCATGTCCAGAGAGTTTTGCTCCAAACATTTCTAACGTGTTGGAGACTGTCCAAACAGGCAACTGGTCCATGTTCGAATGAATGAAGTACCCAGTGTTTTGGAAAACCAAGGTCTAGTGCCGGGATAGCCTGAGGGTACTTCTTCCCGAGCTAGTGCTCTCTGGGTTGGAGAGAACTCAACTGGAGCTGATCTAGGCTGCTGTGTGGGAGAGGGATCAGGAACTCGTGCTGCACCAACTTCCGCAGGAGATACACTCTGGAACTCTCGGAGCCGGAAAGCAATTTCCAAGTGTCTTTAATCAGAAGAGCAGCTGTTTTTATACTCTCCAAGTAGGGTGGAAACAGGATGTGATATAGAGAGGGTGGAGAGAAAAGTGACTGGTGAAAATCAGAGTGTGACAAAGAAGGGATCAGTGTGTGACAAGGAGGGGGTGAAGCAGGAGAGAATCCTATCATAGAACCACCAATGCCCTGGAGTGCTTTATGTAAAAGTGATTTATGTAAATAGACCAAAGCTTTGGATCAGTAAAATCCCTATATAGGCATATGGTTAAGTGTCGTTTTCGACGGGTTAGGTTGTTTTCTCCGGGCTGGCTTCACGGGCGGGTAACAGACGACCAGGGACTCATAGTTGAGCTGTAGGCAGTATCTCTTTATTCATGCAGGACTCAGCACAATCTAAGCCGAGCTAAGCTAAACTCAAGGTAAAGTACTCTAAAACTCACAATGCTGTCTTTATATATACTTGCCAAGTAGGGTGGAAACAGGGTGTGACATAGAGAGGGTGGAGAGAAAAGTGACTGGTGACAATCAGAGTGTGACAAGGAGAGGATCAGGGTGTGACAAGGAGGGGGGGTGGAGCAAAAACATATCATGAAACAGTGGGGATTGAACCAATGCCCTGGAGGGAGGTACTTGTTAACAGCGGTTATATAAATAGAATGAAGTGGCTATGTAAATAGAATAGTGTTAAGCAGGGGGGATTTAAACCAAATGAAACAGAAGGGGTCTCATGCATACCAACAGTTAAGCAGAAGCCAGGGGGAGATGGCAACTACCCAACAGTCTAGTGCTCTCAGAACTGAAGAACACACTGCTGACAGCATTCCCATGGATTAAGCGCTCAGTAGTTTTGAGTAGCTAGTGTGGAGGGCAATCCGGAAGACACAAAGGTGATTCCGATAGAAGGGAAGGGAAGTAGAGGCACTATGCTGAGAATCAACACCTGAGTGAAATAAAAGACCTAAGCCAGGGGATGAATTGGAAAAGGCGTGTGTGCTGAAGGTGGAAGAACCCTGGTGATCTTTGATCAAGGAAAGGCATCAGGGTGGGCAAAAGCTCTAAGTATAAGAACCCAAGTTAGAGACTCTGGCTCCCCACCTGCAGTGGGGTCACTTCACAAACAGTGAAGCAGGTCTGCAGGTGTCTATCTTTCTCTGTCCCTCTATATCTCCCCCTCCCTTCTCAATTTCTCTCTGTCCAGTTCAATAATAATAATAATAACATGAAGAAGGAGGAGGAGGAGAAACAGCAGCAGCAGAAGAAGAAGAAGAAGAAGGAGAAGAAGAAGAAGAAGGAGGAGGAGAAGGAGAAGGAAAGAAAGAAAGAAAGAAAGAAAGAAAGAAAGAAAGAAAGAAAGAAAGAAAAATAGTCGCCAGGAGCAGTGGATTCAGAGTGCAGGCATCAAGCCCCAGTGAGAACCCTGGAGGAAAGGGGAGAGATAGATAGATAGATAGATAGATAGATAGATAGACAGACAGACGGACAGACAGGTAGACAGATGATGGATAGATGGTATATAGATAGAGAAAAGGGAAAAAGGAAAGCAGGCAAGACTCAGAAGAAAAGATTAGGCAAGAAAGAGGAAGTTGTGGGTCAAAGAACAAATCCTAAGAAACTAAAGAGGTTTCTCCCACAATCTGCACTCAGAAGGCACAGCAAGGTGCTGAGCTGGGAGCATCCTCACATCTCCGTCCGCCTTCTATATCCCCCTCTCCTAGGAATTTCAGAAGCAGCCTCCTTATGTAACCCAAGTTAAACATTAACCCATTTATTAATATTAACCTACTTATTTATTCCCATTGCAAGTCACAGCTTCTGAACAGGTAATATTGAACTTCACAAGTCACTCCACATTCTCACATCAACTACACTCACAGAAACAGCTTCATCCAGAACTGTTCCGTTTTCGCCAAGCTGAGGCATATTTGCAAGGCTTTTAACTGTCTCATTTCATTGACTGACGTAGATATCTTCATAAATATCCTGGGAAAACTCCTACAGATGTGATGGGGTTATGCACAGCCTGATGAATGGCCAGCTTGGGTCAAAATCAATCCTAAAAGAGAAAGGGGGGAACTGCAGATACTCTTAACACACGCCGTCTCGTCTCCAGAGTTAAGGCATCCCTCCCGCAGCTCCCGCATTCATAGCTCTCTGCGCTATGGTCTCTTTGTGGGGAGGCAGGGAGGAGGTGGATCCACTGGGGGATACAGAAATGCTCAGCCTCATTTTCCAGACACACACACTGAAGGTCCCCGGAGTATCATGGAAACAGGCTGCAGAATATCTGGAAATTGATTTAAAGAAAACAGATGCCAGTTTTTCTGGATGCAAGGCTGTTTTTGCTCTGCTGGGTCTCCTTACACTATCATTAGAAAACACATATGAGTCTTGGTGGAGACTGACAGGTAATTTCCATGAGAACACAAGAGCGGAACTTCTCAATGCTGGATTTGGTGACCTGCACAGGGAACCCTCCTATTCTAACCCAAGTCCCAGGCATGGGCTGAACAATGGTCAGTGATTAGAATTGCATATCCCATGATCAAACCCAAGCCCTCCATTTTCAGACAGCTGTGGATTCCTTACTACTAGGTTATTTTTTTTTTTATTATTGTTTGCTTGTTTGGTCATTGGGCTTCCTTGCTCCAGGTTAACTATGAGAGAGAGAGAGAAAGTGAGTGAGAGGGAGAGAGAGAGAGGGAGAGGAGAGAAAGAGATGGAGGAAGAAGAAAGAGGAGGAGGGAAGAGGAAGGAGAGGAAAGGAGAGAGAAGGAAAGATACTACAACACAGAAACTCCCCTAGTGTGGTGAGGTTGGGCTTGAACCTGTTACATGCATGGCAACAGAGGGCCCTACTGGGTAAAACACCTTGACATTCCCTTTACTATTTAGCTTTTTTAAATTATTTTATTTATTTGATTAGGAGAGGTATAGACAGAAAGATACAAAGAATGAGACCAGAGCACTGCTCAGCTCTGGCTTATGGCAGTCCTAGGAATTGAGCCTGAAGTCTCAGCACCTCAAGAGTGAAAGTCTGAGGGTGTAGGGTGGTGGCACAGCTGGTAGAGTGTACATATAACCATGTGCAGTATCTGGGTTCAAGCCCCCCAGTCTCACCTGCAGGGGGAAAGCTTCACAAGTAGATCCTCAGTCTTCAGGATTCTACTGTGAAGACTGCCCCTTCATCTTCCTCAGGGTAGTGACCACTCAGGGACAAAAACTGATGTGTGACTGGATTGGAGCAAAGTGTCTGTCATTCCTTTATCTGCTGGTTCAGGAAATAAAGAATGAAGTGCAGTGTTTCTCTATCTACAAATGGTATAAATGTAAATGCAATATGTATCTAGGGTATACAGCCTCCAAAAGGCAGTGGCTCTTGGCCATGTAGCAACACAGGAGACCTAAGCGCTGGAGACAAGGAGGGTAGACTAGATGAAGACAGCAGAACAGTTGAATATTTCAAGAGGCACCTCAGTCTTAGATGGAATATGGGCTCTGATCTCAGACCAAGTCTCTACTGACCTGGGAAAGCAATTTACAGTCATTGAGACTTGCCTTTTTTTTTTTTTCTAGAAAGAAGACCAAGCAAGGTAACTGACAAGGATTCACCTCCTGGCCCATCACTCTTGGCTTTTTTCTTTTCAGGTGAGTTTCCTAGCCAGTGTATGTTCTGAGACACAACAGTGACTCTGTTGGTCTTCCCTTTCCCACATATCTTGTCCTACAATCCGTTTTTTGGTCCTTCCTACAGCAGCTAAAGATCTCCCTTAATCACTGTTCCCTTCTTAAGCTGTGCATGGCATTTGAGTGACATAAGCCTCGATTGAATCAGGACAGTTGATCAGCACCAAGCCTGGCCAAGCCTGGGGTAGGCTGTGGACTTTGCTCATTCAGGCATCCTAGCAGACAGATTCACATTCCAACTCACTGAAGAAACATCAGCATAGTGAGGATACAAACTTACTGTATAGATGGCAGTGGTTCAGCAAGCATGAAGCTGAGTTTACCAAAGTCAGTGAAGCATCAAGAACATCATTTCCACTCAGAGGACCTCATTTCTCCAGCCTGTAAAATGGCCATCATCACCATTATCATCAGCACCATCAACAGGAAGTGCGGGAGGCCATTAACATTTAAGAATTGGAGAATGCAGCAGTGACCCAACAGGAGATGTGGCAAGACTGTATCACTTAGAAAACTCCTGGGTCCAAAGGGATGCAAGGGAAGAAGGGGACTTCAAAAATCATGTTCACTTTGATTGAAAACAAGCTTTGTAATCAAGAGCAGTAACCAAGAAAGCAGTCCATCTTTTTGATTCTATCCACAGCAATGACTGGAGGGGGTGGTGGTGGAGGTTTTGGGATTTGGTGTTAAAATGCTCAGCAAAAGCACCCTCAGAAATAAGCCAACAAATGAACACCTCAGAGTTCTCCTTGAACATGAACTCTTCAGCCTAGTGGGGCCCTCTGGAAGCAGGGGCAGTGGGAGAATGAATACAGCCCCAGACAAAGCCACTTGCCTGGGAAGACAGGAGGGGCAGGAGTCAGAGCACAGGCTCCCTCTCATCCATGCAGCTGGGAAGGAGCAAAGAAAGCTTCTGGGAGTAATTAACTGCCATGCATAAGATTAATTGATGACCCTCCAGTTTTGCCCTAAACACAGCTGTGCTGGGGTCAGGACATGACCTTGACCATGAAAGGGGGTGGGAGAACAGTTATTTCTGGATGGAAGGAAACTGAGTGGGTGCAGCTTGGTGGGTGATGTCAGCATGCAGGCCCAGGGCTGGGAAGCCAGAGGTCACTGCCTTCTGCATAAGAGATTTGTCAGCCAGAAGCCAAGGACTTCTTCACTTAAGAGCCAGTTTCTGCCAGGAAGCTTCTTGGTGGTAACTGATTCACTCTGAGCCATTCACACCCTCACTCTGATCTTCAATTTCTCCATCCCGATGAAGAAGAAGGAAAGAAAACTCATTGTGTCGATCCCCGAGAGATTAGTGGGGGTTTTTTACTCATAGATTAGAAAGCAGTCTAACTCTGACTATGTCTGGGGAGGGTGATTTCATGCAAAGGTCAGAAGTTACCCGAAAACATAACATCCCATGATAGCCTGTTGTTGTCTATTCTCCACACTTAGTTTCTTTGCAGCAGCTGGATAATAAGGGGGATTACTGGCTCATATGTGCATTTTTATCAAAGTCATCTAAATCCATGTGGAGAAAAGAAAGAAAATGAGATTCTTCATTTATTCCCAAATGGCTGGTAGTGACTTATCCAAATCCTTACAATAAATAGTCTCCAAGGGTCTTTTTTAGTGAAGAAAATCCCTCTCAGTTCCATGAAAGTGTTAGATTTTATTTATGGACTTGTCATCAGGCAAAATTCTAGGGTTGTAAAAATGAATAAGCCTCTGTTTGAGGAGCTCTTCATCTGAAGTCATAGGCAATTTTAAACATACACCTACAAACAACACAACATCAGCTCTGAGCAGGTGGCCTAAGCTGAGTAGAAAGTAGGAATGGATCATCACGCCATTCTTGTCACCACTCTCTCAGGACATTGCAAACTCTTATCAATTTTCCAGATGAAGAAACTGAGGCATTGTCAGGCGATGCGATTCTAGCTAAGTCATGTGTTTATCACCAGGCTGTACAAAACTTGGGTTTCACAGTAGAGGGAAATGAAAAGAATACTGACTTCCCAGATTCACTCCGTCTGGGCAAAGCAAGGATCATTGTAGAAACTGACATTTGAGCTAGGTATGAAAGGGAAAACCAGGATCAACAAGATGGCTTAGTGCTAGAGCACAGGAGTTGCATGCCTGAGATATAGGCTCCTTCGCCATATCAACATCAGCCAGAGCCGAGCAGTGCTCTGGCTTCTCACTCGACCTGACTCTCCTAAAAATAAACACTTCACTGTGCAGCCCACAATGATCCTGGGTCCATGCTCCCAGAGGGATAAAGAATAGGAAAGCTTCCAATGGAGGGGATGGGATACAGAACTCTGGTGGTGGGAATTTTACCCTTCTTATCTTACAATCTTGTTGATCTTTATTAAATCAATGAAAATAATGTTTTGAAGAAAAGTATTTTGAGGAAGAAGAAATGGCAGAGGAGAATCTATAGGTGATTGATTAGGATGAGTGGGAACTTTCAGGTAACTGGTGACAATATTCTCCATAAAGAAAAGAGCAAATGAGATTTATTTTTTAAGACTGATGAGTTTGGGTTTGTACTGATGCTGAGTAGGGTATTGAATATCAGGCAGATTAACAAAAGAACATAGATAACGTTTTGTTGATAAGAAGAAATGCAGGTGGATTTTGGTAAGCAAATTTTCTCAACACAAAGGAAAATATTCTTTTTTTAAATGCAAAAATATATTTATTTATTAGAGAGAGAGAGACAGACAGAGAGAGAGGGCCAGAGCATCACTCTGGCACATGTAATGCTGAAAGTTGAACTCAGGACCTCATGCTTCACCCACCATGCCACCTCCTCAGTCTCAGAAGAAGTGATCCTTTGCAAACAGAGACTAACTAGTGGTTGGCTTCTTGGAGTCACTTGGGTATAACTCAAGAGGTTTACTGGGATGGATGGATGGATGGATGGATGGATGGATGGATGGATGGATGGATGGATGGATGGTGCCATTAGTTTTCTATGCCTTACATTCCAAGTGAAAAATTCCCATGACAGATGGATAGATTGGAGGATCCTAAATCTTGGTCTCAAATGTTATGTTTTTGATGCTGAAGCGACTAAGATACTTGCCAATGCTCTCACCATCACAGCCCCACAACTGCTACCACTACCCCCACCATCACCACTGCCGTCACACCATTTTGTTCACATCCCCCCACTTCTTCATTCTTTTTGTATTCATCTTCATCTCCCCTTCCTCATTCTAACCCTGTAGTAACAGTTGTTCTCAGTGGTGCTGCTGGTGTCAGCTGTGGGGGGCTGCAGAGGAGGGAGGGCCTTGAGCAGCTCAGCCAAGGAGCAGCCATGTGTGGAGTCTGCAGAGGCAGACCAGACAGAGACAAAGGGATGGTGAGTGCAGTGGGGGGCCAGCAGCACACCCACACATGGATGCCTGCATCTCTGGCTGCTAGAATACACTTGTAAACATTTCTGGGATGAAAATAAAAGACTGGGAGCTAGGTGGTGGCTTTTACATGGAAAATTATTTAGTTGAGCTAAATGTGATCACAGTAGGAGACTAGACCTGCTACTTGAGGGAGTGCTGGTACCTGCAAGGCAGAGAGAAAGGTAAGGGGTGGTCCCCCTGCCTGGGGAGAGGGCTGCTGCAGCTTCAGTCTAGACTGCAGGGCTCACGGGGGTCAGGCTCAAAGGGCAATAGGTCAGAGAGCTGGAGGAAGCACCCATGTGTGTGTGTCCCAATCATCCTTTAAGCAAACAACTTCTACAAAGGGTTTAGCTCTGGTTAAGTGATCAATTTAGAATCTGAAAGGGCACTGGCTGCAATATAGTGCTGATTATCCCCAGGATCATCTAACCAACTAGAGGCTCATTCTAGAAGATTAGTGACTCTTGGCTAAAAGAAGAACACTGTCTATTGCTCAAAGGGTGTCAGCAGCTTATTAAAACAAGCAAGCAAGCAAATAAACAAAAAGTCCAGTGGCAGAATAGTCTAGCTGTTGGAGCAAAGGCCATGTATGCCCGAGATTCCTGCATGTATGCCCGAGAGTCCTGGTTCTATTCCCAGTACTTCCTGTACTATAGTGGTGTTCTGCCTCTGTCTCTCTCCATACCTATGGGGGGGGGGGTGAATATTGAGTGAGAGATGGAATACTCTATAGAATTCAGAAGACTCTTTTCCTAGAGAATCAAGACAGATTCCAAAGAAGAGAGCTCTGGCATCAAGTCCTGACATTTCTAGAAAGAGAAAAGCCACTGGTGGCATGTGTATAATCACCTGTGAACAATAGATTATCAAGAAAGAAAGAAATTTGCAACTAGCATGATGCCCTACAGAGCACATCACTAAAGTAATTCCTGCTATAAAGCACCAACCTCACCACCTTTAATAAAGCAAAAGGTTTCTTTCTTCACCAGGGACATAGTAAATATTAAAATTCTTTCTTTGGTGCTCATTCCAGCCAGGGCAATTATCTATGAGGACTATTCACAATGGACTCAATTTGGCAATGATTATCCTGAGCAACGCTGGTTGCTAGTTTCCGTAGTCTCCTTACCTCTGCAGACATGAAAGCTAATTTTGATTCTAAGAGTGCGTGTTTTAGAATTCCCCTGTGCCCATTCAGAGCCTAGCAAGACAGCAGGACATTTTCCAGGTCTTCACCTCGCATATGATGCCCTCCAGCTACCAACAGGGGTATGTATTAGAGCCACATGGCAGGGACTTCACAAAGCACTGTGCTGTCTTCATAGAGCCTGTGTGTACCAAGCCAGCTTGGGATCAGATGCACACATCTGTCCCTTCTCTTTCCTGAGAACCCTTTTATGGTCAATTTATTGAAAGATCCTTTCTTATTCAAAGGACTTGGAAATTTTAACCAATGGTGATGGGGGAGCCCTTCTTAGTTCTTCGGGATAAAAATCACTGCTTCCTCAAAACCAGTAGGGGATCAATATATATAATTTTATCCAAAAGTATGGAGCCATTTTGGAGGGTGGTCTTGAATATCATTAAAAAATTCCAAATATGTTTCTCCTCCTTTCTGATTTAACTCCACTGATTGTTCCTGAGTTCTCCCACCAGCCACTGACATGGGAACTTACACTATCCGCTCTGGGATGGATAAGCCAGTCAGATCTACTCTCTCTCCATGAGCCCAGCTGGCATAAGCCTAAAGAGTGATTTGAGGAACATTTAAGTTCTTTCATCATTTAGCAGCTTGTTACAGTTGTGAAGAGAGAGAGAAAAACACACACCAGGGCTCATATCCACTTCCTGACACGGGTGGGGTGAGTTGTTAGCAGTCCTCCACCAGTGAGCACTAAAGACAGAAGGTCTTGGACACTTATGGTTTCTTTTTATTTGCACACACAAAGCTCTTCCAGGGTGCAGGGCCCCTGAACAAATGACAGGAACTCCCAGCAGCCCTGCCAGGTCCTAGCAGTGAATTGTTTTCCCTTTAACAATAGGTTGGGACCACAAAGAGGAAATTTCCCTGTGTCAAGATTGGGCATTTCAACAATGCTTACACTTAATTGCCTGAGTATCCCACCATGTTTATGAGAAGAAGCCAGGCCATTAACATCCATTCACTGAGGAGTGTCCGAAGGGGACAGGTAAGCTTCTGGCCACAGACAGACTTCTTTGTCACACAGAATGAAGGAGACTCCTGCTAGGGGAGCTGGGGAACAAATGGAGTGGGGCAATACGTATGGTTTGATACGTATGTGATCAGAGGTGTATGCCTGTGAGTAGGGTCTCAACCAAGCCCAGGCCATGGAGAACAGAGCAGACTCACATGAGCAAGCTGAGAGCTGGCCTCTCTGACATGGCATGTGCCCTGCCCGAAACAAAAGCCACTCTAACTCAAAAGCACCTGGGCTTGATGAAGAGCCACTTGAAGCATGTCTGCAGAGTCCAGCTGTGGTTCTTCAGGGCTGTTCAGTGCTAGTCAGAGGAAGCAGAAGGGCTGGTGGAAAGGGGTCTGTGCAATGGATGGACACACATCACCATCATCTCTAATGCCTTCTGAAAGAGCTCAGGAGAGAGGAATCAAACACTCACACTTTCAGTAACTAGGACTCCAGAGAAAAGCCCCATCCATGCAGCTGCCCAAGTTCTGGGGCATGTAGCCAGAGTCACTCATGGCTGATCCTGCCACACTGGCAAACTGCACCTCTACCTGTGAGCATCTCCTCACCGAAGGCCCATTTCCCTTAGGTGCTGACTTACAGCTTAGTCAGTGTTTCCTTTAATCTAGTTTCTTTGGAACTATGAGACTGTTTTTCTACCCTAAAGCAAGCTAGCACTGAGCCTTGCTAGTTTAGTAGGATACCTTCTCTTGCCTAAAGGACTTGGAAAACTTAACAATGTGTGTGTGTGTGTGTGTGCGCGCGTGCGCGTATTCTTTGGGATAAATTTAGTCCTTTCTCAGCATCAGTGGCAGATGTTTTTAATCACATCCAAAAGGACACTGCCATCTTAGAAGGTGGCCATGAGTTGCACAGAATCCAATCTTGCAGAATGAAAACTTCACATTCATTTATCAATGAGAAAGCAGTATTAAGACTATAGGTATGTAAAATCAACAATATTAGTAGTAGCAAAAAGGAGGAATAAACATCTTTCTCCCTATTACTTTTCTTATTCTTATAAGTAGACGGGCTTTCTCTAAATTTCCTCAGAGCACCACAGGACTGCGCCCTCTGAGTCTATGGGAACAGTGCCAGAACAGGAGGAAATTGAAGAGCAAAGGGTTCAAATGATGCAGGCACATGCAGAGTGAACAGCAGAATGGGGAAAAAGCAAAGTTCAAGGAAATAAGATCTTCGAGGTGAACGGAGATGACCTGTTATGTGACCTTATCGGATGCCAGCTTTTTCACTTTTTCAAAGCATAATGAAATGCCACTGAATAATTTAAACCAAGGGATTAATTGCATTGACACATGGCAACTTCTCAAGTCGTTATTTAACATTGATGGCAATGAATGAATAAATGTGTCATCTTAACCATTGTTGAGAGGACTACTCTGCACTGGTAAGTTTACTTACATTGATGTAAAGCAGCCCTAGAAATTTTGCATCTTAAAAACCAAAATTCCATACGTCTTGATTTTTTTCTCTATTTTTTTCATTTTGCAAACACCCTGGTACCGTTGTATTTTCTTGGTATAAATTTGACTGCTCTATTTTATTCTAGTCTCCTATATGTAGAAGCACACACTTCTTGAGTATTTTGTGACTGTCTTATTTCACATAGTGTAATGGCCTTGAAGTTCATCTGTGTGGCAGGATTCGACTCATACCAAAGGCTGAATCATTTTCTATTCACTGCACCTGCCACATTCTTCACCTGTTGGCAGACACCTGGAATGCTTGTACCTCTTGGCTACTGTAAATTAATATTGTTACAAACATAGCTGTGTGATGGATTTAGAGCTAAAATGTTGCAATTATGTGAACAATGGCTTGTCAGCAGGCAAATGCAGATCCCAGAAGGCAAAGGAAAGAGTAAAAGTGAGAAGCTACAGGTGCTTGACTATAGAATGACTGCGGAAACCTTCAGAAGATGGACAGACCTATGGGCAGAGGATATACTCTGTAGCTAGGGCCTGTATGACAAGCTGACAGCTGACAGAAGAAGACAAGAACTTGAGCACAACACTAGACAGCAGTAACCCATTAATGAAGACCTGTTCTCACGACTCACTTTCATTGCCATTGAAAAATTATTTGGACTGGCAAGTGCACCATTAGAGAAAAGTCCAGGCTATACTGGGCCCCCACAGCAGGCTGCCAAGTGTCTACCTGGAACTCCCCAACCTTTGAGAACAAGGCAGAAATCTTAGTCTCATCTTTCAGTTCTCTCATTACCTTTAGCTACTGAACTCTCTCTCCTTGGGTTCTACTAATTAACCCACATCCATACCAGCGTTGACTTCACCTCATTTCCAATCCTGCAATGCCTTTTTCTCACAGCTATTTAATCTGAAAACCTCAATCTATTTTTTTTTCCAATTCCCTCTCTTTCTCTGTCAGTTATTACCAGGCCACTGGTCCCAGTCATCCATTGACTAATTCCTCCAACCTGACATTCCCTTGTTCCCAGGACAGATCTTATTTTCTGGAAGAATCTCCCTGAGCCAATATGCTCACACACTAGGAATCTGTAAATTGACTCTTCCATATCCTTGCATTGTCAGTTCAAGGACCACTCTGGAAGCAGAGCCCATATGGAACTTGTCCAGTTTAGGAAATGTTCCTCCGTGTTCTGGTTCCCTACAGCCCGGCATCATTTCCCAGAACACTCATCTCGGAGAATAATATGTTTTCCCATGTAGCCTCCTCTCCTGACACCTTCAACTGTGTGACCTGTGTGCTTCTTGGGATTGGGTTTCCTGTCTTTTTTTTTTTTTTTCCTTGCCTGTGATTTAACTCCAGTACCAAGATGGAATCCCAACCTTTATTAGGGCATTGTTTAATTAAAATTAAGAAATGAGTAATCAAAACCACTATCTCTAGGAAGTGTGACTCTGTGGTTTCCCTTCACTGAGGGCTGTTGTATTTGTAAGCTGTACTGCAAACTCCTGAATTTCTTCCTTGGGGTATTTCATGCAAGTCTCTTAACTTTTGTCAATTTAAGTGGGTAGTATTCTTGAGCACTGAAACAGTACCTAGTTTATTTCACATCCTCTCCCTCCCTCTTGTTCAGCTTTGCAAACAGACACCAATACATCCTGTCCTCTGGGTGGCTGTGCAGGGTACCAAATAGGTGTAGGTAGAACACCCACAGGCAAACAGCACAAAGAAGATCTAGAACTCCCCCCCACTCCCTGCTTCCAGTGTTATCTGAGACTCTAGAATGCACATTCCCTCTGGATGCAACATGAACATTTTGTTACCAAGTATTATTTTCCTGTTAGTTAAATAAAGGGTTCTTCCAGAAAGCCATTTTTAACTAATCATTAACTTCTATGTTTTTAGCTTCTCTTTTATAAACAGAGCTCAAAGGAGTTATGAATGTCAGTGTCAGGATGATTGTCTATAAGCTTTACATTCCTGCTATAGACAGTGACAGACTGAATGTGACAACTATATAAAAGTGATTGACAATCAACAGCTTAACGGAATACTTCAAACCCAACCACTGAGCAAGGAACTAAACAACTAGGGCAGAATGTCCAAGACTGGTGAAGAGGAAGACAGAACACAATTCCAGGGACTCTTGTTTTAAATACAAGTGGCAATTTGACACCATTTATCCTGTTCTGTAGAGCGAAGTTTGTGAGGAGGCAATCACATCCATGCACAGAGAGCTTTCAGAGAACCACCGTGGTGTCTCTCATATGCCCTGCTACCTATCTCCCAATCCAAGGGGTCAAGTGAAACTCATCTAAGCAGTTAGATAGGCAGAGCTCAGGCTTAGTCTTGTGTACCTGTTACTTTGAACCACCTGCTCATTTAATTAGCCATAGTTTGATTCTCATCTAAAAGGTATCACTGTTCCCACAATGTGTATCACCCATAAGCCAGTACAAGCAGAATCTGCACATCAAAGGTAATCACCTGAATCCCACTCATTGGTATGTGAGGACAGGTGGATGGGGAGTTAGAGGTGAACCCAACAGGGGACTGCCCTGCACCTCCAGTAAACACACTCCCTCCAGAGGGTGGCGAGAAGCTCAGGACCAGAGCACACTCCGGTCAGCACGCCTGGTCTAGGCTCTATCAGGCAAGCTTGTGGGATGCCCTTGAGGAAAGTGGGGCCGACTCTGCTCTGTGTCATGAGAGGCAAGAGACAGCCTTACATCTGGGCTGACAGACATGCCATAGCAGGGAGAAAAGTGCTATTAGCATCAGGGCTCAACTTTTCAAAAATAAGGAAAATGCTTAGGTTGAAGTAGCTACTGCAACTCCTTTGATAAGAGGGGAGGCCATGCCTTGCACTCAGATGTTGAGGACAACTGTCTAGATTACAGAAAGTCCTTCTCACTGAGAGAATGGTTTGCCTCAAGGAGGTCCAGTTAGTTATTCTTGGTGGCCACAAACAAATCCCCTCTCTGTTTGCACATACCTTCTTGAGGGATCTTTGCTGCTTCTCCCACTGCTTTTTACCACTCTAACCCTTGACAGTGGGGTCTCTCGTGTGACGTTCTTTGACCATGGAGCTGTTAACATGTGAGTCTCTGAAGGGCTAGTGTGCTTGGGTTGCCTTCTCACTGCCCCTAGAAAGTTGGCTCCCAGTCTAGCCTTCTGAGGGCAACCAAGGATGAAAACTGAAGCTCCCCAGAGAATCACCAGTCATGTGAGAACAGCCAGTCTAGCTTGTGCAGGCCCTATGGCATGAGGCCACCCAGGAGAAACCAGTAAGAATAATGCCCAGGACAGCTCAGTCTATGTTACCGTCACAGAGAAACGGGACCCCACAGAGCATTCTTGTAAGTGATGGGATGGTGGGCCTGTTGCTTACACAGAAAGAGCTAACTCCTACAAGGGTGTTGCCAACCCCTCTACATCAACTGTTGGCTAGAGAAGTAGAGGGGTTGAAGAAAGACCCTGCACAGATCACTACAGAGCAGTATGGCTGTGTCTAGCAGTCTCTTTTCCTGATTACTTTATTGCAAAATGAATTAAGGAATGGTGCAGACGTTCTTGTGCAAAATAGCACACAAGGAATCGTGAGTGTATGCTACCCTGGCTCTGTGTGGGTACACATGCAATGGGATAAAAATGTAGACAACAAAGTGTGGTCCTATGAAAGCAACCAGTCACCTTCTTCCTAGAACGGTCTTTAGCTCCTTAGGTCTCTGTCTAATCAGACAGACAAATGGGAGCCCCTGTATTAACAATGGCAGAGTGAGGGTTAGGGCTTCAAGAAGAGCTGGAGAGACTCAACAGGTTCATCAAACTGTGTCAGAAGTCTGGTTTTTAAGAATCGTTCCCTCACCTTGTTTTAATCTGATTAAAGAATCAGAAGAGAATCTTTTATCTGAAGAAGAGAAATTCTCTGCAATTTCAGCCCCGGAATCCTGCAAGGAGCAGCCAGCAAGCATCCAAGGAGAGGAAGTAGGTCTCAAAACAGAGCCAGTCCAATACTCTGAGCCTCCCCCATGCCTTTGTGCATCTCCTTTGTAATCTAAGCAGGTGACAGCTTCATTCAGCTGTTAGCAACAAGAGGAGGTATCGATCCCCTGCGAATGCCCAAATGACTGGAGACTGGGACACAAACCATAAACGGAGACTTTCTGACTCCAAGTAAAATTCTAGTTTGCCCTATGAGATTGCACAATAAATCAGGGGAAACCAGCCAACATAGGACTCTGGGGTCACTGAAGTGATGTTGACACATTACAATAATGAGAACTTGAAATACCTCATGCCCTATTGATTTCTAAGCTGAATCATTCCCACTGCAGAAGATTACAAGACACTGTCTTGGAATCATGGCTCACATGGGAGATGCTGGAGATGGAGGCATACACCCAATCCAATCAACAGGGAAAGCTTTACTGGCTCTTATTACAAATTTCAGGCCATTGTCCCTGGTCTGGGTGGTAGATACTTCACCTACAATGGGCAGGGGGAATTTTTTCCCCTTTTAATTAAAAGTGTTCATTTCTCTTTCTCTTTTATTTACTTTCACACACCTCACTGTATACACTGCATGGCATGATGTGCCCCCAGAGAAACAGACCTATTTGCTTGGTTAATGCAGAAAGGGAAATTTGTTTCAGCTTCTCAATGCCAGAGTAGCTTTCAAACCCTGCCATCACCATATTGTCCTGAAGAATGGAAAACCACATTCTAGTAAGAGACGACTTTCCCAGTCAATGGGGAAGATGCATCTCCACAGACACCTAGCGTCCACTGTAACAAAGGCTGCCTTGTCGGTCTCTGCTTGTGCTCCTGAAAAGTGATGCAGAGGTTGAATGCAGGCCCTCAGGGGGTACGGTGAGTGAGTGTGTGTGTGTGTGTGTGTGTGTGTGTGTGGCGGGGGCAGGGGTGTCAACGAACATCTTAAGTTCATTGCTAACCTCTCACACCACATGAGAACAGAGAACAGTGATAGTTCTCCACTGCTGAATTAACCAGAAGTCAGTTTTTGCCACTGGAGGATGTTGAGGGAAGAGGTTCTAGAACCTTTTCAGCTTGTCCTTTTCCCTACATATGTCTGTACTAATATATCGGTTGGGAGAACAGATAGAAACTGTCCCTAGACTTCAGCTATACATACTGTCCTGGCTACAGTTCCGATATCATCACCCACTTATACTGGTGCTAGGGGGGTGTAAACTTGCACTTAGGAATAACGCTGTCTTTCCTCAATCAGACTCTGAGAACAAGACCATCTGCTAGGTGCACCTGGGTCTACTGCGTAGTTTCTATGAGCATATGAAAACATTTCCAGAGGTCCTGCTGTGGGTCAGGCATTGTATATTGTTCATCCGTCCTCAGTCTTCCTAAGTTTATGCCTGTCTTTACAACCTCATTGTGACTATGACACCTACAAGCAAACTCAGCATCTAAGAGCCTGTTCATGGAACAAACTCTTGTGTCTATTGGAGAAGGTTAATCGAAAGATATAAATGGGGGGGGGTCTGGGTGGTGGCATACGTGGTTGAGCTCGCATGTTACAATATGCAAGAACCCGGGTTCAAACCCCTGTCCTCACCTGCAGGAGGAAAGCATCATAAGTGGTGAAGCAGTGCTGCAGGTGTCTCTCTGTCTCTTCCTCTCTCTACCTTTCCCTTCCTCTCAATGTCTGTCTGTCTCTAGCCAATAGGTAAATAAATAAAGATAATTTTAAGAAAAGATATAAATGGTATTTTGAGCCCTGCCTGGTCTTTCAGTGAGCTCAGGTCACCTGACCGCTTTTCTCAGCTACTTTGATCTGATGACACCTTGCTTCTGTGGAGAACATGGCGTGCTACCCACAGCTGTCTCCTGAATTCCACTGCTTCACTGATTTTACCAAACTCCACCAGGAGCTACCTAGAAATCCCATCTGCTAACAAAATGAGCAAGGGCTTTAGACATATCGTTCCCCCATTTGTCACCACGATTAAGGCATGCAACTTCTTTCAGGCACTTGAGCACAGGATTTGGTAAATTACAATTAAAAACACCTGATCACCTAAAGAAACCTCAGAAACCCCCAAATAACTACCCATGTACTATGAGAACTAGCAGGTAGAAATGACACTGTCTTCAACAGGACAGTGGAATCATTATCTCATCATTATAGTAACTAGCATTGCCAGGGTTTATTACCTCAACATGGAGGATGGGGGCAGGGAGGGGCAGGACCACAGGACCATGTACACTTGAGTCTTGGCCCCACATGGGAGCACCATGGATGGTGAAGCACTGCAGTGCTATGATGTCTCTCTCTCTTCTCCGTATCAATCTCTCTTACAAATTGAGTCCTGGAGTTCCCTTAGTGGCAGTGCGCATGTGCAAAGCCCTGGAATTATTCCTCCAACCCTGCATTTTAAAATGTGGTATAAAGGGTGGGGATGCCCCACATGCCCATGCTCTGTTGTAACTCCTTTAGAAGAGTCACTTACTACCTATCACTGGCTCCTTCTGCACACCGGAGAAATCATGGTCACCTTTCTCTCCAGAGTGGAAATGTAACTATTAAACTCCATGTACCTTTGCAGAGAATTCTAAGTACTCCTTTTCAGCAGCTGAACTTCTGAACTATCTGGTGAAGACTGAGAAGATTTGGTCTGGCAGTTCCTGGGGGATGTTTGCTTTGCTCCTGCTGTCTGTTCTAAACCCCTGGAGAGAGAAGCCTGCCCTCTGGAGATCTGGTCTATCCACAGGCAAATCCAGGGTGACCCAGCCAATTGCTGTGGTAGTCTAGGGTTACCTGCTGTCTCTTCTCTGGAGTTACTCCCTCCTCTTTAACATGAAGACAAAGACAACCTCTTTCACCCACCCAGGCCCCCACCATACCATCCAAGACACAGGGATGCTACCATCAACTACCCAGGGAGCAGGACCTCCCCACAGAGCTTGCCAGACCCAGTCCTGGGATGTCTTTCCCCAGGAACATCAGTGCCTTAGCAGGGAGGTGTGGGCTGTGTGTGTGTGTGTTCTAATATTGATTTACAAAATTAAAAGATAATAGGAGTATCACTCCACACCTTTCCCACCACCAGAGTTCTGTGTCCCCATTCCTTCTATTGGAAACTATATTAGTTCTCCCAAGATCACAGATATGAGTTGACTATGATTCATAATAACTATCTAATATTCATATGCTTTCCCATTTTTCTATGATTCTGCCTTCTCTTACTAACTCACACCCACTACTTCAGAGTGACCTTCCCCCCAGTTTTTTGGTTTTTTCCTGGGTACGGATGGAGTTGCAGTTCAGAGCCCTCTGGTCATCTTTCCCTAACACTTACCCCTCTGAGAGTATGGGCTAAAATTCTGTATGGGGTGGAAGGTCTGGCTTCTCCACTGGACATGGACCTTGACAGGGCTGCTTTTTTTAGTGCTATTATTTATTTGTTTATTTTGATAGGACAGAGAGAACTTGAGAGGGATGGTTCAGAGTGAGGGAGAGGGAAAGAAATACCAACAGCATTACTTCACTGGAGACGGGGGCTGGAACCTGAGTCTTTGTGCATGGTAATACGTGGGCTCAGCCATGTACATCACCCCCCTCACACACACACACACACGCATGCATACTCTGTTTCTGTTTGTTTGTTTGTTTGTTTGTTTAAGTACTAGAGCAATGCTTTGCTGTTTCCTGTTGGAGCTGGGATTGAACCTGGGACTGCTACAGAAAAATCTGTGTTTTAGTTCCCATGTGTTTCAGCTCAGTTGTAGCCAAAGAAGGAGGCCAAGGGCAGGGAGTTAAGTTTATTTCGCAGTAATGGGTTTCAGGTCAATTCCTACCAGACTTAAACCAGGGCTGGGCTTCCTTGAGCTCAGTTCAGAAGACGTAGTGAGAGCCAGCTTCTGCATCAGATAACAGGGCCTAAACTGATAGGATCCAGAGGGCAATCAGATGAGCTGCTGACTTGTGCATTAGCAAGGCTCCCAGCAGGGCTGCTGACAGCCATTTCTCCACTCTGTTGGGCCAGCTAGTCCAAAATCACTCCTGCCTGGACTGTAGCATGCCCCCCACCCCACCCCATTTGTTCAGATGAGGCACAGATGGTTCAAGGAAACATGAAAACAACAAAGGAAGCAAAGCTTCAAAAATCACCCACATTTGCCACTGCTTCTCAAAGAGGTCTGTGGCACCACCACCTCCATAAAAAAACTGAGTCTAAGCCCGCAGGACAGAAAAGAAAGAGTGTGTGTCCCGTATAAACGCCAAACTGGGAGGTCATGTCCTCCAGACTCCCCGGGTCAGTTTTCTACAAGACAGCTCAGAAGAGCCTGTAGCTTTCTCGTTCACACTGCATGCCGTTCTTCCCTAAACATGTGCCTGGTCTTGACTTCCACATCCCATGCTGTCACTGCAGCAGATGACTTTCACAGGAGCATAGGGACATATGAAATACTTGGGAAGCCTGGTGGAAACAGGGAATGCCTTCAGAGGAATGAGCTGTGAGTCGGCCTGCTAGAGTGCACTGGAAACAGTTTGTGGGAGCCACGCTGTGGAGAAGAACTGGCCTCCACTGGCCCTGCCTCTTCACGAGAGGTGAACACGGCATGGAAGCTCAGCTAAGGCAGACAGATCTGGGCCACACCAAAGACAGAGGCACTGTTGTGGAGGGCTTTACAGTTGGCAGCAGGTAGCCAAGAGAGACTTGTGAAATCTACTTCACAAAGCTCCAGAAGCTAGAGGCAGCACCCATCTGTGCATAGCGGCCAAATATAGCACAGAGAGAGGGGTTGAGTGACGGTGAAGTCAGCTCGCCGTGGCTCTCTGGGCCCAATTTCACTCGCTACTGCTCAGAAACACAGGGAGGGATGTTGCCCCAAACAGTAAAGTAAGTGTGGCATCTCAGCCTTCTGAGAGCATGGCCAGCAGAGCCTCAGCTGAGTTATGCTGTGGGTCAGAGGAGACGCTTCTCCAGGCCGGCTAACTGGCTCTAATGGCCACGGGAATTGGCGTCATCTCACCAAGTGATTAGAGAACTCTTCCTTGCCAAGGAGGGAGTGTGCAAGCGACAGGGAGGTGTCCTGGGGTACAGAGGAGGAGCGTGGACCAGCAGAAGGTGGCAGTGACACCCATGCTGGTCTGTTGAGTATGCCATCTATGCAGAGGCAGATATGCAGAGGTGGCTACCAGTCTCCAGCTTTTCATGGTCTCTGTGCGACCAGTACAGTCTTCCCGTCGGCCCGATAGCCCTGTTTACCACGACAAGCAGGGAGGGACTCAGCAGAGCCCCGCGTCTGGGCACTTTTCCCAGAGAAGGGGAACTCAGCCTCTCACAGAAACCTGCTCACAGATGTTCCAAGTAGCTTCATTTCTCACGGCCCCAAACAGTCTGACGTCCTTCTGCAGGTGGATAGGAACACAGGAGTGGCAGCTGCGGGCCATGGAATATTACTGAGGGCTGCAAAGGAGCAAAGGCGGAGGCAGCTCCAGGCAGTTACAGTGATAGGAAGCCAACCCAAGCTTCAGGGCACAGTGTGCCCCTGTAGAGGACTCTTTGTTGCCCCTCCTTTTTTTTTTTTTTTTTTTTTTTTTTGCAAAGCTGGAACCTGACACATTCATAATGTAATTGCTCCCAGGTCACTTTTTCATTCAGACAGAGAGACAAGGAGAGACACCACCACACTGGAGTGTCCCTGTGCACAGGAGGTGCAGGGACTGGCACCTGAGCCACACGCCCCAGGGAGAGCTATCACCCCCACCACCACTGCCAGGTAGGATATATTTACAAAGGACAGGTACTTAGAAGGGGGGCAGATCTGTGGTTGATGGTGCTTTATGAAAAGACAGATTAAAACTATATATTTATTTTGGACAGAGACAGAAAAACTGAGAGGGATGGGAGAGATATGGAGGGAGGAGAGGGAGAAGCCTGAAGGACCTGTTTCACTACTTTAAAGCTCCTTCAGCAGGTTGAGACCAGGGGCCTGAACACAGGTCCCTGCACATGATGACAAAGGCACACCATCACCAAGCCCAAGAGAAGGTAGAGAATATCACATATGTTCATAGGTACATGCATATGTTCAGATACTGGGCAATCTCACTGAAAGGGTTCCTCTTATAGACATGCCCATTCTTGAGGGATATATTAAAGCAATCCTCAGCCACAAAGGGGATGGGGACACTTGGAGTTGTGCCTACCCGTGGGCCCACACTTGAGGAAGCAGCACAGACCCAGCCACACACTGACCCATGCACATGCTTCTGCTGGGGGGGGGGAGGGGTCAGGAGAAGATGATTGTCTTATGGCACTGCCAGGTCCTGCAGGGAGGTGGCATAGTGATTCTGCAAAATATTGAAAGGGGAACACACTTCATCAAGTGGATAAGGGACCTCACTGTACAACCTTTATGACTGCCTGTGAATGGATTAAACAGAAGAGCTTGAATGAGAGTTTCGATCACAGACATTCCCAGAGTCTAAATGAAGGAGAAGCATTAATGTTTCTGAGACACTCAAGCCCCAGCCAACCTCCTCCTCACATACCCTTTTGATAGTAGGACACGTTGCCCAAGAATTGCTCCAGCGGGCATGACAGCCGCTACTTAATAACTACAAAAGCAATCAGTCTGTCTACTTGTGATGCACAAGCTGCACTGAGAGGGCCCGGGCTCTGTCTATTCTGAGGGTCTGTGCCGAGGACTTGAGACCTGCTGGGTGGAGAGCACAGGCTTCTGGAGCAATCTGAACATGCCTGCCTTTCTCTGGAGGGTTTTATTATTCTGAGCCGGGGCCCACTGCATCTCCCAAGGTATGAAGTTCAGTTCGAGATAAAAATATTGTATCTGCCCTTACAGCAAATTGAAAGGCTGTATAAAGAGTTTTGTTATTGCTGTGTTTCCATAAATATATAGTAAACATCTTTCACAGTGGGAAATTCTGCACAAAATACAATTTTCATACACTGCCATTCATGGTGCTTGCACAGGAAGATGAAATGACCCAGAGATGAATAAAAAAATAATAGTATACAACTCTGAGTGACCCACAGTCCCCGACAGACGCAGGCAGCTGGGAGGATAAGGATCATGATTCCACAGCACTTGCCATGAATGACAAGTATGTATAGTGCTGGGGAAGTTTCCTGTCCTCCGTGGCCAGGTCAGCACAGCTAACACTTAGCTTTGTCATCTTCAGAAACTTCCATCCCGTAGCCCTTTCATCTGAGAGTCCACCCTGGCCCCAAGTTTTAGGCAAAACATGCTTTTAGATCAAGTCTGTTTTGAATTTTTTTAAATAAATGTCTTTTTAAATTTTTTTATATTTATTTATTTTCACTTTTGTTGCCCTTGTTTTTTATTGTTGTTGTAGGTATTATTGTTGTTGCTACTGATGTCATTGTTGTTGGATAGGACAGAGAGAAATGGAGAGAGGAGGGGAAGACAGAGAGGGGAGAGAAAGACAGACACCTGCAGACCTGCTTCACTGCCTGTGAAATGACTCTCCTGAAGGTGGGCAGCCAGGGGCTCGAACTAAGATCCTTACATTGATCCTCACGCTTCATGCCATGTAACCCGCTGCACTACCACACGACTCCTGGTAACTGTCTTTTTTAAAAGATATATTTATTTACTGGATAGAAACAGCCAGAAATCAAGAGGAATGGAGGTGACAGAGAGGAAGAGAGACAGACAGACACCTGCAGGACAGCTTCACCACTTGCAAAGCTTTCCCTCTGCCGGTGGGGAGTGAGGACTGAATCTGGATCCTTGAGCAACATAACACATGCTGTCAACCAGGTGCGCTGCCACCCGGCCCTTTTTTCAATTTCTTTACCTCTGTTTTAAGTACAACTTTGCAAGCAATTTGGCTGGCTCATGTCTACCACACAGTGACTGAGCTGGCCAATACCCACCTGGGAATGGAGGATTGAAGGCAGGTTGCTCAAAAAATAGAAGCTGAGGCAGGAGGTAGCTCCCTGGTAGAGCACAAGCGTCACCACGTGCAGGGGGGGGCCTTCATAAGTGGTATAGGTGTCTCTCCTACTGCAGGTATCTCTCCTTCTCTTAGAAAATAAGGGAAATGGGGGGTGGTAGCACAGCGGGTTAAATGCACATGGCACAAAGCACAAGGACTGGCATAAAGATCAACGTTGGAGCCCCCAGCTCCCCATCTGCAGAGGGGTCGCTTCACAAGCAATGAAGGAGGACTGCAGGTGTCTATCTTTCTCTCCCCCTCTCTGTCTTCCCCTCCTCTCTCCATTTCTCTCTGTCCTATCCAACAACAACGATAAACAACAAGGGAAACAAAAGGGAAAAAAATGGCCTCTAGTAGCAGTGGATTCATAGTGCAGGCAATGAGCACCAGCAATAACCCTGGAGGTAAACAAAAAAAAAAAAAAAAAAAAAAGAAAAAAGGAAGAAAGGAAGAAAGAAAGAAAGAAAGATAAGGAAAATGAAGGAAAAACAGCCTCCATGAATGGAGGGATCATACATGCACTGAGCCCCTGAGATGGCCCTGGGGGCAAAGGAGGAAGAGGGAGAGAAGCTCTTTAATTTTTTTTAAAAAAATATTTTTATTTATTTAACTGTTATTATTGGACACAGTCAGAGAGAAATTGAGAGGGGAGAGAGAGATAAGAGAGGGAAAGAGATAGAAAGATACCTTGTAGGTGGGGACTGGGCACTTGAACCTATGACCTGTGCACTGTTGTGTGCTCTTAACCAGGTGTGTCACCACCTGGCCCTCCCTCTAATCTTTAAACATCTTGAAATCATCAAAGCAATGCATGCTGCCCACGATTAAAAGGAGGCTTCAGAACGAAACTCAGTGAGTTCCATCTGCAAACCAATAGGAGCACCTTGCACAGCACTGAAAGGGCTCCGTGGGTGGATGGACTGGTGTTCCCAGGGTCTCTGCTTCTGGATGGAAAAAAAGATCTAGACAGCCACCCAGCCATCCAGTTAGAGAGTCACAAGACCACAGCATATGCTCTACATCAATAAGAGAATCTCAGTGGGCGGGGGGGGGGGGCGGGGGGAGAAGCAGTGGGTACAGGTACAGAGTGGGACTGTCCAGGGTGAGGCTCCAAGTTTGATGTCAGAGTAATGCTATAGCTCTCTCTCTCTCTCTCTCTCTCTCTCTCTCTCTCTCGCTCTCCCTCCCCGAAAAGGAAAAGCCATGACAATGTTACAGACCTACCTAATATGAAGATTGATTTTTCTTAGATGAATGCTAGAACAAGGAGCTCTTTGGTTTTAATATTTTATTTTAAAGATCTTATTTATTAACTATGTATTTTATTTGTTAGGACAGAGAACTTTTGAGAAGGGAAGGGAAGAAAGTGAAGGAGAGAGAGATCTGCTCCATGCCTTCCTTCGAAATTTGTAAAACTTCACCCTCTAAGTGACTAACGGTGAACGGAGGTCCTTGCACAAGGGAAATGTATTCTTTGCTGGGTGTGCTACAACCTGGCCCTGGGTTTGGATCTTTTAAGGGGGCAGTGAACTCTGAAGTCACAGAGCTTCAAATTTGATGACTGACCTTCCCCATGAACTGCTGGCAATCCTAAGAAAATCAAATCTCCGCTTACTTCTCTATCGGGGGAGGGGAAAGTCAAATGAAAAACAGTCATCCAAAAAGATCTGTGCACACCTATGTTTACAGAAAAGCAACTTTTAACAGTTTAAACTTGGAAGCAACCTTGGTGTCCAACATCAGATGAGTGGCTGAGAAAGTTGCGGTCTAGATACAGAATGGAAAACTACTCAGCTACAAAGAATGGTGAATTCAACGTCTTCACCTCCTTCTCTACGGAGCTTGAAGGAGTGAGATGAGGGGAAGGAAAAGGATGGCATGATCTCACTCATGGACAGAAGTTGAGAAATACAAACAGACAAGGGAAACACAGTGTAGAAGTCGGACTGCTGGGAGTCGGGCGGTGGCTCAGCAGGTTAAGTGCACGTGGCGCAAAGCGCAAGGACCGGCATAAGGATATAAGGATCCCGGTTCGAGCCCCCGGCTCCGCACCTGCAGGGGAGTCGCTTCACAGGCGGTGAAGCAGGTCTGCGGGTGTCTGTCTTTCTCTCCCCCTCTCTGTCTTCCCCTCCTCTCTCCATTTCTCTCTGTCCTATCCAACCACGACAGCATCAACAACAGCAGTAATAACTACAACAATAAAAAAAAAAAAAAAACAAGGGCAATAAAAGGGAAAATAAATAAATAAATAAATATAAAAATTTGTAAAAAGAAGTTGGACTGGCTTTGGTGTACTGCACCAAAGCAAAGGATTCTGGGGAGGGTGTGGGGTGCTTTCAGGTCTGGGTAAATGATGTTGGAAGAAGACACAGGCTGGGGGTGAGAATGTTTTCCAGAAAACAGACAATTTGTGCAGGCACCAACCACTATACTTACTATAAACCATTGATCCCTCCAACAAGAGAAATAAAAGTAACAACAGCAGCAACAAAAATCCAGGTGCACCCCTTCATTGAGTTCTTGCCACACCGAATCCATGTGTATTCAGTATTAGCAATAGTAGCGACAGTGGTTGCAGTGTGTAAATGCTGCATGCTGGACGGTAGCTGGCATATTGCAATTGAAATCTCAATTCTTTTTTTTTTTTCTGTCAGCAGCCGAATTTGAATTAGCAACAATTTGTAACATCAATATGACTTCTATATTTTTATATCTCCCAGGGCAATTTTTTTTGTAATATGGTCTCAGCAACAGAAATCCATTGTCCACTTGTTGAATACATTTCTCTTGGTGACACACAAGGTGTTTGACCAGTTATCTTTAATGTTAAAACAAATTCACATTAGATGAAGTACTATCTTCGAAAACAACTCCACCAGGTATGAGCTGAAAATGGCTTTTTAAAATTCAAACTTCCTTTCTCTTTTAGTGAATTAAATAGGACCATGGTATGCACAGACAGACATAGTGCTTGTACACATGAGCCCTGCAGATGAGCAGACAGCACTGGAGAGACACACATGCTAGTCTGGGCTGCATGTTTGTTCCGCTTGCCTGCCACCTGCAACAAGCTCAGATTTCATTCTATACCATGTCCTGAGTCAACACTTTGACAAGACCAGTATTCCAAAAAAGGCAATTCGAAGAACTGTATTAAGACGGAAACTCTGAGGGTAATGGATCCCCCATCAGTCTCCTGACAGCTCTGAAATGGGATTCACTCTTGGCTTTCTTTGTCTAGATGTGAGTTTCGGGACCTGAATTGAACAGGAAGGACTGCAATGGTTTCCCCTCACAGCTCAGTTCCCAGGATGCTCCAGATTGAGGGAGGGAGTGGAAAGAGCCCCTTCTCATGGTTTCCATAGTACTGGAGAGCCAGACCTCAGCTGTTCAACACAACGACAGGCCCTGCTCCTCAGAAGAAGAAATCTGTGGCTTCCCAAGGGTGAAATACATCTGTTCCCTCTGCTGGACATCTTCAAGCATCTTGCGGCTAAGACACAGTGAGCATGTCCTGACCCTCAAAGTGAAATTCTGGGGAGCAAGAGGCACAGCTGCCATTGACTCTCAGGGCCCCAGCCTCGTCTGCTTCTGTATTCAAGGTGGAAGCTGTTTCTTTTCAGGTGCAAACCCATAAATATCCTGGATGAGAACTTATAAGTGCTGGGGGCCAGGTGGTAGCACACTGGGTTAAGTGTACGTAGTACAAAGTGCAGGGATCTTGGCTCGAACCCCAGCTTTCCCACCTGCAGGGGGGGTCACTTCACAGGCAGTGAAGCAGGTCTGCAGCTGTCTATCTTTCTCTCTCTCCCTCTCTATCTCCCCCTCCTCTCTCAATTTCTGTCTGTCCTATCCAATAAAAATGGGAAAAGTGGCCGCCAGGAGCAGTGAATTTGTAGTGTCTGCACCAAGCCCCAGTGATAACCCTGGAGGCAAAAAAAAAATAAATAAACAAAAAACCTTTTAAGTGTGAATGGACTCAGAGTCTCATACATGTGTGATGGCACGAACAGCCTTCCTGACCCAATATTCCACACTTTATTTTCATATTGACTTATGAATTTATCATTGAGACTGAGAGAAATTCAGAACAAAATAGCTCACTAGGACAGTGTACTGCCATGTGAGTGGCTCAGGTCTGAGCTGGGGACCCATCACACTGACAGAAGCTTCAGCAATGTGGTGTCTCTCTCTCTCTCTCACTAAGGGGGATTCAAGGTTTTTCTATTCAGTGTACTGCCATGTGAGTGGCTCAGGTCTGAGCTGGGGACCCATCACACTGACAGAAGCTTCAGCAATGTGGTGTCTCTCTCTCTCTCTCTAAGGGGGATTCAAGGTTTTTCTATTCAGTCACCCAGTAACCAAACCTAAAACATCTTCTGCTATAAACCTCCAGGGGAAAATGTGATCTCGGGGGGCCGAGGGGTCAGGCGGTAGCACAGCGGGTTAAGCGCACGTGGCGCAAAGCGCAAGGACCGGCATAAGGATCCCGGTTCGAGCCCCCAGTTCCCCACCTGCAGGAGGGTCGCTTCACAGGTGGTGAAGCAGGTCTGCAGGTGTCTGTCTTTCTCTCTCCCTCTCTGTCTTCCCCTCCTCTCTCCACTTCTCTCTGTCCTATCCAACAATGACATCAACAACAATAATAGTAATAACCACAACAATGATAAAACAACAAGGGCAACAAAAGGGGGAAAAAAGACAAAGAAAATGTGATCTCAGTCTCCTTGACTCTGCAGTTAGGTGCAGGGGCAGTGAGGCACTTCAAATGCTTAGGAGTACCACCAAGACTGTGCTGTTAAAGCCTAGCCAGCCACTTAGGGGCCCCGTGACCTCGGCAGACTTAAGAACTCTGGGCCCTGGTTCTCTCCTACAAAAAAAAAAAAAAAAAGGGGATACTTGATATATTGTCTGCAACAATATCCATCTCCCATCTTTGTTTTAGGGATTAAATGAATTAATATTCTAAAGCTGTTACCACTGTGCTCTGCACAAAGGGTTTGTGAAAGAAAGAAGAAAATCCAGCTGTGGGCCGTCCATTCTGGAAGTAACAGTGCTTGGCTATGGAGGGCAAAGCAGGAAGGCACTGAGAGTGACTGCCACCTGGCTATTCTGGAGATGTCTGGTGCTTTTCTGGGGGCACTAGTGCCATGGGAAACACCTGAATTACGCCACATGTGTCCGAGGCAAGGGGCAGGTGAGGAGGATGTTGGGAATCTAAGCCCTGTGACCTGTTTGTATTCATCAAGAAAACTGCCCTGAAGAAACCGCCATGACAGGTAAAAGTGAAACCAGAAAAATAAAGAAACAAGCAAAAGATAAAGACGTGAGGGGACATCTGAATTTGTTTAAAAAACTAAAAAAGAGGAAGCCTCAGTGGCACAGTGGGTTAAGCGCACATAGCACTAATTGCAAGGACTGGCTCAAGGATCCCGGTTCGAGCCCCTGGCTCCCCACCTACAGGGGGGACACTTTGCAAGTGGTGAAGCAGGTCTACAAGTGTCTGTCTTTCTCTCTCCCTTTCTATCTTCCCCTCCTCTCTCAATTTCTCTCTGTCTTGTTCAATAAAATGGGGAAAAATGGCCACAGGAGCAGTGGATTTGTAGTACTGGCACTGAGCCCCAGCAATAACCCTGGAGATAAAAAATAAATAAATGAATAAATAAGACCTATTCATAGTAGTCTGTTGGAGATTTTTAAAGTTAAAAAAAACAGCAAACAAACAAAAACAGAAATTCTGATACTAGTGAAAATTTCCCAGGAGGTCTGAGCATGTCTCTATCAGCCACAGAGCCCCAGATGACATGACCAGCGGGACAGAGCTTCCCAGGCTCAACCTCTGCCCCTTGACAGTTGGAGCTGGACTGGGGATAGGGACAGCCTGAGAAGTGGAGATGTCCAGCCATCGGAGGCCAGTGCTGCCCCACCCTGCCCAAGGGCGACAGCCAAGCAGACCCTGGACCTGTTGCCAAATGCTGTGCTGGGTTGGAGGTGGGAATGAGAAGTCTGCTTCCAGTTAAAAACCACCTTCGAAGGGAATGTGCCAACTGCCACTGGAAACCCCCTTCTAAACCTTGATTCTGACAGCCTGCCCAGTGGGGAACACCCTGTACCCCAGATAAAGTCTCAAGTCCGGGGGTCGGGCGGTAGCACAGCAGGTTAAGCGCACACGGCACAAAGCGCAAGGACCGGTGTGAGGATCCTGGTTCGAGCCCCCAGCTCCCCACCTGCAGGGAAGTCACTTCACAGGCAGTGAAGCAGGTCTGCAGGTGTCTGTCTTTCTCTCCCTCTCTGTCTTCCCTTCCTCTCTCCATTTCTTTGTCTTATCTAACAACCATGACATCAAATAATAACAACAATGATAACTATAAGAACAATAAAAAGACAAGGGCAACAAAAGGGAAAATTAAAAAAAAAATTAATAAAAAAGACTCAAGTCCAAGTCCCTGGCCAATATATGGAAGCAGCACGCAAAGGAGAAGCGTCACAGCTTCTTTAGTGAAGCAGTGCTGTGCATCTCTCCTCTCTGTCTCTCACCCTCTTATCAGGAAAAAGAAAACACAAAGAATCTGCCAGGAGCTGTGGAAACACATAGGTACAGAATCCCAGGTAAGGCCTGGTAGCCAAAAGAGAAATGAATTTGGATGTTGCTATACTACAATCAGAAGACTCCAGAGTCAAACCATTTGTTGTGTTGGGAGAAGTCTGGAAGGATGCTGGCCCACCTATGGGACACACACTGCAGCCGGAGCCTGGCAGAGGTAAAGAATGGAGCAAGCATTTCCCCCCACTGGTGCTTACTTCCTTTTCCTACTAATGTGCTATCTCCTGGTCCCCACATCAAAAGTTAAAGGAACTTAAACATTCGAACAGCTCCAAGAGATACCATTGGTGTCTCTGTCCCCTTAGCCAGCCAGCAAACTGACTGCCTCACCAGGAGGGACATGCCTTAAACAACAGCAATAGGCATAGTTTACACGGAGCAGATGCAGAATGATCAGGAAGAGAAAGAGGACGGACCAGACTTCTTCTTAATAACAGAGGTGGCTTCAGGGCACAGGAAGCACATTCTGCAGAAAAATCAGACCACTGGATTCCCTTGGCTGCTACCGTTTTCCTGAGCTGTGCTGAAACTGTGAGGGGCAGGGCCAGAGACAGGGACAGGAAGCCCAGAGTAGGGTTCCTGGCTGCTTGTGCCTGCCTCTGTGTGCTTTTCCTATGATTTCCTACTGACAAGCTGGTTTGGAAAACTTAGCCACATAACCAAAGCTGCAAGGGATTCAGTGGGGATGCTGCCAACTGCTAGTTACTCTGGTTACAAGACAGCCAGTTTATAAGTGTTTTTTTTAAATATTTTAAATATTGTATTTGTTTATTATTGGATAGAGAGAAATAAATTGAGAGGGAAAGGAGAGATAGAGAGGGAGAGAGACGCCTGCAGCACTGCTTCACCACTTGTGAAGCTTCCCCACTACAGATGGGGATGGGGGCTTGAACCCGAGTCCTTATGCACTGTAGTTTGCACTTAACCGGATGCACCACTGCCCCCCCATCTTTTAAGTTTTTTAAATATTTCTAATCTATTCTATTTGAGAGAGAGAGAGAGAGAGAGAGAAAAACAGAGACAAAGACCACAGCACTGCTAAGCTCTGACTTACAGTAGTGCTGGGGACTGAACTTAGGACCTCACGGCATCAGACATGAAAGCCTTTTGCATACGCATTATGCTGTCTCCCCAGCCCCAAGATGACTCCTTTTAGAGAAGAATAAGCTTTAGCTGAGTAGTCAAGAACAAACCCAGAATCACAGACTTCACTACAGTTTCAGCAGAAGGAAAAAGTCATAAATATGTCCAACATTGCATGAGAAAGAAAATCAGTCATTGTTGCCACGTGGACAGGCTGCCCTTGCTGTAGTCAAATCATTTCTAGAAAACGCTCTCCTCGATTGAGTGACATTGGAAATAATAGGAAGATTGTTCATCACCTATTAATCTTACAGTGGCAACTGCTCTTCATGCTTCTCCTTCCAGTCCACCTGAAATAAACGTGAGAGAACTCGCAAATGCAAAGCTGTTGCAGAGTTGTGCTGGGAACCGCCCAGGGATCCTATTCACACTTGTCACATCAAAGTATCCGGGCATTTTAAGCAACAGTGAGATGGGGACCCTTCCACACCCCATCGGTTATGCAAACACCTCACCAGAAAGAACACTTTGAAATTCGTGCAGAGCAGGAGAAACTGTTAAGTGTATTAATCTAGGCAGTGAAATTGGGCTTTTTGTCATTTTTAATTGCTTGAATTCATAACCCAGTTTTGTTGAATCAAAAAAGAGTTGCTAGAGCTGACACAAGCTGTTTCAGTTTTCAGGACATGCGTGTGCACACACACACAACTTTTCACACCACTTTATATATGCAAATGAAAAAACAGGACTGAAAAACTCTTTTACTGACATCACGGCTGTTAAATGATTTTGTGTGTAGTGTTTTCCTAGCCAAGCTCTGCATGTTGAAAACTGACTTTTAAAGAAGTATTTATTCTTTTTAGAATTATGGGGGAGGTGGTTGGGTGGAGATGATGCCAAATAATCTGGTTGCTATTTTGTGATACATGGTTTAGAGCAAAGAGATGCCACCAAGGAGATTACACACTGACCACACCCCTCTGATGTTTACTACAGCTCACGACCAGGGAAATTGCTCAGCCAAGGAAAACAGCAAACACAGACTAAGACTAAAGGTCACCATGAGCCCACATTTGTGGACACATCTAGACACTGCCATGTGTTTGGATCTACCACAGAATAAAATCTAAAGACAAAATTTGGATAAACACATGAGGGTGTCTAATATTTTTATTTATTATTAGAGACAGAGAGAATTTGAGAGCGAGGGAGAGATAGAAAGGGAGAGAGACAGGGAGACACCTGCAGCCCTACTTCGCCACTTGTGAAGCTTTCCTCCTGTAGGTGGGGACCAGGGGCTTGAACCTGTGTTCTTGTGCACTGTGATGTGAACACTTAAACAGGTGTACCACCATCCGGCCCAAAAATCTGTAAGTGTCCACGTGTTTTTCTTCCCATTTATATTTATGTTTGTGGGAACATCAATACAAGATGGAGATGAAAGTCTCCCAAGAGATCTTTGGTTTTAATTTCATTAAAATTCTTCTCAAAGAATGGATTCTAACCCTTTGCAATAATCTTGAAATATTAAAAAAAAAAAAAAAAAGCCAAAGTTAAACATAGTTGACTATCTATTGAGTAATAATTTAGGCTGGGGGTTTTCCTAAGTGGCCTTCCTCTTCTGGGCCATCTCCTTTTTCTCAGGTGTTAAAACTCTGCTCAAAGCCTGATACACAGATAAGGAATCTAGAGAGAAAACATGACCAAGGATCCATTTCCCTGGGCAGTGGGATAGCTCTCTCACTCGAGAGCAGCACACCCCACCAGTGACTCCAGAACCAGACAAGAAGCTAAGGAGTATTCACCCTGACTCTCCTGCCCTCACTTCCAAGTGTAACCAGGAGCCTCAGAATTCCACAGCTGCTATTGGGAAGTCAGAGAGGCTACACTGTAGTTTTCTAAGCAAAAAAAAAAAAAAAAAAAAAAAAAGTGTGATGACTTCTCCAAAAACTCAGTATTTAAAGGAAGATGGTTATTTCAAAAAGCCTGAAGCTGAGTTTAACTTCTGTGTCTTACTCATGCAAGAAGTGAAGAAAATGGAAAAGGAACTCGTCCTTGTGCTTCTTCAGTCAGCTGTCCGCATTGAAGATTATTTTGATCGAATACAATGGTTAGAACTTAAATGAGATGGGATTCCAATATTGAGACAGACAGTAGGGAAAACTGAACTTAGAGGGATTAGGTTGTAATCAATAAGGGTAAAAAGTAAGCTCATCCCAAGGAAGTTCTAAGAGGCATACTGCACTTTTGCAAAAATGCAAAGAAAAGAAGGAGAAGGGGAGAAGGGGGAGAAGGGAGAGAAGAGGGAGGAGAAGGGGGAGGAAAGGGGGGAGGAGGAGAGGAAGAGATTCTGCCCTTTCTGTAGTAAAGGTGTTCTCCAGGAGAACCTTTGCTTGGTGAACATCGAGGGGGGAGCAGAGTCTGAATGCTTACTTTTTAAATATAAGATCAGTGCACAGTGGGATTGATGGATATTAATTAATTTGTGTGTGTGAGCACAGAATACCAAAGAGGAAAACAGAAATTAGGTCCTGATCACCCTTTAGAGTGCAAACATGTCTGTGGGAGAAGCTACCTGGAAAAAAAAAAAAAGCTTTCTCTACTTCAGGTACAAAATCAAAGACAGACAGATGGAAAGAGATGCAAGTGATAGGGGAGAACGGCCATTGAAGAAAGAGATCAGCATGAAGGAAGAGAAAGAAAGGGACTGAGGGAGGGAAGAAGGGAGGGAAGAAGGGAAAAAGGTCTAAAGGAGGGACGGAGACATCTCCTATAGGGAACACTTCTCCCAACTCTGCAGAGAAGCAATTATCTCATAATAATTTGCAAGTATTGTGATATTCAGGGAACATGACCTGTGTTTGCAGGAGGTGGGGGCAGTGTGTGCAGACCAAGAACAGCTGAATAATGTGTCTCTCAGAAGAAAGCCTGATGGCTGCCTGCCTTCCCAGTGGCGAACAGCAGCCAGGGCTTGACTTTACTTGAAGAACCGCCCTCCTCAAACTTAATCTCAGCAAACCACAAGCACATTTCCATTCCTGTGCTCATTGGATTCTGGAGACAAACTTGGATCAAAAAACAGGGAACTGAACAAGAGACAGGTTTTACAGTCTGAAGGCCAGCTCCCCAAAGAATGGAAATTCTGCCATCAGCGACAACTGCCTGACTGGTATGCTTCTCCCAATCCCAGGTGAGCCAAGGTGAAGATCATGTTGACAAGGAGTCAATGAAGGGATTGCAAAGGATGTGCAGGGAGTGACTTCCTCCTGCAAGTCAGATCCTAAACAATTCACATGATTCTGCCAACAGAACTTTTTGTATTCTGGGGGTCTCTTGAGTGTGTGAGTGTGTGTGTGTGTGTGTGTGTGTGTGTGTGTGTACCTGTTGGGGGGTAGGGGAGACATAGCTCTTTGTCAACAGAAAGAGCTGAAGCAGCCCACTGGACTGTAGTCTGAGAGAAAGAGAGGGAGGAAGTGTGTTAAACTGAGCTTGAGTCTTCTAGCTGATCCATCAAGGCTGATAAACGTCACCTTCCACACGTTGCACATCTTTCTAAATGTCTGACAGTTGAATCCATCACCTTAGCAGGCAAAGAGCATCTCCTCTCCCTGCACTGCATCGCTCAGGAAGGGCAACTCTTGCTCCAGTGAATAAATCGCCCCAGAGCCTGTTTCTCTGGAGGGAGCCGTTGCATTATTGTCTCCTCAATCTCTCTTCCCTGGGAAGCGGCTGAGCAGAGGTGCCGGACCTGCCGAGGGCATGTGGATGGACGGACTTACTTACACACACACACACACACACACACACACACACACACACACACAGCATGTCCCATGCATGCAGGCACCTGCCCAAGGCCCCTCCTGCATGCCAACTTTGCACCTGCATGGCCAGCAGGCCAGTCCTGCCCACACCCCATGCTGCACCACTTGCAAAGCTGTCTCCAGCCTGCTGGGACACAGATACTGTTTCTTAGAAACGCTGCTTCATCTACAGAATAAAGTTAAGCAGAGCCAATGAGCGCGGGCACGGAAGTTCCCCACTAACTTCTGCAGGGGGAGGCAAAGGAGCCTCTCTCCAGGCACCCACTGCTCCAGCAGCCCCTCACCACCCCACCCCCACCCACACAACACCCAAGTGCACCCAGGGCCAGCCCCCCACCCCCCATCCATCCCCCCCCCTCAGGTCCTTGCGCTGGCCTCACCTACCCTGTGTCTTCAGGAGCTGCAGAGGCGTCTGCAGCCTGTCATCGCGGCTCTGGCGTCCCCGGGCTGCACCTGCCACCAGTCTGGGTTCCAACCGGCAGCCTGGGAGGTGCCCTGCTGCCACCTCCCTCCCTGTCGGCAGAAGCTGGAGCGGCTGAGGCTGCGGCTGGGCGGCCACAGGCGGCCCCAGAGCCCTGCGCACACTCCTCCCAGGCCTGTCGCCGCCCCCGCCCCGCGGCACCCCTCCTGCCAAGCAGTGGGCTCGCCGGCGCCCCTCCTTCACTCACTCAGGCTGGCTCTCTCCACAATGCTTCCAGCCTCCTCTTGCCTTACCTGAAGGGCATCTCCCATGGCTGCAATTAGCTGCCAGCATTTCATTGTGGGCTGCAAAGTGCCTCCAGTTTCCCCCTGGGAGAGCTAAGGGAGCAGTCTGAGGCCACAGCTGGTGGCACCCACGTGCTGGCAATGGGAACAACTGTCCGTGAGGTGTGTCCAGCAGATCTGGCCACACAGCAGGTGCAGCTGGAGCCTTGGGAGCAAGAAGGAGTCCCCTAGCCCAGAGGGGGTGGCGTGGCGGGGCAGCCCTGCCTGGAGGCTCAGCACACAGTCCTGCCTGTGTGCACAGACCCACAGAGGTGTTGGGACACTGCAGCCCTGCTGCCTGGGGGTACCCAGGCCACTGCACGCCTTAATCTAAATCAGCTGGACACCCAGAGTTTGGGGCAAGTCTAGCCGTCTCACAACCTCAGGGGTGGTGAATGTCCTGGGTGCTGGTGGCTCCGGCCAGTCCAGCATTTACCCCTGGTCAGCAGGCAGCCCTGTCCCTGGCTCCCCCTCCCCCTTGGCCGCATGTTTCCCTTCCCTTGTTCTTTCAAGCATTAAATATCTACCGCATGACAGAATAGGGCACCTTGCACGGTCCTCCGAGTCCCCACTTGACAACCAATTTTAACTCGCACGCAGGGAAATGTCTAAAGGCAGGATATAAGCACTTGCAATTACTTACACTACTCCTGCATTATTCAGCATGTGAGGGGCAGGATTTATGACTTCCACTATGTTCCTTCCACCTGAAATGCCAGGAAAAGATGGAAGCCCCCTCTCCGTCTCCCTGCTTCCCTACTCCCTGAGGCAGGGGACACACTGGCCTAAGCTCTTCCTCCCAGAAGAGGTAACTCTTCTCTAGTCGGTAAAGCTGGGGGCTGTGCAGCTGGGGGCACACCACAGTCTACGGGATGCTAGTGTTTTAACATTTGAGGCTGCTTGGAAGATGAAGATTCCTAGAATATCCTGGTGAATTATAGAGAACACCTTTTGAAAAAGATTTATTTCTTTACCAAGGAGACAGAGAATCAGAACATCTTTCTGTTATACAAGGTGCTGGCCTCATACTCCCCAGCACCCCATCACCCCCCCCCCGTGCCACCTCTCAGGCCACAGTAAACCACCTTCCTAAGTCTATTTACCATGAACAGGCATGTCTTCAAAGAAACTGCACTGTTTTAAAATATCTGTCATATCTATGATATTTTTTCTTGTTATGGTAACATGTTAAGAGCATAAATAGGAGAGGCCAGGTGGTGGTGGCGCGCCTGGTTGGCTGCACATATCACAGTGCACAAGGATCCAGGTCTGAGCCCTGGGTCCCCACCTGCCTGAGGAAAGATTTGCAAGTGATGAAGCAGGGCTGCAGGTGTCTCTCTGTCTCCTCCTTTCCTCTCAATTTATGGCCGTCTCCATCCAACAAATAAATAAAGAGAAGTTAAAAAAAAACTTAAGGAGGATTAAGTACTCTGAGCTGAAGCACTAATTTAGACACCTAAAGTTAAATGGTTGCGAATATGTCATTAGGATACAGAAAAATTAGATTTTTTTATTTATTTGTTTTTCCTAGAGCTGCAAGGTATGGGCAGTACATGAAGCCATCTATATGCAGAATTCACACACACACACACACACACACACACACACACACACTATTTGATTAACAGTGAATTACTCTGTTTTTTTGTGTCACCTTCTTAGTCATTTTTTTAAAATCCTTGTGCACAACTGATTAGGATTTTATATATCAGTAAGCAAATTTTAAAGTGCTAATAAATCTTTCAGATATTTATTTTCAAGTTTATTACAGTTCCACATCTAGAGCAATATTTTCAGGTTTTTTTTAACATGCCACATCCTTACATAACCAACACCCATCTCTGTCATTTCAGATACATAAGGAGATTTCCTTATTTCTTTTCTATGCATTAACAGTGCAGCTACTATTTCATTAATAGAGTGTTTACCGTGTTCCTTGGGAGTCATGAAAAGTCTGTGTATGTTTCTCTGCTTGCCTCTCGTGGGGAAGGCATACTCAAAGGATTCCTTTAAGACACTAAGCAAAGCATTATATCAGCACAATTTCTCCAAGGAGGGCAGGCATCTGCGTGTTATTTATATATTTGGTTTTGTTTAATATTGTATTACATACTTTTAAATAAATGTTTATTTATTAAGACAAAGAAATTGAGAGGGACAAGGGGGATATAGAGATAGATAGATAGATAGATAGATAGATAGATAGATAGATAGATAAACAGACAGATAAGACAGTGAAACTTTCCCCTTGCAGGGACTGGAACCCAGGCTCTAACATGTAGTAGTATGTGCACTCAAGCAGGTGTGCCACCACTCGGCCCCATCATCTATATGCAGACAGACAGACAGACACATAAAGGTATATAGACACATAGGCAGAGATACAAGTAGAGGTGAATGAGCAACCAGAGCACTGCTCAGCTTGGGCAAAGGTAGTGCCAGGACTGAGCATGGGACATCCCAGGCCTCAGGCATGTAAACGCTGGGCACTGCTACACTGAGCTACCTTTTAACAGTTAGCTCCTGGGTGAGCACACACCAGAGCCTGGACAGTTATCCAATGTCACTGGGGAAATAGCAAATAAGGTTCTAGACCACTGACCAGCCTGGACTGTATGCAGTTAGACAGACACACACACACACACACACACACACACACACACACACACACACGTGTTATCATTATCCCAGCTGAATACGACATTGTCCGTGGAATCATCTGATTCACAAAAGCAAGGTTACTCTCAACAAAGTGTGGCGAGTGGAGAAACAGCAAGGTAATTACAACTCCCCAGGGCCCCCCTGTTCCCTGGCACATATGGTTATTTAATCAAGCTGGTGACAACCTTGGCAGATGTTGCCAAACCTGGTTATTAATATAAATGGTTCTTCTTGCATGGAAGGGCCCCCAGCAAAGTGGGAGCCCTGCCTCTGCTCACCTGAAGGAAAAGGAAGCCCAAGCTAGTGGCTGGGTAGCAAGGAGACAGAGCTGAGCTGCCTCGTCAACCCCACTCCATAAGGGCAGCAGCAGTGCAGGACACCCCCCCCCCCCCAAATAACAAACAAACAAGGACAGAGTGCTAATTCTCCCTGGGAGAGCAGCAACTAGTATTGCTGAAAGGGAAGATCTGCACCTTCTAGGCCTGAGCAGATCCACTCCCGAGGGCAACACACACACACACACACACACACACACACACACACACACACACACCACATGCCAGGGTACAGTTACTCACTGCTCGGGATCAGAATGAGAGACTAAATGCCCATCAACAGAGAAATATGATATGCCTCAGGATGGAATCCTACATGACATTGACATTGAAAAGAACACAGGAAGCTACATGTGTGCGTGTAGCTGTGGATATGGGAAGAGAGAGATAAAGGGAACTTTGCCAGTTCAAGCCTCCGGCTCCCCACCTGCAGGGGAGTCGCTTCACAGGTGGTGAAGCAGGTCTGCAGATGTCTGTCTTTCTCTCCTCCTGTCTTCTCCTCTTCTCTCCATTTCTCTCTGTCCTATCCAACAACGATGACATCAACAACAACAACAATGACCACAACAATGAGTAAAAAAAAAAAAAAACAAAACTAGGGCAACAAAAGGGAAAAAGAGAGAGAATGTTGCATATTACAAACCAGTATTAACAGCATTAAAAGCTCCCCTTTCCTCTTCTTTTCTCTTTTAAAAGCAGACAAAGAGTGAAAGAAACCACAGCACTGAGCCTTCCTTCAAAGTGGTGAAGGCTGGAGTTGAACCTGGGATGCACACATGACAAAGCAACACACTGCCCAAGTGAGCTATTTCCCTGGTCTGCCTCACTGAAGGTTTTCTATAGACAGGTAACTATTTGTGAGTATGTACAGAACCATACTTGTGATTTACTGCTTGTGTGTGTATGTGTGTATGTAAATCCCCACAAACTAAACTGTTCTCAAATAGCTTCTAGAAGTAAAAAAAGGAGGTGGGTGAGTAATGGTGCATCCAGATAAGTGCTCATAGTACTAATCACAAGGACCCATGCAAGGATCTGGGTTCGAGTGCCCTGACCCTCACCTGCATGGAGGAAGATTCACGAGTGGTAAAGCAGGTCTCTCTCCCTCTCCCTCTCCCTCTCCCTCTCCCTCTCCCTCTCCCTCTCCCTCTCCCTCTCCCTCCCTCTCTCTCTCCCTCTCCCCCTCCCCCTCCCCATCCCCCTCTATCTCCCTCTCCCTCTCCTGAGTGGTGAAGTAGGGCTGCAAGTGTCTCTCTCCCTATCTCCCCACCTCCCTTGCCTCAATTCCTCCCTGTCTCTATTCAATAAAATGAGAAAAAGAAAACGAAGAAAAAACAAAGTTCTCCAGGAGCAGTGGATTCATAGTGCAGCACCAAGCCCCAGTGATAACCCTAGAGGTAAAATAAAATAAAGTAAAATAAAATAAAATAAAATAAAACAGTTACCAGAAGGTCAGCTGGAGAAACAGCACAATAGCAGCCCACCAGGCCTGACTGTCTGAGGCACTCTGGGTATTAGTTCAATCCCTGGTCAACCAGAACTGAGCAGGGCCCTGTGTGTGCTTACGCAACCTCCCCCATGTATTCCAGCCTCTTGTTTGTTGAAAACAAATAAGTAAAATATCATAAGGCTCCAAAGGATATTATTTTTCCAGAGATATTAAATATGCAGGGCATCAATTTCCTGCATCCCAGATGGAAGAAGTATGGAAGCCCCACCCACATCTGTGCCACCTCACCCTCAAGGTCTGTGACACATGGAGGGTGGGACAGGTGCAGGGGAGCTCAAGAAGCCTTGACCATTCATAGAGAAATGTCCCCCTGTGTGTTGGAGAGGAATGATCCCTAACTTAGTCATTGTTCTGTCGCCAAGGAAAGGCAAGAGGGACTGACCTTGATGATGAAGGCAGAAAGCTCCATTTCTCCTTAAAGTAAAGAATTTCTGGGGCCAGCAGATGGCATATTTGGTAAAGCGCGCATGGCACCATGAGCAAAGACAGTGTTCAAGCCCTGATCTGTCCCCGCCTACAAGAGGAGACCCTTACCAGAGGTGGAGCCCTACTGCAGGTTATCTCCCCCTCCCTCCCTTCCTCCTTCCCGCCCTATATCTCTCTGTTGCTTGTCCTCCATCCAAAATAGGGAGTGGGAGACAGTATAATAGTTATGCAAAAAAAATGTTTTCATGCCTGAGGCTCTGAGGTTTCAAGCCCAATCCCCAGCACCAACATAAGCCAGATCTAAGCAATCCTATGGTCTTGCTCTGTAACTCTCTGTCTTGAAAATAAAATTTTTTATTGAAGAGAGAAAAGCAACACGAAGGAGGGAAGGAGGGACAGAAGAAAGGGAGGGAGGGGCTGAGGGAGGGAGGGAGGGATTGCTGCTGGCAGCAGTGGTGTGGTACATAAACTTAGCCTAAGTGGAAACCATACTAAGAAAGAGATTTTTATATGTTGTCTTCTTTTGATAAAACTCAACTGTGTTTTACAGACACAAAACCTTTCATATATAACAACGTGTACAAATGCACAGAGAAGCACACATAACATGTGTATCACTTACTTGGTTGTAAGCACCCACAGAGTTCTTTAATACAGTTGCATGTATCTAAAATCTTGAGAGACATGTTTCCATAACGAGTTTCCACATACATACACACACACACACACACACACACACACACACACACGTTACAGTTTTGCCTGTGAGAATATGTGGCCATTGATTGAAGCTGGTTTGTAGTAACTACAGATGTTTATACATCTTATCTAATTCTTGATGTTGTTTTAAACCAGAGGACCAGAGACGACCTGAACTGCCCCTGTGGCTACAGACAGACTATGACCCACATAGTCAACGACTGCCACCTCTCCAGATTCAAAGGAGGTCTCCAAACTTTACATCAGGCTCAACCTGACGCTGTTGACTGGCTACGGAAGAAGGGCAAACGCTAGAAGAAGAAGAAGAGGACCACTCAGCTATTTAATGTGTAACCGTGAGGACAGAACATGGGACCTCATACATGCAACTGAGCTATCTCTGCAGTCCTTGGCTATAGGTTTAAGTGTATGTGTGTGCACCTGAATGCATGTCTATTAAGAGAGGCAGTAGCCATGTAAGCAGAGACAGACAGATAGGCAGAGGGATAGATGAATAAGTAGAAGAATAGATAGATAGGTAAGTAGATAGAAAGATAGATAGGACAGATAGATATGTAGATAGATAGATAGATAGATAGATAGATAGATAGGTAGGTAGAGACAGGCAGATGGACAGATGGATGGATAGATCGATGAATTGGTGGTGGGTAGGCCAGCTGACCTGGAATAAGTCAATCAAAATGGGTATTTCTCAGCAGTAAACATACAGGTGCTAAGTATGATTCCATATATTCCTCCAGCTCTCTCTGATTGTTCCACTGGATGTCAACACAAGCAAATGGTGGCAACACTGGCCACGTGGGCCTAGATGACTCTCACGGAGCCAACAGCAGGCTTTGCACCAAGCAGTGAGCTGCCTGTTCTCTTCAAATGTTAGCTGATAAGACCTTCAAAAGAACATCAAGACTTGGCTTACTATCACCTAACATTTCTGGAAAAGTCCAATATCTAATTGCTCTTTCACAGGGAAAAAATTGCTAAGCCTCAATGCACTGGAGATCTTTATAAAAATCAATCTTATAATTGAAGTAAAATGTGACATAGATTATCCTTCCTGCTAGAAGTTATGGTAATGACCTACTGAGCTATGCCTGGCAATTCAGAATGACCACTTCTTTGCCAATTTGAAAATATCTTCCTGTAGGAAAGCACAAAGCAGGTTCTATTTGAAAAATCTAAACTAAAATAAAATCTCATAGCAACCACACCTGTGCTCTGCAGCGCTAGAACAGTGGTCCTTACTGATTGTCCTGTCCTGCCATCTGCTAATCCAGTGACATCCGGAAGGTGAGCTTAATGAAGCCCTTCCAGGTGGGAGCGGCAGGACTTATGGGGAACAGTTGTGGCTGTGTTCAAGCCAGGATGCCAGCAAAACACCACATTGCTAGCAGGCAAATTCAGGGACTGCGGGGCTGTGAGGAAGAGCAAAGAGCGTTCCCCATGATGGAACCCTTACAACTCTACACCAGAGGATGACCTTCTTTCTTTTTCTAATATCATTTAAAAAAAAAAAACTTTATTTTATTTGATAGGAGAGAGAAGTTTAGAGAGAAGGGGGAGAGGGATAGAGAGACACCAGCAACCCTGTTTCACCACTTGTGAAGCTTCCTCCCTGCAGGTGGGGACTGGGGGCTTGAGCCCAGGTCCTTATGCACTGCTATAATATGTGCACCTAGCCAGGGGTGCCACCACCTGTCCTCCCAAGGATGCCTTTGTTTAATGAAGCCTAGCAGACTTGCTTTGAGCAAGACACAGAATGACTACAACTAACATCCATCCCACCACCTGAGCAGTGAGCACGGCCATGAGGAACCATGCCCGTCACTGGCAAGAAGCTCATTTAAGCACCACTCCAGCAGACAAATGACATCCTGCAGTGCTTCTCAAAGCCACAGTCTAGGTGTGTGTTGGGCAAGTGGAGAAAACTACTTGCAAAGCTTTCCCCCTGCAGATGTGACCGTGAGCTCAAACCTGGGTCCTTCTGTTTTGTAATGAGTGCTCAACCAAGTGCACCATCACCACTCGGCCCTGCCTATGCTTTATTGTCTTTAAATATGTTATTCCTTTTCACGAGGCATAGAAAGAAAGATACAGAAAGAGACCATATCACACACAAAACACTTTCTTGATGAAATCATTGGCCCCAAAGCAGTGAAATCAGGCATGAGTGAAGTTCTGGTTCCACAAGAAAGGGAAAAAAATCAGACACCTTTTATCATATATATATATATATATACACACACATGTAACACTAAAGGTCAGAAACTAACAACAGAGCAGGGCAGGAAACAGCTCACACAGTGGAGTGCACACTTTACCATGACCAAGGACTCAGGTTTGAGACGTCAGCCATCAAGTGGGTACACCATGCAAAGGGAGGCTCCATGATAGGTGGAGCAGTGCTGTCGCATCTCTCCTGCTCTATCTCACCCTCTCAATTGAAACAAGAAGGAGTCGCTAGTAGTGGTGGAGTCCTGCAGACATGAAGTGAAAAGCTTGGCAGCAAGAAATGGAGAAAGAAGAGGAAGGGGAGGAGGAGGAACTACTCACAGCAGGCATTTTATCATGTAAGATATTCTATAATAAATCTGCTTTCTATAATCTAGCATGAATATGTTCTGCCCAAAAACAACAACAATCTTGGTCTGCCACTAGATGGCCACTTTAAAATTTTTTTAAAATTATTATTCTTATGCTTTTTTAATGGATAGAGACAGCCAGAAATCAAGAGTGAAGGAGATAGAGAGGGACAGAAACAAAGAGACACCTGCAGCCCTGCTTCACCACTCGCAAAGCTTTCCCCTTACTGGTGAGGACCAGGGACTCAAAGCCAGGTCCTGGAGCATTGTAACATGTACGCTCAACCAGGTGCACCACCACCCAGGCCCGATGGGTTTTCTTTTCACTCTTAAGTCACATTGGCATGGACATTCGAGCTTTTCTCCGCTGGGTGTGTATCTAGAAGTGAAGCCAAGGAGTTGCTGGGATGGTTAGATGTGCAGAAGCAGCATCAGGCCATGCTTGGCGGGTCCACCTCCCAGCAGCCAGACAGAGGAAGAGCGCCATCCCACCCTGGACCCTGCGGGCTAGAGGCTAGAGGAGCCGGCCCCTCCGAGCAGCCTCCTCCCGGCCCCAGCTCTCCCACCATGCCAGGGCCTGCTGGATGAACAGAGAAGAGCTCAGACGCGGAAAACAAAGGTGGTGATGGGGAGCAATTTAAATCTAAGCTTATTTAACCTAAGTGGTGAGTGGCTGCCCATTTTGTCTTAATTGCCTTTTAAACTAAAATCAATGTTAAATTACCTGAACAACAGCTTCTGCACAATTGCAAACTGAAAATTCTTGAAGTGCCTCCTCAGAAGCCTTTGGCTCCTGTTTGGCCAATTGGCAGGAAAAGAGTGTCCCTCTGCTTCCTGAGCTCCAGCTGGAGACCAGGGGGCAGGGCTCTAGGGTGGACTCCAGAAACAGCCAGCAGCCAGGCCAGGCACAAGCTGCTCCTGGATCGCTTCTTCCTTCCTTCCTTCCTTCCTTCCTTCCTTCCTTCCTTCCTTCCATCCTACCTCTTCCCAGCTCTGTTTTTCACCCTCCCATCAACAATCGGTGAAGCAGGTCTGCAGGTGTCTCTCTTTCTCTCCCTCTCTATCACCCCTTCCCTCTCAATAGCTCTCTGTCCTATGGAATAAAATGAATAAAAGATAATAATAAGGAAAAAGTGGCTGCCAGGAGCAGTAGATTCATAGTGCTGGCACTCAGTTTTAGTGATAACCCTGGAGGAAAAAAAAAAAAAAAAAAAAAACCAGAACTTGACGCCTTAAGTCGCAATCTTCCCAGTGAACTGGCTCAAGAAGTCCAATAAGTAGTCTAGGACATCAGCCTCTCACTGCATGTCAGGGCCCTAGGCAGGCAGACCACTATCTCTTTCAAGTTCTGAAATAACAATAACAACAACAACAATAATAGTAGTAGTATACCCAGCCAGGACTCCCTCAGCTATGAGCAACTCCCCCATTTTCTCTTTCCCCTGTTGACTTAGGCCCACACCCTCACTATCTACAATGGGTACCCTGCTTCCCTGGACCCACCTGCAGCCTTCTGGGACCAGAGATCCCACTGAGGGGACCCCCAGAGCTCCCACTGAGGGGACCCCTGAGGCCTCCCCCTTATCCACTCTCATGCACGGCCACCACTCTGCCTGGCCCTGAGCCCTGGACTGACATCAGTTGAGTCCCTAGCCATGGAGAACTGGGACTCAACAGCCAACCACTGTGCCCTTGATGGGTCCTTGCCTGTGTCCACAGCCACTAACTGCTGCTAGTGCTCTGTCAGCTGCAGCGAACAGACCCTGCATCCCAGTGAGGAAGAGACACAAAGGACAGATGTTAGTAGCTGCTCCACTCGGTAGGAAATAAGCCTTGCAGTGGGGTATGTTGGGAAGACAAGAAAAGGCCCACAGACAAGGCTCCTGGTGTTTACTTTATCCCTGCTCTGTCAGAAAACTGAGGATGTGGTAGAGCCTGGCAGGGCTTGACCTGAGGAGTGCATCTATCCTGTCAGTCTCTCTCTCTCTACCGAGAGGTTGAGCAAGGAGGGACAGGAGTAACCCCAAAAGTTTGCCCTCTTTTATCAAACTCCCTGTCTCACAAAGCACCCTGCATTCCTGACACTATGGCCTGCTCCCTTAATATCTACATAATCATCATTTTGCCTGAAAGATCCCCACCCATTCCATTCCTTTGATCTATCTTCTTTCTACCCTCAAGACTCTCCCTGCCTGCAGGGTATTATTAATTCTACAGTTAAAACCCTCGCAACAGTTGCTAAGGAAGTTCCTAGCTTTTCAGTCCCTTTTGCCTTTCTCCGCCCCTTTCCTAGCCATTTCTGTTTTTGCCTCATTCTTAGCCATTTCTGTTTTCGACTTGCCATTTCCTGGTCTGACCTTTAAAATCCTGGGCTCCCTGATCAATAAAGAATAGAATTGCCTTGCCCCCATGAGTCTGTTCCTGAGTCATCTCTCTTGCATCACTGAGTAGCAGCCCAGGCCGGCTCCGATCGTGTTCTCTCCAACCCAGAGAGTACATGCCCAGGAAGAGGCACCCCCATGCTAGCCCAACACTTCTCTGCTCTGCCTCATGCCTGGGTTTTGCCCCAGCATTGGTGAAGCAGGTGTCCTGGAATGTGCCAAGCAGGGCTGCAAGCACCAGGTTGCTGTGAGCTCTGCCCTTAAAGGGCCTCAAGGGGAGACCCAGGGCTGCGGACAACCAGAACAGAGAGGACTGAAGGCCCCACACAGAGTCAGGCTAGAGATGTGGGCCCTCAGACCACATAGGACAAGGTGTCCTGGGGCCTGGAGACGGTCAGGTGGACACGGACAGGGCTGGGACACAGAAGCCTTCAGCCCTGCCTCTGGCCCTGAAGCTGCCCTTTCATCTTCCCCTCGGTGATTCTGCTTATTTTAATATTTCAGTTTAGTTTTATTTTGATGTCATCAGGATGATCACTGGGGCTGAATGCTTGCAAGAGGAATCTATCATTCCCTGTGGCCTTTTTTCCCCCTTTATTTTATTTGATAAGACTGAGAAATCGAGAAAGGAAGGGAAGGCAGAGAGGGAAACAGAAAGGGAAAGAGACCTGCAGACCTACTTCACTATGTGTGAAGCTTCCACAATACAGGTGGAGAGCGGGGTCTAAACGCTGACCCCACCCTTGGTCACTGTAATGTGTGTGCTCACCTGGTCAAGCTACCACCCCTAGCCCCTTTTTTGTGACTCTGCAGCAAGCCTGCCTCCAGCCAAGACCTAGCCACTCTCTCCTCCCTGCTGGTGTCTCCAGACACAGCCAGTGTTTGTACAGGATATGCCCAGCCTGCAAAGGAGCCCCCAGATCCCTCTGCTTTGCAGAGAAGCAAAATATCCCAGTGCCAAGATGAATTCACCGCTTCCCAGTCTCTTGATCTTTGAGGAGACTTAGCTGGTCAGCCTGCATCAGAAATGCAAGGAGACACAGAGCTCTAGTAACCCCAAGCATTTTCAGATGCTGGAAGTAGGCTGGGGTCCACTGCTGCTGTTCTGAGCATGAATATATCTTCCTAATAAGAACATCACCAAAAACATTACTGATTCCTGCTTTTAGCACTAAATGTGTGAATGCCCACTGATTTCTTTCCAGAGTCCTATACAAACCTGCAGATAAAAAGCTGAATATGTCTGCTGAAGAAGAGAAATGGATGTCTATAGTATTTTAAAAGCAGGAACAAGTGGCTGAGAGTTTGTATAAAGCAAGATGGAGCAGTGAGAATGTAACAGAAAGAAAGAAATTTAATGATTATTTTATAAATAATATTAGCAGAACTCATTGATTTTCTGGGAGACATGCATTGGTATCTATGTTTTCTGTTTTGTTTTTGTTGTTTATTTATTATTTATTTATTTACCTACAGGGTTACCACTGGGACTTCATGTTTGCACTATGAATCCACAGGTCCTGGTAGCCAGTTTTTCCTCCCACCATTTTATTCCATAGGGCAGAGAGAAATTGAGAGAGGACTGTGGGGGAGAGAAAGAGAGACACCTGCAGACCTGCTTCACCACTCATGAAGCATCCACCCTGCAAGTGGGGATCAGGAGTTTGAACCCAGATCCTTCCAGGGGTCCTTTCACATAGTAGGTAGCAATGTTTTTTTGAGAAAAAAAAAAATGAAGAGCGGGACCAGGAGGGAGGGTCACTAGGAGAGCTCACATTTTACTATACTCAAGGTGGTGAGTTTGAGACCCTGTTCACCACATGGGAGCAACAGGCAGGAGGAAGCTGCATGAGAGGAGTAGCAGGGGCATCAGGGGTGGCAGCTGTAGCAGGGGTAGGAAGGGTAGGAAGGGTAGGAGGGGTGGCAGGGGTGGCAGGTGCAGCAGGTATAGCAGGGCTGACAGATGTAGCAGGGGTAGCAGTGTTGAGGCATCGCCCTTCCTTGCTCTGTCTCCATCTTCACCTTTGCCTAAAAATAACCAGCCTTCAGATGCGAACATGATGCCAACCTCACTTCCCTGGACAGACAACTCCACCAATGTGTCCTGGAGCCCCACTTCCCCAGAGCCCTGCCCCACTAGGGAAAGAGAGAGACAGGCTGGGAGTATGGATCCACTTGCCAACACCCATGTTCAGGGAGAGGCAATTACAGAAGCCAGACCTTCCACCTTCTGCATCCCACAATGATCCTGGGACCATACTCCCAGAGGGATAAAGAATAGGAAAGCTAGCAAGGGAGGGGATTAGATACGGACGGAGTTTTAGTGGTGGGAACTGTGTGAAGTTGTACCCCTCTTATCCTATGATCTTATCAATATTTCCATTTTATAAGTAAAATTATATAAATTAATTAAAAAAATAAACCTCTGCTTGGAGCCATGGAATCATGCAGATGCTATATCCCAGCATAAAACCTGTTGGCAGACAATAACTACAACATAAAAAAAGATGAAAGAGACCAAATTTCTCAAGGCCAACTCCTAACTCACTGTTCTAATTTAGTGCCTGAACGGAACACCAGTGACCAAGTTCAAGAGCAGTAGGTAAGTGTCTGTGAAAGGAAAGAAGCCCGATTAGACCATCCTGAGCTGGGCTTAGCTGGAGCCTCCAGCTGGAGTCAAGAGGTACAGTCCAGCTGGAAAGAAGGTCCAGTCCTTGGGAGAGAGGGTGGAGACCTGCTGAAATTCAGGAGCACAGAAAGCTGAAACCATGGGCACAGACTAGGTGACTGTAGGAGCTGTGGATGGAGGATATGATGCCATGAATGTCCAAGGCAACAAATTAAGATACAGTCGCTGACAAAGTCCTGGCATGAGCCTGAATGCACTGCAGTAGCCAGGACAGGGCATATCTGCATGCTCACGTTACAACACAGCCACAAATTTCACAGCCCTGTCAAGCTGGGAGCTGAAATGAGGTGCTGAAAAGCAAGCTGATAAAGCACCACTGGGCTAACTGTTAACCATCTAACTAAGCCCACTCACTCCTCACTTGTCCGGAAGATCAGCAGGAGCTGGATACACTCAAGGAGTCACTCCTCTCTGGCTACAGAAATCGCAGCTCTAGGCAGTGACCAATCAGGTTTCTGTTGGATGGAATGTTGAAAACGGATACTAATTCCTATCTATTTTCAGTGCAAGGAGTTCAATGCTTTTAGCAACAGGCCTCTCGGTGAGAGACACTTGAGTAGAAGCACTAGCTTGCTTTGTGTCTCCTCTCTGTCTAGGATCTGAGTTCAGTTGGCACCACCTTTAAGGGAGATATAAGCTTTCCACACACTGACCCAGCTCAGGGCACCTGGGGTAGACGGCAGACCATCTGGGAGGTCCCCTACAGGTGCTCTAAAGGTCTTGATGGACAGCGAAGGGTCCAGACTTCCAGTGAGGGAGCCTGTGTGGTCAGAGGGCACTGCAGGATGCAAGCTGTTTTCTTCTGCAGGAAGTTCCATGTTCCACTTCAGAAGAGGACCACTGTAGTCTTACTCAGGTCCCAGGCACACAACTGAAATGCAGAGGGTAATACGAAGCCAAAGACCATTAGTGTGGACACACTGCACAGCCAGGCAGGGCTGACCTGGAACCCTGACAAGAGAGGAGTCCCTGCTTTTCCTCTCGGTTTTTCTCTCTCTTTCTCTGAATATCTATCTGTTTCCCTCTCTATTTCTAAGGGACCCCAGCAAGTGCAACTCACATTCCCAAGTACAGCCGCCCATTAAAATGTCTTTGTTCTTCCCAGTGTCTCAGCTGGTGTGAGGTCAAGAGGGAAAGCCAGCTCATGCCAACTGAAGGGTGGATTCCCCCTGAACCATCCACTGGAACTTCTGGCTCCTGGACTGAATGGTCGGGCTGCTTGTCCCTGAGAGATTCCTTTGTTTACATTCACCTGGACTTCTATTGTCGATTCAACCTAATGCTTCCTGTGCTCATTTCCCTTCCACTCTGTTTTCCAGCAGAATCTCAATATTCTCTTGACAAAATAAGGCCCTTGACCCTCACACAGCTAAGTCCTCACTTCCTCATTCAGGCTGCTAGGCAGTCATTTATTCAAGCTCTACTCCTCCTCCCCTCTAGTCGGGGACTGGGGAGACATTTCTCCACAGCCTCAAAACTGCCCTCACTACCATCCAGGCCTGGGACTGTGGGACCATCAGAAAATTGGGCGCTTCAGAGACCAGGACACAGGTTTAGAAGTCTACACTGGCCATGCTGAAGCACAGAGGCAGGCAGAGTGATTTTGCTTCTGCAGATGCAAAATGTTAAAACGGTGTTCTGGGGGTAAGGAACAGATGAGAATTCTTGCTATGTAGAGAAATCATACATCATGAGACTGTTCCAATAAAACAGGAAGTGCTATACCAACAACACCCGAAGATTCCCAGGCCTCCTGCTGGATCAGACAGGCCACTGCAGATGGCAAGGCCCAAAACTACAGTCAAAACTTAAATATTAATAAAAGGGGAGTCGGGCCGTAGCTCAGCAGGTTAAGCGCATGTGGCACAAAGCAGAAGGACCTGTGGAAGGATCCGGTTCGAACCCCTACTCCCCACCTGCAAGGGAGTCACTTCACAAGCAGTGAAGCAGGTCTGCAGGTGTCTGTCTTTCTCTTCCCTTCTCTGTCTTCGCCTCCTCTCTCCATTTCTCTCTGTCCTATCCAACAATAATGACATCAATAACAACAACAACGATAAACAACAAGGGCAACAAAAGGGAACAAATAAATAAATAAACAAATTTACAAAAGAAAAAGCTATAAAATCATTCTGGGGTCATAAAAAGACTGTGACACATAGTGGTGGGCTTCAGATGAGAGGCAGAAGCTCACAGTTATGTGATTAAGTGCAGTTCCAGATCTTGTTATTTTGCAGAAGCTGGGTGACTATCTCTACTCATCCTTATTTGCAGAAAAAGTACAAAGTAAACAGACTCTCTGTGACCTGAAACTTGTACCGAATAGCCTTCCGGCATTCCTACTCAGCCCTCCCCCGCCCCAGTTCAGGAAGCAGAGGAATATCTCCAGGTCAAGACAGATCTGACTTCCAGATGGGGAGGTGGTGCGCACAGAACAGCACATATGTCCTCACGAGCAAGGATCCTGGTTCAATCCCCCCCCCCAAGTGGGGAGGCTTCCTGAGAGGTGAAGCAGTGATGCTGGTGTCTTTCTGTCTCTCTTCTTCTCAGTTTCTCCCTGTCTGTATGAAAAGCATATCAAAATGGCCTCTGAAAGCAACATACTCATCCTGCGGGCCCTGAGCTTCAGCATAAACCTGGTAGCAATAAAAAAGCAAGCAAGCAAGTAAGCCAGCAACTGAATTCAAAGAACTGTCCCTTTGTAGTGAAACACCATCTCCATCCTCCTCCCAGAATCCAAACTCCTTTTTTTTTTTTTTTTGCCTCTAGAGTTATTGCTGAGGCTCAGTGCCAGCACTTAGAATCCATTGCTTCAAGTGGCCATTTTTTCCATTTTACTGGATCAGACAGAAACAAATTGAAAGAGGAAGGGTGAGCGTGGGAGAGAGAGAGAGATAGACACCTGCAGGTGGGGTGCCAGGGGGTTCGAACTGGGATCCTTCCGCTGGTCCTTGTGCTTTGCACCACGTGCGCTTAACCCGCTGTGTTACCGCTGACTCCTTTTTTTTTTAGTTTGAAAAATAAACCAAGGATGTCAGAATGCATTCAAGTTGAATATAACCACTGATAGCTTTGAATTTTTTAATTATATTTAATGGATAGAAGCAACCCTAAATTGAGAGGGAAGAGGGTGATAGGGAGGACGAGACTCACCTGTAGCCCAGCTTTCCCCCCCTGCAGATGAAGACTAGGGCTCTAAGCCAGGTCACTGCATACTGTTACATGCGCACTCAACCAGGTGTGCCACCACTTGGCCCCACTTAGAATTTCTTTTTTTAGCATATCCTTGTGTTAAAATTAGGTAGAAAGACCAACAGATATGTGCATGCCTTGACTCATGCAGTCAGAAATACATATTGCTCTCTAGACTTTTACTAATAGAACAGTGACACAAGTCAAATGTCAGTCTAGATGGGAGATGAGCAGGTGTCTTCTGCAAAGGGGAAGAGAGTGAATATTTTCCTTATATGGGACAAAGACATTTTTTTGCAACTACTTAACTCTATCTTCTCATCACAAAAGCCAGCACACATGATGTGGAAACAAGTGAAGACAGTCACTGTGGCATTCAAGAGCAAGACTGTCCACAGGAGGGAGGCTCTGCACTGAGCAGAGGATGACACCATGTCTTACTTGGCATGTGGATCTGAGAAGCTGAGCATGGAGCATGTGAGGTCAGAGCCTAGATGCCAAGCTCTTTCAGGAAGGAAATGGCCATGAAATGACATCCGACAAAGGCAGGGCACAAACCCACAAGGTGCTCTGGGCTTGCCCCTGCTCACCTGTACAAACCATGTGCAAACTAGCACAGTCACCCACAGAAAATGTACGAGAGCACCCCAAGGTCTTTCCATCAAGTAAAACCAAGAGATGAACAGGAACTAGGATTCTCTCCATCAAAGTCGGTCTTCCAAGCAGCCCACCCCAGCTCAGCCCATGAACATTTAAACTGCTGCACTGTGACCTTGCCCAGGTCAGCCCTAGATGTGAAGAGTGACTGTAAAAGGCACAAGAAGCTGTGTATCCAGGGCCTCGGTGTGCAGATGGATACATTCCCATGTTCTCGCTATTTACTGTCACTGTAGTCGGGAGGTCCTCACACATGCCCATTTTACCAAAGAAGGCATAGTTTTCCAGAGGGAAAGGGCAGCTGGTCTGGGGGTCCCTGGTCAACTAAATTAAATATTAACAAAGGAGAGAGGAACAGTGCAGAGGGTGGCACACCTGGCAGGGCACATGTTATAATGCACCACGACCTTGGTTCAAGTCCCTGGTCCCCATGAGTGGTGTATAGTGTGGCATGTATCTCCTTCTCTCTCCCTCTTGATTTCTTTTTGTTTCTCTAAGAAAAATAAATAAAATGTTTTTGTTTTAATAGCCACCAGGAACAATGGTAATGTCCTACAGACATTGAGCACTAAAAACAACTCTACTGAAAAATAAAAATAGAGAGGAAGGAAGGGAAGGGGAAAAGAAAGAAAGAAAGAAAGAAAGAAAGAGAGGAAGGAGTGAGGGAGGAAAGGAAGGAAAGAAGGGAAGGAAAGAAAGAAAGAGAAAGGAAGGAAGGAAGGAAGGAAGGAGGAAAGAAAGAAGGAAGGAAAGAAGGGCAAAACTCGGTGAGGTTGGACTCTCTGTTGGGCTCTTGGAGCTCCTTCAACCCAATACTACCGCCTCCTTTTCAGGCCCTGCCACCCATTCAGGAAGGAGAAAAGGTGAAAGCTATTCAGCAGAGTGATTAATGCTGGGGCTGGGTAATGAAATGTTTTGAACATGATCAGGAATCCATATGGAAGGGGTAATCAAAGCACAGAGAGGTGACCTGCCCACTCAAGGATGAACCTCTGGAAAATACTAACAGGCAAGTGATCCCAGGAGCTCAGGGCTCTACAGCCAAGGGTTTCTTTCTCTTTTTCGGCACCCAGCGTTAAAACATCTAAGTGGATGCTGTCCAATGCCAGACAAATAGGAGCCATTCAACAATAACTGTCCCTCATTAAGCTGGGACAGGACTCAGGTCATCAAAGTAATCAAACCCTTCCTCACACACACACTTTCCTGCCTTGCTGAGCTCTTCTCCCCCAGAGATAAACCAGCTGAGAATACGTGTGCTGTACAGCTAGTGACAAAAGGGACACTGCTGGTTCAAAGCCTGTCATATGATATATGCACACAGATGCATCAACGATGCCTCCAAAATCTATAGCACACGTGTACACCCACCACAGCGCACATCTCTCTTAAGGGGTTATGTCAATTTACATCCCCAGCCATAAGAGTGTCTGCTACCTCACAGTCTTGTCTGAATTGGTTACTCATGTTCATCTTTGCTGATTCAAGATGTCAGCATGGTGTCTCACAGTCACTTATATTGATACTCCTCTGTCCACACACAGATTCAGGCATAGAATGCAAGTTGGTCCCCACTTAGAGAAAAGAACTGATTTTACTGCCTGGTGATGTCTGGGATCTGACCAAAAGGTTAGTAACAATGACAGGAGATCATGCAACAAAGACTCCAGTAAGATGGGTGAGTCACTTTTTCACAAGTCACATGAGAATTGGAACCATGATGAATCAGATGCAGCTCACAGACATCACGGATTATGGACTATCAAGGGGTCGTCCCTGCTGCCTCTGGCAATAGCATTAAACTTTGCTGTTGCAGGCCAGTTTTTTTCTAGACAGAGATACAGACAGAGACAGAGGGAGAGACACCACAGCACCAAAGCCAGTGGGGCCACAGCACTTCCCACTTGGTGTCAGGAGCTTGGACCTCAGCTGCACACGGGGTAAGGCAGGCAGGCTCCCTGACAAGCCCTTGGGGACATGTCACTAACTCAGTAGTTGCCTTCTAGCTAGGAAGCAGGGAGATGGCCCATCCGCCTGAGCGGCCTCTTCACCCAAATTTGCAGTAGACAGCCAGTGAGTTCAGTTACTGACAATGGGGGTATGGCTCCACAGTGAGGATGAGCAGACAATAAGCTAATACCTGGGGTGGGAAGGGCCTATTTTCCCATTGGGGAGGGCGGGGAGAAAGCGAGAGGGGAGCAAGAAGGAGCCCTGTCCCGGTGACATCTGGGAACTTAGGGATTCAGTGACTATAGCAAATCCCTAGGGATTTCACAGACGTGGTGGTCATGTTTGCTTCCACCAGTGTGGGTAGGGTTCCTGCCATCTAGACTCAAAAGAAGCATAAGGAATGCACCAGTTCCAACAGGCCTGAGTCCAAACACTCCCTGAGCAGAATTCCAGGATAGGGAATGCTCTTCATCCCTCGGCTACACTGCAGCATGAAGCTACAGGTGGGGCTGGCAGATTCAAGGTCTAGGACACGTCAGTACAGAAATAGCTGAAGAGAATGTTTTGTACAGAAATGCCTGAGTGAATGAGCCTACTGAATACATGCTGTGAGCTAGCTGAGTAAGATCATCAAAAAAAAAAAAAAAAAAGAATGTCAGGAGTCGGGCTGTAGCGCACATGGCACAAAGCATGAGGACTGGCATGAGGATCCTGGTTCCAGCCCCCCGGCTCCCCACCTGCAGGGGAGTCGCTTCACAGGTGGTGAAGCAGGTTTGCAGGTGTCTGTCTTTCTCTCCCCCTCCTCTCTCCATTTCTCTCTGTCCTATCCAACAACAATGACATCAATATCTACAACAATAAAATAAAAAGAAAAACAAGGGCAACAAAAGGGAATAAGTAAATTAAAAAAGAAAAAGAATGTCACCTTTAATGTTGAACAAGTAAATTCCAGGTAAGTTTAAAAAGTCTAAAAATTAAGCACAAAACTAGAAAATATTATAAGGAAATATAAGTCAGAAGAGAGATAACACAAGTTCATTATAGAAGGTATCAAACAAAAATTAAATTTTGGGGGCTAAGAGGTGGCCTGCCTGACTAAGTGCACACATTATAGTGCTCAAGGACCTGAGTTCAAGCCCCCTGTTCCCAGCTGTAGGGAAGAAGTTTCACAAGTGGTGAATGGTGCTGCAGGTGTCTCTGTCCCTAACTCTCTATCCCCCCTTCCTTTACGTTTTCCTCTGTCATATCAAATAAAATAGAAAGTTATAAAAACTTGTTTAAGTATGTAATTTTTTTAAAAATATTTATTTATTTCCCTTTTGTTGCCTTTCATGGTTGTTGTAGTTGTTGTTATTGATGTCATTGTTGTTAGATAGGACAGAGAGAAATGGAGAGAGAAGGGGAAGACAGAGAGGGGAAGAGAAAGACAGACACCTGCAGACCTGCTTCACCACTTGTGAAGGGACCCCCCCCCTTGCAGGTGGGGAGACAGGGACTTGAACTGGGATCCTTATGCCGGTCTTTGGCTTTGTGCCACATGCGCTTAACCCACTGCACTACCGCCCAACTCCCAAATATATAATTAAAAAAAAATTAAACTTTCATTTGCCAAGATAGCCTGCTAATACAGTCCCAACGCAAATGACTGTATGTGCTTATTTATTTTTGTGTGTTATCTTCATTTATCTATTGGATAGAGAGACAGCCAGAAATTGAGAGGGAAGGGGTGATAGAGAGGGAGAGAGACAAAGAGACACCTGCAGCCCTGCTTCTCCACACTGATGAAGCTTCTCTCCTGCAGGTGGGGAGTGGGGACTCCAGCCCAGATTCTTGAGCACTGTAACATGTGCACTTAACCAGGTGTTACAGGCCCCAACCCCCTGATAGCATGTGTTTATAACAAGAAAAACGGACAACAGTGAAGACTGAGAGCATACCAAGGCTCCAAAAATTAAGATCAAATGATAAACCAACATAAAAAAGGGAGATCAATAAGAAACAGAAAAGACTGTGAAGTGCATCAGAAAAACAGGAGGAAACACAACCACAAACACGGGAATGCTTGTGCTCAGTGGTTTCTTTGGTTTGTTTGCCTGTTTGTTTTTGGAACAGTAGTTATAGGCCAGAGGTATGTAGCCTTTTATAGCAAAATGATAAGGGGGTGGGGAGACCGCTCAATGGTTCTACAAAAGACTTTCATGCTTGAGGCTTTGAGCTGCCAGGTTCAATTCCCAGTACAACCATAAGCCAGAGCTGAGCAGTGTTCTGACAAAAACTAAATAAATAAATAGGTGGGTAAGTAAGTGGGGGTGCCAGGCAGTGCTGTACCTGGTTAAGTGCACACACTACAGTGCACAAGGACCCAGGTTCAAGTCCCTGTTCCCCACCTGCAGGGTGGATGCTTCACAAGGAGTGAAGCAGGTCTGTCTGCAGATGTCTCTCTGTCTCTCTCTCTCTCTATCCAAAAATAAATACTGCAAAACTGCTTAAAATACAAGTAAGTGGCATAAAAGGCGGCACAGAGGATAAAGTATCAGACTCAGGAGCTTGAGGTCCTGAATTTGATCCCTTGTGCTACCTATAATAGGTGCTGCTCTGGCCTCTCTCATGACTTCTCTCAATCTACCTATCACATAGGAAGTTAATAAAGGAAATATTTAAAAAATAATAAAAGAATTATAACAACTAAGACTGACCAGGTGGTTTTACTATGGTGGAAAGGTAAAACATTGCCCCAACATTTGGAGTAAGAAACTAGTAAGATTATTTGACATTAATTTTTTGCAAAACATTCACTATTTCAATTGAGAAAATGGATCCAACTCAGATAAAATGGACTATGATTTAATATATATATATATATATATATATATATATATATATATATTTGCAAAATGTTTATCACTGCAATACCTTTTGATTTGCAGGAGGCAAAACTATTCAAGACAGAGCATAAGGGATCAAAGGACTACTACTACTGGAGAATAGCTGAGCAGATTAGCCTGCCTTCAAGTTGTGGAATACAACGCAGTTATTACAAAGGAGTAAATAGCTCTCCACTATTAACATATCAAGATAATAGCCGAGCCCTGTGGAAAGGGAGTCATTAGAAAAAATGGAGAGGATGAGCTCATCTTCAGTTGCTTCTTGTGTGAATATACAACCATTTCTTTTTTAAGTTTTTTAAATTATCTGTCTTTATTGGATAGAGACAGCCAGAAATCAAGAAGGAAGGGGGAAATAGAGAGGGAAAGAGACAGAGAGACACCTGCAGCCCTGCTTCACCACTTGGGAAGCTTTCCCCCTGCAGGTGGGGACTGGGGGCTCGAACCTGAGTCCTTGCACACTGTAACATGTGCGCTCAACCAGGTGCGCCACCACTAGGCCCCGACATTTCCATGAACAAAGGAGAGAATCTGAGCATGCCGTGTTAAACCAATAGGCAGGCTATGACTCTTTCCTTGCAAGGAATAAAGAGCACACAAGCCAGGTCTGACTAATGCTACTGAGCTCCTGTTAATGGTTGTGACATATGTGTCACTATTCAGATACAATGTCGAAAATATTTACCAAAGGATAAAGCTGTCTGTGGAACTTCCCACTAAACACACATTTTCAAAAGGAAGCAGGAAGGAAAGGAAGTGGATGTCGGGACCCTGGTGCCCATGTCCTTTCTCTTCCCTCTCTCTCTCTCTCTCTCTCTCTCTCTCTCTCTCTCTCTCTCTCAGATGACTCTGCTAGTCCCCTGGCATCCAGCCAGGCAGCCTGCCCCACAGAAAGTGAACATGGGCTGCTCAGCAAAGCATAATTCAACGCACCAAACAACAACTAAAATATCCATATAATCACCACAAAGCTGAGATGATTGTATGTCTGGGCTTATTGTCCCTGTGCTAAGCACAGAGACAGCTTAAACAGGAGGGCCCCATCTTCTCCCTGATTCGCCTAAAATTTTTCCAATTAATTTGCAGACTGGCCCCCTGGGGGTGGGCAATCTTCTACTTAATAACACTTTGACAAAATAAAGGCAAGATATTAAAATTTTGTGTTAAGGGCCTGGCTGGTGGGGCACCTGGTTGAGTGCACGCACTACGGTGCACAAGGGCCCAGGTTCAAGCCCGCCGGTCCCCACCTCTAGGAGGGAAATCTTCACGAGTGGTGAAGCAGGGCTGCAGGTGCCTCTTTTTCTCTCCCTCTCTACCTCCCCCTCCCTTCTCAATTGCTCTATAGCCAAAACAAATTAATAAAATATTTTTAAAAATTTCTTTAAAAATTGTGTGAAGACAAATATCACCATAGCTTGCTTGGTGAAAAAAAAAATAAAACGAGGAGAGGAGATAACAAAATTCTAACTACAGTGAAACATGTCTTTTATCTAGCTAGATGAGTCACCTGGGTGGAGAACTTGTGGATTAGTCAACAATTTGGTTGGCTTTATATATTAACTCTTCTTTCAGCCACCAGGTTCCAGAAGCTACCATGATGCCAACTAAACTTCTGTGGGCAGATGACCCCACCAATGTGTCCTGGAGCCCTGCTCAGAGCCCCACCCCACTAGGGAAAGAGAGAGACAGGCAGGGAGTATGGATCCACCTGTCAACACCCATGTTTAGCAGGGAAGCAATTACAGAAGCCAGACCTTCCACCTTCTGCATCCCACAGGGACCCTGGGTCCATACTCCCAGAGGGATAAAGAGTAGGAAAGCTATCACAGGAAGGGATGGGGTATGGGGTTCTGGTGGTAGGAGTTGTGTGGAGTTGTACCCCTCCTGTCCTATGGTTCTTGTCAGTGTTTCCTTTTTATAAATAAAAATTATTTTTAAAAGAATGTTTCCCTGGGGAGCCAGGCAGTAGCACAGCAGGTTAAGCGCAGGTGGTGCAAGGCGCACGGAGATCCTGGTTTGAGCCCCTGGATCCCCACCTGCAGGGGGTTCACTCCACAGGCGGTGAAGCAAGTCTGCAGGTGTCTCTCTTTCTCTCCCCCTCTCTGTCTTCCCCTCCTCTCTCGGTTTCTCTCTGTCCTATCCAACAGCAACCACAGTAATAACAGCAACAATAACAACAAGGATGATAAACAACAAGGGCAATAAAAAGGAGAAAAAAAATGTTTCCTTGGGTCCATCAGTGCAGCTCACCTGAATAGTGTGCTTGCATGTCATGAGCCTGGGCCTCAATTCCTTGAAGGAAGCTTTGGGCCTGAGGTCTCTTTTTTCTTACTGCCTCTTTCTAACTAAAAGTAAAAGAATGCCATATCACACAGCCACTGAGGATAAATAACAGGATTTTGAAGTTCTGACCTTCAAGGCAAACACAGTGAACCTCTGTGTGGACACATGTTGTACGTCAATCTGTACAGACAGACAGAAGTGCCAGTAAAAGCTGAAGTACTGTAGAGGGAGCTCAGTCACTCCCCAACAACATCATCTTCCGTTCTGAACTTTGCTAGAACCCCCACTGGACCTAGACTCATACCTAGGGGATAAAGGGTCTAAGTTGAAAGCTAAAACTCTTTACAAGCTTGGTTTGCTGAGGAGAGACAAGGTGATTTCTAAAATCCCATGTCAAAACACCACATTTCTAGTGGAATCTCAGGATAGACTAAGAAGGGAGCACTTATTCTTTCGTGTCAGAGAGGGAGCGGGAGACCATGGCAAATCTCAGGTCACCAGTTCCTGTGGAGAAGAGCTTCCCACAGAGAAGAGTGTCTGGCAGCCCAGGGGTTCTGGGGGAGGTGCCTAGAACAGATGTAGGAAGGCATGATGCAAGTCCACCATGTCTGTCTGTCATTCCCCTGCATGGTGATCAGAGACAGCCTTAGTGTGCGACAGTGTTACATCCCTTGCTTCTGGGTCAAATGGGTACCCAGGAAGAGGAGCTTGGTTTTCTCTGTGATTTGAGGGGTCTCTGCATATGCGACCATATGTGCTTGGGGGCCGTGTGGCAGGCTCAGGAAGCAGCAGTGCCACCAGGACACACACCATTCTCCTGAACAAAGGCTGGAGATAGGAGTAAGTCGGGCAGCAGGCACAAGAACCTGCTGGGTGCCCTGCCAAGCTCTTCCCATGCAGCTGGTCACCAGGTTTATTTGGGAGTCATGACTCTAGGCAGATGAGCATATCTTCCTTTACAGAAGGACACACTGAGCCTCACAGGCATCAGACACATTTTCCCTCTGTCAGAGCTACAATCCACAGGAGAAATGGAGTTGAGCAGATTCCAAACCTTTCTCCACCTAGCAGACGCACAGGTGTGACCAAGCAGGGCCAACCAGGTGGAAAGCTCAGAGTGGCGTGTTCTGTGGAACACTAGGACCACTCCCTGAGCTCTCTGCACAGATTCACATGCACAGAAGTGACCTCTAACTTCCCAGCCTTGCATGCCCCTACCTTCAGTACCTTCACTGAAAGACACGCCTAGGAAGTGAAGTGGTGGCACATCAGGTTGAGCACACACATTACCATGTGTGAGGACCTGGGTTCAAGTCCCTGCTCCCCACCTGGAGGGGGAAAGCTTCAGGAGCTGTGAAGCAGGGTTACAGGTGTCTCTCCTTCTCTATTTTGATTTCTCTCTACCCTATCAAATAATTTCTAAAATAGTCATCAGAAGCAGTGGATTGCCATGCAGACTCTAAACCTCAGTGATAACACTAGGAGAGAGAGAGAGAGAGAGAGAGAGAGAGAGGGTGGATGGATGGATGGATGGATGGATGGATGGATGGATGGATGGATGGATGGAGAAAGGAGGGGAGGGAAGGGGAAAAAGGAGAAGGAGGAGGAGGAAACAGAAGGAGCAGTAGTATGGACAGGGCCCAAAGACCCCATGGAGAAATTCTACCCCTTTCTGTGAGAACACAACCTGCATGTGTTGTGGACAGTGGGGCCTCAGCCCTGAGACAGTAGCCCCTCCAGGGCCTTTCACACTTGGGCCCTGAGTCTGCTGATACTGCATTGCAGAGAGTCTTAAACTCACTTTTTTTTAAGGAACTGAATTTATAACTTCATTTGCAACACCTATCTGCACACAACAATTAGTTAATTACACCCTGGTCATTAAAGCAGATCAGAGATGAAGGACAGTGCACCTCTGGGCCCGAATTAACATTCATCCTGGCAGGTGCTCTGCCTCCTCCCGGGCCTCCAAGGAGACAATCACGTCCAGAATTTCGCCTGTGCACATCTACCGGGTCTGCCACGGGGGCATCTTCCCACATCCCCAGCAACTTAATAAGCCCTGGGGCTGCTGAGGAGCTCAGATGGGAGGGTTCCAGCCAGCAGAGCACAGAGCAACCCTCTCTGAGGACACGCTGCTCCCTGTCAAGTGGAGGTTCAGGCTAGGCGGGTGGTGCAGACACTCAGGATCACTTGGAATGACGAGAGCTTCCGGTGGCGGGGCTTGGCCTTGTGTCTAATTTCACTGCAACTTCTTCTGGAGTCTCTCACCCTCACACCACAGTCTGCTCTTGAGGTGCCCAGGGAACCCAAACAGTGGCGACCTCCCATTTTCTGGGATGCAGGGGTCTGTGTCCACGACACTCCACTTCCTGCTCTTATTATGGGCGCTTAGAGTTCCTTATGGCGTCTCGTTTCTCTCCTTTGGAGAACCTCTCTAAGCTGGCATCCCAAGACATCTTGGACTCTCTTTCCTTCTCCTTGACCTGGTCAACTCTAGAAAGTTAGACACCAGGAATATCTCCAAGGCTTCAACATCCAGGACTGACCCCACTTTCTTCCCCTGGGTCAAATCCATGTGGTCACCCGGTTGTTAAGCATCTGCCCTCACAACATGCCTTCCAAGCATCCCAAATGGCACCCCCTGGCTTCCTTTCCCCATCCCTTCCCTTAGATCCAGTATTCTTTTCTCTCTTCTTACTGGTGACCCCTCACTGCATGATACTTGCACTCATCGAGAACATTCTGGAAAAAGAGCTTGAGAGCTGGGAGTCAGCCATGCCTCCTTCACCATCCCTTCACCATCATCTGCAAGTTAGATGGATTCTGCCACCTCTGGGCCCAGGTACTCGCTGGGCTCTCTCTCGGGGCCTCACGGCCATGCTTCTCAGTAGACAGCAGAAGGTGCCCTGATGGATGGTCCTCCCTGGCTCCTTCCCACACAATCCATTCCCCACACTGCAGGGAGAGCACACTTTCTAAATGGAAAATTTGATCCACTTCAGTGGTTCCCAATTGTCCCGAAAGTAACAGCTAGCCTCCTTAACTTGCCTCCATGAAGCCTCCAGTTCCCTGCCCCTTACTTGTCTCCAGGTTCAGTGACTGTGGCTCCCACCATCATTATCAATAAACCCAGTGGCTGTGACCATATAGGATGCTGGTCTCCGTTCTGTTCTTAGGACACAGGATTCCCTATGCCCACAGCCCCTGGCCTGCTGCCTCCTCCTTTGTGGGAACCTAGTCTTAACTGCATCCCCACCTTCCACCCACCTCCTCAGCTTCTATCAAAACCACGGAAACAGTGCTGAAGGAATAACGCAGACCTCCAGCTGCCTTTAACCCCTCCCTCCTTTCACTTACCCCTTCCTTCCACTTCACTTCCCATTTCACCAAGGCACTTAGATGCACAGACAGAAGCTTTTCTCCTCCCTCAACCCCAGTGGATGGTTCCGGCCTAAGATACTGATTAATCTGAATAAATAAAACAGGAGGGTGCCTGTGGGTATTTTCCCTGTCCATCTTCCTCTTTCTTAGCATTGGTCCACACCCCACAGTTTCTTTTCTCTTAATAAGCCTATGGTTTCCTGAATCTGCACCTTCTAGGTAAGCTATCGGAAACCACATTTGGAACCAAGCAGAGCATCACTCTAAGACATGTGATCCCAGGGACCAAACTCAGTAACCTACGCCTGAGACCCCCAATGCTTTAGCTAGAAATGTTTTTGTTTTCTCCTGTTTGAGAGTACTGATCACTTGGAGAAGTGGGGCATGGAGAGAGAAGACTCAACAGAGATGGAATCCATCTGCACAGATAAATCTACATGTGGCTCTCACCTAGTCTCCATCCTGTCCAGGACCTCGACCAGGTGGCTGGTCTAGGAGGGATGCAGGCATGTGCACACTAAGGTTATTATGAGTTGATGGTGTCTGTCAGGACATTCCTGAGAAATGGTTTACAACAGTTTCATGTGAAATGGCGGCATGTGCCTCTGCCTTATTTCGTAAATGTCTTGCAAAACTAAATAATAATAATAATAAAACAAATATGACCATTACCAGCTGCATCTCCCCCTCCCACCCCAACCCCACCCAGCACTTATACACACACTCACACATATACACACACTCAAAACCACCCACAGACACACTCACACACACAAACTCAAAAACACACACAGACACACACTCATACTCTCATACACACACACACACACACACACACACACACACACACCCCTACTTCAGGAACTACTAAAGGCCATTAACACTTGATTAAAACACCAGGGCTGGTTCTGGCAATGAGAGCTGCCTGTCTATACACTGAGCCTTTCAGGACTATGGGCCACGGGGCACAGCGGGAGCACAGGGATGCTTTGTGGTAATTGTTTACCACAGCCTCACTGTGACTACCCACCCATTTACACAACTCCTGCCCCCAAGAGGTAGGTCCTGGTTACATTCCCCTGCTGCCCACCCACTCACCAGGAAGCTGAGAGTCTTACCCAAGGTCAAGGCCAAGCAAGTGCAGTCTCCCCCCCACCCACCATGGTTGTCACTAGGGCTTGGTACTGGCACTACAAATCCCCTACTCCCACTGGCCATCCTCCCCTTTTATATTTTTCTTCATTTAACAGGACAGAAAGAAATTCAGAGAAGAGGGGGAGAGAGAGGAGGAGAGGGAGATAGACACCTTCAGAGCTGCTTCACCGCTCAAGAAGTGTCCTCCCTGGAGGTGGGGGCTCGAAGCCAGGTCCTTGCACATGGTGATGTGTGCTCTTAACTGAATGTGCCACTGCAGTCTTTCACTGGCAAAGAGGGGTGTTGCCCCTCTTAGGGGGTCACTGTCCCGTCCTGTCCTCGCTCCTTTCAAACTGCTGGCATTAAACTATAGTCAGTGCTTAGCTGGTTCTGAACCTACAAGCAACGGCTCCTTCAGAACAAGACATTTTGCCTTGCTCTGCTAAAAAACGACCTAGGAAAGCAAGCAGTGCTTAAAGAGGGAGTGACTGTGAGCAGAAAAGGGGGCGAGTCTGTGCTCTGAGTGAGTGACTGTCTCCCCAGGTCCTATCCCCTCAGCTCACAGGACTTTGCTGTGACCTGGAAAATGCACAGCAGCACAAAGCGTCACTAAGCCAGAGGTCCCCAGGTCTCTGACTTTCTCCCTGAGGCAGGTAGTTGCCGTCACCACCCTGACTACTTCACAGAGACGAAGCATCTGCAGATTTTGAAGTGGTGAGCCACGTGGCATGGGGAGTGGCATCCTTGTTCCCTCATTCATTCCCCTGGTTCCCACGGCGAGTGAATGGGCAAGTAGTTGGTCTTCTTGTTGTTACAACTGAGGGGACCCCAATGACTCCTAATGAATTAATTGCTTCCAGGGTAATTACTGAGGCTTGGTGCCTGCACTACGAATCCACTGCTCCCGTGACCATTTTTCCATTTTATTGGATAGGACAGAGAGAAATTAAGATGGGGGGGTACAGAGGAAGAGAGAAAGAGAGACACCTGCAGACCCGCTTCACCACTTGTGAAGTGACCCACCTGCAGGTGGAGAACAGGGGCTCAAACCTGGATCCTTGCATGGTCCTTGCACTTAGCACTATGTGTGCTTAACCAACTGCACCACCACCCAGCCCCCAGGACCATGAACTGATACGGAAACTCAATCAGTGTTCCCAAAGCCAAAGAAGGACCTGCGAAGCCAGAGGTGAGAAGACCTGTGAAGCAGCTACTCAGAGCTGAGGTGTAGAGAAGGAGGAGACCCAGTAGGATGAAACCTATGCTTTTCTGATTCTACACCTTCTAGGTAAGCCATCAGAAGCCACTTTTGGAACCAAGCAGAGCATCCCTCTAAGACATGTAATACCAGGGACCAAACTGGTATCGCAAACAGGTACCAGCTGGCCCCCGATGCTCTACGTGGGGGCCATCGATCTCGGTGAAAACTCAGCTGGAGCATCTGCTCTCATGGCCTTTGCTGCCCAGGGGTGAGAAAGAGCAAAGCAGGTCGGAATTTCAGGAGCTGCACTCATTTCTAGATATATGCATTACTTATCTCCTCTGACACTCTGGGTTCTGGAAGGGTTCCTATGGACAGATGCAATAAAGCAAAATCAAGTTGATTCCTTTATCTTTGTAATGGGTCATAAAAGGTAGAGGAGATAACAGCAGACGCAGAATGCATGCAGACCCTCCCCCACCACCTCAGGTGTGCTGAGTGAGAGAGCCAAAGAATGTGGTTCCAAGGCATCGTAAGAGTTGCTTTAAAAAGTAAATCTGGGGCAGTGTGCTGGTCAGGTAAGTTCATGTATAGCCGTGTACAAAGACCTGAGTTCAAGCCCCCAGTCCACGCCTGAGGAGAGGGGCAAGGCTTCACAAGCTGTGTGTGTCTCTTCTGCTGCCTCTTTCTCCCCTCCTCTCTTCATTCATCTCTAGTCTCTCAAAAAAGGGGAGGGAGGGAGGTATGGAGAGAGCGATGGGGGAGGAAGGAGGAGAAAGAGGGAGAGAGGGAGAGGGAGAGAATGGAAAATATAGTTACTAGAAGCTGTAGAATTATTGACTGGACACTGAGGCCAAATGATAACCCTACTGGCATTAAAAACAAGAAACAAATAAATAAAAATTTAAAATACAATATATTATTATCATCATTTATTGATATTTTTCCTCCAGGGTTATCACTGGCGATCTATGCTGGCACTATGAAGCCACACCTCCTGGCTGCCATGTTTGCATTTTTCCCTTCCATTTTATTCGATAGGACAGAGATAAACTGAAAGAGGAGGGGAAGATAGAGAGTTTGAGAGAAAGACAGACACCTGAAGACCTGCTTCACCACCTGTGCAGCAAACACCCCCCCCACACACACACACACAGATGGGAAGCTGGGGCTCTAATCTGGGTCCTCATGTGGGTCCTTGCACTTAGTACTGTGTGCACCTAACTGGGTGCACCATTGCCCAGCCCCATATTATTTTAATATGTTTTATTTTAATTAGAGAGAGAGAGGAGGAAGAGAAATACAGAGAGACATACAGAAAGATTCAGAGAGATCAGACCCCTACTCAGCTCTCGATGATGATGATGCTGGGGACTCAAAGTAGGACTTCAGAGCCTCAGGCATGAAAGTCTGTTACAGAATTATGATATTGTCTCCCCAGCTCTAATACAATAAATTTTTTAAAAGAACTTCCTTCTGGTTTTCTCACCAATCCACACTGCCTTTGCATGATGCCAGCTGCAAATGTTATAAAAATAGATGGAACGCCCCCTGCCAGCACAGGGCTGCCCACAGATAGGTTCCAGGACAATCTGCCCTGTGACCAGCTGCCCCCAGCACCCTCCCTGGCCAGATGCAGTGCAGTGTGACCCTAAAGTTCCCTGCTCCTGCTGCAGGACGTGATGCTTTCTAGAGAAGAGCCCTGTTCCGAGAGGAGAGAACAGATGCTCCAGGAATCTGACAGGCTTTGGCTAAGCAGCAGAGCTGGGAGGGCAGCAGGTGGCCTGTTAGTTGAGAGGCACCTGCACTTGCAGCCACATGAGGTGTGCATGCCCTGGGCAGCTCCTCAGGAGTCACGGGGGTGGGAATCCTCTGCCTGCCGTATCCTTGGCTGTGGACCCTGGAATGACCCAAAGCCACAGTCTAAGAAAAAAGATGTCCATCCTGAGCCCACTCTGAGCTCTGCTGGGAGGACTCTCCAGTGGGAACTCTGGCAGGAGATGGAAGAGCACATGGCAAACAGCCCTTCCAGAAGCCCTCCAGATACAACTTCCTGCCTGCCTTCCCTCAAACTCCAGGAGCAGCGAGGCCCGGCTGCCTCCCTCAGCAAGAACCTGCCCGGACTCCACCCTCGGTGGCTGCTTGGTTAAGGCCAGGATGTCTCTTTACTCTCCCAAATGCTTGACTTCTATGACACTAGGACTCTCCATTCAGAGGTTTCACCCAGCATTAACCAACTCTAGACACCGAGAGGCAGGCTGGCTTTGCCTTTTCAGACCGCATGGTCCACACTCTAGGCTGAGAGAGAGAGAGAGAGAGAGAGAGAGAGAGAGAGAGAGAGAGACAGAGAGAGAGAGAGAGATACTGAGAGAGAAGGGGCTGTGGGTTGGGTAGATTCCCCAGTTCAGCTCACTGAAGGACGACAGTTATTTGTAGGAGAATGACACCTCCCTACTCTTAGTTGCCATGAACAGGAACCAGCCCTGCAGCCAGAACCTCGGCAGCATTCACCTTCCAAAGGATTTCACAACACGGTATGTTCTATGCCCAGATAAGACTACTGCAATACCAGCAGCGCCAGGATGTCTGAAGTAGCCAGACAGCCCTCAGAGGGTGAGAATGGGACAGGGCTTCTTGCATGGAAGCTATATCTATTTTACTTTTTTAAAAGTAATTTTATTTTATAAAAATCTTTATTTACTTATTATCAGACAGAGACAGAGATAAACTGAGTGTGGGGGGATAGAGAGGCAGAGAGACAAAGAAAAACCAGTAGCCCTGCTTCACCATTCTTGAAGCCTTCTCCCTACTGGTAGGGATCAGGGGCTTGAACCCAGATCCTTGAGCAATGTAATATGTGCACTTAGCCAGGCACAGCATTGCCTTGCCCCTATTTTTGGTAATCTTTGGTGACTGCTGACAGTTTTGTTCGGAGAGAGAGAGAGAGAGGCACAGGGAGAAGCTTTCCCAGCAGCTTAGTGATCCCATGAGATGTACTGCGACCCACGCCCCTCCCAGGTGAGCAAGCTGTTCTGCTGGTTTTCCAGATCGCCACCTCTATGCCGTCCAATCTGGTTGCAATGAAAGAAACAAAGGGGGCTACTCCTTCCTGCCCCCCATAAGGACCCCAACTTTCTTTTTCCACATGCATTTGACATAAAACTACATGAACCCCTATAGCTGCAGGAATTGGTTTATGAACACACCTGTTATTTTTTTTCTCTTCTCATCAAATCTTTATCAAATTTAAAATACCACAAACGACTGCTTTCTCTCAATTCCAGATGAAATAAGTCGCACCGAACCAAACCTCCAAATGTAGCCTGAGTTTGGGGAAAATGTCTAAGAGGATGAGAAGAGTGAAGGCAGAAATGGACGCTACAGAATTGGTCCAGTGAAGCACATGTGTTTCACAAGCTTTCCCAGCCCACACCTGACATTCAAAGCCTAGCAGGGCACTGCAGGCTCTCAGTCAAGGCAACTCTGTCCCCCAGGAGACACTGGGTGACGCCACTGGGAGATCCAGCCACACACAGGGAAAGTCCAGAGGTATGGCTCAGCATTCAGCGACACACAGACGCGCCCACCTCCATGACTCATCTGGCCTGAGACGTCCATCACTAGTGCGGTGGAGGAGAAACTCTAGTCAGAGCCACCTTGTAGAGGAATGAATTATTCAGAGACAAGGTGTTGAATTAAGGGAAATAGCTTTGAAATCAGAACACAACACTACTCCTGTATCTGTGCTTAAATTAGAGAGAGGAGGGGGAAAGAGAATGGGGAGACGGAAAGACAGGGTTAGAGGGAAGAGAAGAGAGGGCAGCAGAGGGGAAGGGAAGAGGGGAGGAGAGAGAGGAGGGTTAAGAAAGGAGGAGGAGGGAGTCAGGCGGTACCACAGCAGGGTGAAGCACACGCAGCCTGGTGCAGCCTGGTGCAAAGCTCCCCACTTGCAGGGAAGTCGCTTCACAGGCAGTAAAGCAGGTCTGCAGGTGTCTGTCTTTCTCTCCCCCTCTCTGTCTTCCCCTCCTCTCTCCATTTCTCTCTGTCCTATCCAACAACGATGACAACGATAACAATAACTACAACAACAATAAAATAAAATAAAATAAAATAAAATAAAGGAGGAGGAAAGAGGAAAACTCAACCCTTGCATTCCAATGACAACTTCTGAATAAATCTTTAATTTCTGTATTATCTTTATTTATTCATTGGATGGAGACAGCCAGAAATCGAAAGGGAAGGGACAGATAGAAAGAGAGACACCTGCTGCCCTGTTTTCCCACTCACAAAGCTTTCCTCCTGTAGGTGAGAACGAGGAGCTCAAACCCGGGTCCTTGAGCATTGTAGCATGTGCACTCAACCAGGTGCGCCATCACCCGGCCTCTGAATGACCATTTTGGTGCTATACTCAATCACTTCCTGGAGAAGGGACGCCAGACGTGTTAAGGCTATTCTCTGGAGCAAGGAACAAGTCTGAGCACTTGGGTCCTCGGTCACCTCTATCAGAATGATGTCATTACCCTTCCAGAAATGAAAAGGGAAAAAGTACTACCTCCTTTACCAGGGTCTTGCAGAATGATGAACACAGTGTTAAATTCATAGACTTTTAAGAGTTACTGAGTGGAGCATATGGGCCCTAGCTCAGATCATTGGGGTAAACAGTTAATGGTATTTATTTATTTTTCTCATGGTTGGGAGATTCTCTCTGCCCTGATTCAGCTTTTTAGCCCCATTGTCAACTCTGACACCATCTTCTCAGATGATATTTTTAGTCCACCTGGATGTTAGCTATCAGACTCAGGCAAAAATTCATAAAGTCACAGGCCCGTTGGAACATACCTAAAATGGATTTCCTAGCTTCTTCCCACACAAAGATCCCTAATTCCACCTACTCTATTCATACCTTTGGGTTCCTGTTTATTAAACAATTTGCCCTGCTTTGTATCTTAACTTCCTTTTGGCCACCAAGTTGTAGATGCTACCATAACACCATCCTGACTTTCCTAGGTAGATGGCCTCACTTATATATGTCCTGGAAACTCCCCTCCCCAGAGCCCTGACCCACTAGGAAAAGATAGAAACAGACTGGGAGTATGATCCACCTGCCAACGCCCATGTCCAGTAGAGAAGCAATTACAGAAGCCAGACCTCCCACCTTCTACACCACATAAAGAATTTTGGTCCATAATCCCAGAGGGATAAAGATTAGGGAAGTTTCCAGTGGGGGGGACGGGACATAGAACTCTGGTGGTGGGAACTGTATGGAATTGTGCCCCTGTTATCTTACAATCTTGTTCATCATTATTAAGATACTAAAGAAAAGAAGTCAGAACAATGCATTCTAATTTGTTGAACATTTGATATTAGCAGGCTGGCAGTGTAAACAGACATGTGTCTGGGGTACACTCAGAGATACATCGCCCCAAGCCAGCTCTTGTTGACAGCCTCACCACAACAGCCAAGGAAGGACTCTGGCACCTGGCCACCGCCTGTGCATTGAGATGACTGAAAGCCAATGCTAAGTTCAGAGCACACCCCCAGCCCATCCAATGCTTACACATTCTTACAACATATGATTCATATAGGTCCCCTTCCACATCGCCCAGTGGACTTCCAACAGGTATAGAATTGTCAGTTTTGTGGGATACATTAGGTCATCATTACCAAATTTTCCACTAGATAGCAAGATGACATTTCCAAATCCATTTCACTTATGGCTACAGGTTCCAAACCAGGCCCTCCTGGCAGACATGAGAACTCTACAAGAAATCTGTTAGACAATCTGTCACCTAAACACAAACAGGAAATGTACATAATGTCACCCTGTAAGGGAAAAAGGGCCAATAGACCATGAACTCTGTTAATGAATGGATTTCAACAGTTTGCAATCTGGTATATGGTTCTCAGAGTTTCTTGAGGAAAAGGAATGGGATTCCAGATCTACATTTTTCTAGACTTGATTTAATTAAAATGAAAAAAGGGAATATATGATAGGTGTGTATATTTCTCCTAAGGAGGTGGGGGGAAGCATAGGCTGAGAGCTCTGGGTTAAGCAAACATAGAACGAAGCACAAGGATCTAAGCAAGGATCCTGGTTCGAGCCCCCAGCTCCCCACCTGTAGGGAGGTTGCCTCAAGAACAGTGAATTAGGTCTGCATATGTCTCTCTTTCTCTCTCCCTCTCTATCTCCCCCTTCCCTCTCAATTTCTTTCCATCCTATTAAAAAAAAAGGAAAAATGATCACAGGAGTAGTGGATTTGAAGTATAGGCACTGAGTCCCAGTGATAACTCAGGAGGAGAGGGAGAGGGAGAGGGAGAGGGAGAGGGAGAGGGAGAGGGAGAGGGAGAGGGAGAGGGAGAGGGAGAGGGAGAGGGAGAGGGAGAGGGAGAGGGAGAGGGAGAGGGAGAGGGAGAGGGAGAGGGAGAGGGAGAGGGAGAGGGAGAGGGAGAGGGAGAGGGAGAGGGAGAGGGAGAGGAGAAAAAACAAACTCTTAACTCATCAGTATTCTAGGCAAAGAAGGCCACCTCCAGGTTTGGCAATGTCTGGGGCAATCTGGACACTTTCCTCCTCATCAATGTCCTTTCCAGCCTGGCCTTTCACTGAGTGTCCTTGGTAATGTGACCATGATCTCTTCCCGGTGCCTGACCTATCTGTTGGCTTCTTTCCTTCCCACCTTGACTATGTGTCAGGCTTGCAATCTATGTGAGTATCCAGATAGTAAACATAGTCGCTACACCAAAGCATATGTCATAAACACCACCACTGAGGACAGTTATTCTAAGGTCATGCTAAAAACAAAAGGCCCGGGCGGGGTAGTGGTGCTGGTTAAGCACGAGGATTTAAGTTCGAGCCCCCAGTTCCCCATCTGTACAGGGATGTTTCAGGAGCAGTGATGCAGGTCTCTCTCTCTCTCTCTCTCTCTCTCTTCCCCACCCCTCTCAATTTCTCTCTGTCTTATGTAATAAAATGAGGGGGATTGCTGCCAGGAGTGGTGAATTCCTAGTGCCAGCACTGAGTCCTAAAGATAACCATGGAGACAATAAATAAATAAATAAATAAATAAATAAATAAATAAATAAATAAACAAACAAAATGTCAATGTCCTTGGAGCTGAGAGATGGCTTATGGAGCAGAATGAATAAATGGCTTAGCCTGTGTGGGGTCCTGGGTTCTAGTCCAGGTGCCCCAGGGGAGGTCCGGGGCAGGGGTGCTGTAGTGCCCCCTCTCTGCCTGCTGCTCCTTGCCTCCTGTCTCTAAAGTAAACGGATGAGAGCGCTGGCAGGGAAAAGGTGGCTGTGTGGTGACCAGGAATCACCCTGAAAGTAGCAGACAAGCCTCCCTCCCATTTATGACATAAAAAGATTTGCTGTTAAGTTTCTAGCAGGCCTGACTTCCAGAGCACCTCAATCCCACTGAGTCACAGTTCAGTACATATCTCTAGAGTAAAGGACAGTTCACCAGGTAAGGGACCGGCCCAGTCGAGTCCTAGTGCCATGTGAAATTTTATACAGTGCTGGGGAAGTCCTAGTTTCTGTCTTTTTATCGAGATTCAAAATTTGGCAGGAGTGGTGAAATCACACAGAGGCTCTGGCTCAGGAAAAAAAAAATGTCTGAATCATTGTTCCTTCAATGTCATCTACCACTGTGGGGCCAGGCAGTAGCACACCTGGTTGAGCACACATTTTACCATGTGCAAGGACCCAGGTTTGAGCCCCTGCTCCCCATCTGCAGGGAGAATACTTAAGCAGCAGTGAAGCAGGTCTGCAGGGGTCTCTCTCCTTCTCTATCTCCCCTTCCCTCTCAATTTCTTTCTATCCTATCAAATAAAAATAGAAAATAAAAAAGGAAAAAATGGCCACCAACAGCAGTGGATCTGTAGTGTTGTCAGCAAGCCTCATGATAACCCTGGTGACAATTAAAAAATAAAGAAAAGAAAATAATAAAGAAAAGAAATTAAAATAAAATATACTGCATCATGGAACCCACATGATTTCAACCAATTCTATATGAAGTGACTATGACTGGGGACTTGTAAATGTTTGACAAATGGTACCCAAACCTGAAATTATAGGAATTATCTTTCTTTGTAAGATGGACTGGAGTGTGAAATCTCTACATCTCTACCAGGATGATGATCCAGGGGATTCTTCTTTTTTTTTTTTCTTTGTCTTCAGGGTTATAGCTGTGGCTCAGTGCCTGCACTACAAATCCACTGCTCCTGGAGGACATTTTCCCCATTTTTGTTGCTTTTGTTGTTACTGTTATTGCTGTTGGATAGGACAGAAGGACAGAGAGAAATCAAGAGAGGACGGAAAGACAGAGAAGGAGAGAGAAAGACAGACACCTGCAGACCTGCTTCACCACGTGTGGAACACCCCCCTACAGGTGGGGAGCCAGGGGCTCAAACCAGGGTCCTTACTCCAGCCCTTGAGCTTTGTGCCATGTGAGCTTAACCTACTGTGCTACCCAGGTGGCCGCCCAGGTGAATATTTTTTTTATAATTTATTTATTTATTTATTTATTTATTATTGGATACAGACAGAGAGAAACTGGGAGGGGAGGGAGAGAGAGAGGGAGAGAGACACCTGTAACACTGCTTCACCACTCGTGAAGCTGCCCCCTTCCTGTAGGTGGGGACCAGGGGTTTGAACCTGCATCCTTGCACACTATTAATTGTGCACTTAATCAGGTGTGTCATTGGCTGGGCCCCCAAGTGAGTCTTAAACAGCAGCAAGGCATGGAGGCAGAGCAAACAGTTCCATGACAGGCTGGCAGCACATGACACATGGGGTCCACAGCTAGACCCTGGGCTTCTGTTCAGATCATTCCATCATTCCCTCACCATACTGCCCTGGTACTTAATTAAAGCACACCCTGACTGCTGCTTTCAGAGCCTTAGCTCAGTTTTATTCAGAGCCTTTTCCTGATATGGAAACGCAATGGCTGACCAACTATCTCCTGGAGACAGTCTAGAAAGCCTGGAAAGACAATCCAGAAAAGCCCACACCAAAGGCATCACCCCTGAGACTCCCAGGCTTGCAAACAGCAATCACAGCTTGCCTGACCTCCCAGCACTGCTATCCTGATATCCTGCTGACTCCACTCTTCCTGGCATGCTCTCAAAACAGGCAAGCTCTGGTCCCCTACTCAGTCTTCGGCAGCTCTGTGCCCCAGACTCTGCCATCCTCACAAAAGGTCCTTCTCCCTGTGTCTCCCACTGGGGGCACCCTTTCCCGGGTCCCTGAGTGCTGCGCACAGGGGGAGTGGACTAAGTAAGGCAGGTACCATCATCATCTTCGGACCGGAGTCTATGACCTCTTGATATGGGAAGGGCAACAGACAAACCCATAGTGAAGAAAGGCATGCTGAATTTTAAACCGTGGTCCAGATGAAGAGGGTTAAATGCATAAGAAGAATGGCTTTGTGCTCCAAAGTTACCTTTGGTACAGCACCTCTGACCACTGCATAACCCAGTATGTGGGTTATCTGTCTATGTGTATCGCCACCACTACATCTCATAATTAGCGCCATTTAAATAATCACCTTTGGTTCCAGGTTGGGATATACATTGGTGTTCAAAATGTTTTCATTAGTGGATGGGTGGGTGGACAGATGAATGGACAGATGGATGGGTAGAAGGAAGGGTAGGTAGATGACTGGATAGAATGGTAGATGGGAAAATGAATGGATAGGTGGATAGATGGACACATGGATGGATGGGTGGGTGGGTGAATGGATAATGGTGGACTGGTAGTGGATGGCTGGCTGGACAAATGGATAATGAACAGATAAACAGATGGATTTATGTATGGGTGGACACATGGATGGGTGACAGGTGGGTGGGTGGGCAAGTGAGTGGTTGTATGAATGAGAGAGCAGATGAATTAAAGGATGCATTAGCAAAAGAAAGAAGTTTTTTTTTTTTTTTTTTGGTTCTAGTTTCTAAATCACAGATTGAAACTGTGTCCTTGGTAAGGAAAGCATCCTCAAGGCTCTCGTTGCTAAGCTGTGAGGACATCCTTTACCTGTGGGGGAGAAGGCACCACGCACACTGGGTGTTCTCAAGCATTGTTCAGGCTCCCGCTCACATTCTCCAGAGACTGCCGGAGAGGTCCTTGGGCACCAGAGAGCTGCTTGGGGTAAATGTTTCACGTGGAAAAAGCAAAACAAGGCAAAGCTTCCAAAGTGAGGCAAGCTTAGCTGGCAGGGGGGCTGGGAGGTCTGGCAGCAGGGAAGACTGGAGCCCAGGATGTTAGGTGCTGGTCAGAACCAGGGCCAAGTGGGAGGCAGTGAGTCAGTGTGAACGGTGGGCAGCCATCAGAAGGTGGAGAAGTAGGGCTTTGAAAGAGGACAGCGGGAGTCTGGAGGTAGCACAGCGGGTTAAGCACACATGGTGCAAAGCACAAGGACCAACATAAGGATCCCGGTTCGAGACTCGGGCTCCCCACCTGCAGGGGGTGTCACTTCACAGGTGGTGAAGCAGGTCTGCAGGTGTCTAACTTTCTCTCCCCCTCTCTGTCTTCCCCTCCTCACTCCATTTCTCTCTGTCCTGTCCAACAGCAACGACACCAATAACAACAACAATAAAATAACAAGGGCAACAAAGGGGAATAAATAAATAAATAAATTTTAAAAATTAAAAAAAAAAGAAAGAGGACAGAGAGGAGTGTTGAGGGGACTAGCCGTGTCCTGTGTCCCCACTCTCCCTGCAGCCCTGCTGAAATCCGCCTCCTGCCTCTGCCTGCCAGCCTCATTTTCTGCCAACTGGCAGTAAGTAGAGAGGAGGAAGACTGAAACACCTGTAGTAATGCCCCACTGCTCTTGAATATTTCCTCATGCAGGTGGGGAGCTGGGGGCTCAAACCCGGGTCCTTGGGGTCCTTGCATGGGTCCTTCTGCATAGTGCTATGTACACTTAACCAGGTGCACCACCAACCCTGACCTGCTCCCCCCCCCCCCCCCCCCGCCCCAGATCAACTGCTGCAGCTCAAATATCCTGGGTGAGCCCCGGAGCCCTTGGAGCCACAACCAGAAAGGGCATTATCTCTCCTCACTTTCTCCCAGGCCCCATCCATTCAGATCCCGAAGTTGGCTTTTGTCCTCTGGTTTGCCTTCCTTTTCCATGTGGGGTCTCTCTGGAGGACTCCTTGTGCTCCCAAATGAACACTTCCTCCTCCACAGGCAGACCTTGATCTTCTCACAGCAGGCTTAGGCCCCCAAGCTCCCAGCACCGCCCTTTCTGCTCTCAGCTAGACCATCCCACCTCGCTGAGGAGGAGTGCAGCCTCTAGGTGCCGCCAGTCTCTGCCCTCTGGAGACTTCTCTTTCCAGTTCACAGCCTGAGTACCCCTAGGTCAGGACAGCACTCACCCCTAAACACATGCCTTGCATTGCCTCCCTCCATTTCTCCCGGACAAGCCTCAGACGCAGGCAAGCCCCACGGCTGCCTAGAGAGTGGCACCTCCTGCCCTCACCGTCACCCCCAGGCCTCCTCTGTCTCTCCCTGCCAACTTTCTGCTACCCATCACCCTTCTAATTTTTTCACTGAAATGGGCGAAAGGAAGAAAGAAAGTCAGACTGGCTCAGCAGGCTAGGTGTCATGGGAATGGCCCTCAGAGCAGGCGGTCCACAGGGGTGAGTCAGCAAGAAGGAGGTGAGAGACCAGGAAGGGGTGGCATCAGAGAGGGGCCAGACTGGGGAAGTGCTCCAAAGAACAGGCCTACATGTGGATGAAGTAGTGTGGTCTCCAGCAAGCAGCTTGTGGGTTGCTTAGCAACCAGAAGTAGCTCTATGCCACACACAAGAGAATAGTGGTTTGGGGAAACAATTTGTCAAGGTATCAGGGAGAATATATTGCCTTTGAGCTCCTGCCCACACCTCCCCACCCCCTTCAGACTGCAGACAGAGAGGGCTGGGGATAGGGCAGGAGGAAGCTACCTCTAGAAACCCATCACCTGCACAGCCCTTTCAATTTCCACTCAGCTCCCAGCTCTTTAACTAAGTCCATCAGGCTTTCAGGGAAGGAGAGGGTCACCTTTCTGACAACGTGCATTACTGTGGGTGGGTGGTGGTTGATGATGCCTTGCCAGGGCAGCTTCCGTTCAAGTCTTCGTCAGTGGGGGCTGAAGGATGTGCTGTCTGCCCTGAACATCCTCAACTCCCATCCTCACGGGAAGAGCAAGACTGGTCTTGGTGAGAATGGAGCCACCGGGCTGCAGGGAAGTATCATGGGCTGGGCAGGGCCCAGCTACCTGGGAGTGCATGGGGATCTGACACAGGAGGCATCCTAGGGAAGATGGCTAGATTGAACATCACCTGGGCTCGGTGTCCAGGAGCCTTCACCAAACCCAGGGAGCTCAGAGTGATCTAAAAGCAAGGACTGGCCACCACAGGCAGCAGACAGGTACTCACTGACCACACTCCAGGCTGCAAAACCCAGCCTGTGCTTGCAGACAACTAAAGGGAGCCCCACAAGCAGCACTGAGAACTGCAGATGTGGCTGTGAGTGTGCCAGGAGTAGAGCCGGCCTGGGGTCCTGGATGGCCCAGGATTTGGCTCAGGCTCCACTGCAGGGCTTATACACCATGATGCAGTCTGATCGATCTCCACTGAACGGCTGAGCTTCTTCCCCTGGCTCTGGTAACAAGGTATGGGGCTGTCAGGAAAGGCATGATGTATTCTTTCTGGTTTTCTATGCAAAAACTGTGTCAGGACCCGCCTGACAACCCAATAATTTACCGTAACAAAAGAGATGTATTTATCAGCAAAGGACAGACAGAGACAAGAGACAGAGGCAGAGCATCACACAGGCCAGCCCTGTGCTCCACCACTGCACGCCATCCCCAAACCACTGACTGCTGGTACTGCCCTCCTCCTGTGGCTGCACACCTCCCTCAGCTCTCAGGGTGCCAAGAAGTTCCTGCAAGAAGGAGGGATTCTGAGCAGTCTGAGGCCACTGCGCAGCCTGGGGCCTTTCCCACGGTGAAACCACTGGCATGTGAGGGTCGCAGGCCTGGCTCAAACCCAGCAGTTCAGAATTCTTGACCCAATCTGACTGGCAGAACTTGATACCACAATCTGACTGCACCCCAGGAAGCTGAGAACTGTCCTGGAGAAAAAGCACAGAAGGCAGAAGGGGGTGAACACTGAGCCCACTGTGTATGAGTGTGGTGACTTGACCCAACCAAGCCTCACTCTCTTCATCTGCACAATGTTAGCAAGCTTCCATTTCTTCCTAGACACACTCCAGGACTGAACAGAGAACAGGCCTGTGAGCCCTGAGCCCTGAGCCACAGCCATTCCCTACAGGCTAGTTAGCAAGAAAGGGTAGGCATGATATCTGTGCCTTTTTTTTTTTTTTTTTTTGCTTGAAAAGTTAACTTTATTTAAAATCACCAGGACACATTTCCTTGGGCAGAATGAATATAAATTTTCCTCCTCTCTTCCCCAATTTCAAATTCTATGGCATATACTTTTTAATAAATACTTTCTGAGCAAGAGCTGTAAATAAGCCCATAAAACTTAAATGATGACCATGAAAATACTTCCATGTTTTCTTTTTTAACTTCTGCACCTTTTAAAAACTATTATTTATTAATTTATTTATATTAATATTTTATTGGTATTAATTAATATTTTACTCATTTATTGATTTTTTATCAATATTATTGATTTCTATTTTGGGTTTAATTAAAGATATTGAGGGGCCAGGTGGTGGCACACCTGGTTGAATGCACATGTTACAATGTACAAGAACCTGGGTTTGTGCCCAGGTCCCCACCTGCAGGTAAAATCTTTATAAGTTGTGAAGCAGGGCTACAGGTGGCTCTCTGTTTCTCTCCCTCTCTAACGCCCAATTTCCTCTTGACTTCTGGCTATCTCTATTCAACAAGTAAAGATTATTTTAAAAATAAAAAAGACACTGGGGGACTGGACAGTGGTGGAGCAGGTTAAACACACATAATGTGAAGTGCAAGGATCCTGGTTCGAGCCCTGTGCTCCTCACCTGCAGGAGGCTTGCTTTGTAAGCAGTGAAGCAGGTCTGCAGGTGCCTGTCTTTCTCTCCTGATCTTTATCTTCATCTCCTCTCTCAATTTCTCTCTGTCCTATCCAACAGCAGCAACAGCAACAACAACAATAACAATAATTAAAACAATGGAGAAAAAGTGGACTCCAGGAGCAGTGTATTCATAGTGCTGGCCCTGAGCCCCAGTGATAACCCTGGAGGCAAAAAAAAAAATTAAGTTAAACATTTAAAAAAAGACATTGATGTGAAAGTCACAAGTGGTGGGCCTGTGAGGGGACACCAGCCCCAAGACAAGTTCTCCCATCCCAAGTCTTCTCCCTCCCTCCCTCCCTCCCTCCCTTTGATAGAGAAAGAGACCATAGCACTGATGCTTCCTTCAGTGTGGTGAAGGCCAGGCTTGAATCTGGGTCACACACATGGCAAAACAGGTACAATTAGCCCAAGTGGCTAATTGGCCAGCCCAGCCAGTCCAGGTGTTTTCAAGCAAGTAGAACACAGACCATGGGGCTCAGTGGTAGTGCAGCATGTTAAGCGCACATGATGCAAAGTGCAAGGACCATAGGATCCTGACTCAAGCCCCACCTCCCCACCTGCGTCAGGGGAGGGGGGGGGGTTGCTTCACAAGCAGTGAAGCAGGTCTGCAGGTGTCTGACTCCCCCCTCTGTCTTCCCCTCCTCTCTCAATTTCTCCCTGCCCTATCCAACAACTGCTATAACAAGAAATAACAACAACAAGGGCAACAAAATGGGAATAATGGCCTCCAGGAGCAGTGGATTCATAGTGCAGGCACCGAGCTCCAGCGATAACCCTGGAGGCTAAATAAATAAAAGAACACACATCACACCTAGCCACCAAACCCTTGACCACAGGACAGACCACCCCACCCAGGTGCAAAGTCCACCTTGTTCAGCAAAGAGCCTCAGATAAAAGTCACCCACAGGGATACTTGACAGGTATCTCCCAGAAAGGGCTCCCTGCAGACTCAGCAAGTGGGGCTGAAGCAGCACTGACATGCCACAAACTATTTTTAAGGATCAAATGTAGCAGCCAGGGACAATGACTGAATCAAACGTCCATCTAAGCAAAAAAGAAAAACAAACGTGCAGGGCTAGGGACTTGCAAGCCAAAAGAGCTCGGCAGAAATGCGCTCTCTGCGCTAGGATAGAGCTCTGTGCTCTCTGAGCTAGGATAGATGCAGACACTCTTAAGAAACAGAATTCAGGGAGCCTGGTGGTAGTGCAGCAGGTTAAGTGCACGTGGCACAAAGCGCAAGGACCCACTAAGGATCCCTGTTCGAACCCCCGGCTCCCCACCTGCAGAGGGGTCACTTCACAGGCGGTGAAGCAGGTCTGCAGGTGTCTGTCTGTCTCTCCCCCTCTCTGTCTTCCCCTTCTCTCTCCATTTCTCTCTGCCCTATCCAACAATGACGACAACAATAATAACTACAACAATAAAACAAGCAGGGCAACAAAAGGGAATACATAAATAAACATTAAAAAAACAGAAACAGAATTCATTTAGTGTAAGTGAAGAGAATGGAATCCACTTGGGGCAGGTCAGGTAGGGAGAGACAAGCTCTGGGCACTCCCTTGGCCAGCCAGAGTGAGACCAGCTACACGTCTGCACAGTCTGGGAGATGTGGCTCCTCCCAAAATAGAGTTTGTGCAAAGGAGGAGAGGAAACGGCCTGCTATTAATCTGCTTTTTTTTTTTTTTTAAGTACAGATGAAGAACTTTGAAAATAGCCAAAGAGCCAAAAATACTGAGCAAGTTCACACTCAACAGGGACTGCTTCTCCTCTCTATATATAGCGGCTCAAAAATAGACATCTCCAAGCCAGCCAGGGTTGGCAGGCCTGGAATGTGACTGTGTCCACAGGCTGAAGGGGACATTCATAACAGCTCCCCAGGCATTGCCAGTTTGCTTAACTGCCATCAGTGTGACCCTTGGCAGGTTATCCTACTCTGATCCAGTGCATGTGTCTCTGGTCTGTCTTCATTCACGAGTGTGGCTGCCTGCCTCCCATACTTGGATTCAGTTTGGGGAGGGGGTTGGAGCCCTCAGCCTCCCCCCCACAACCATGCAGCTTACAGTCTGCAAGGAAGACTGGCAAGAACTGCATCTATTAATTAGTCCTGACTACTGAGACTGGTAAGTGCCATGCAAACTTGGATGTGAATAAAAACCATCAAGGACAAAAATAAGACATGAAAGAAATCTGCACAAGGTTCTGGCAAAATTGTTCAGCACGAGTTTTCAAATAACAGCAGCTCTCCATCATGGTGAAGGAACTGCCTGTGTCTTTTTCTGGAGAGAAGGGTAGCAGACAGCAGATCCAGGAACCCAGGTGTTTACAGCTGTCCGTGGCATAAAATTCTCTAACAGACAACGGGAAGGCAGTCTCACCCACAGTTCAAGATGATGCATTACCATTCCGAGGGCCGCTTTTAATGAGGGTTGTGTAGGCTGCCTTGCGGTGATCACAAGTCTTAAGACAGGTACAACATTTACTTAACTTGATTGACCTGTGCTTATTATTTCTAGCCAGAAGAGAATGGACTTATTTTTTTGGCCACATTTCCATGCCATGCTCGGCTATTTCCTAGAGTCAAAGGAGTTTCTTTCGGATGCCTTGGAAAACGGAGTTTACGGGGGGAGAAGAGTCAGAACTTAACCATTTTTAATTTGCTTTCAGATTTTTCCTCCCCAGAGAATGAGCTCAAGATGGCACAGAGAACAGTGGAGTGAGGAGGAAGGGTGACTGCATCATGACCACGCATGCAGGTGGAACTCCAGACGGGGTCAGAAAGGGGGGACACACAGTGGAGCATGGACTAGGGGAGGGGGAGACTGCAGCAAAGCACGGGACTCTGGGGAAAGGAATGGGGCCTTGGGGGGACTCTGGATACCAGGTTGGAGATGAAAGCATTTTGCGGACACCCATCATGGGGAGCTGGGAAATTGTACCTATGAGTCAATACAAACCTTCAGCCCCCCAATTCAGTGAAACAAACATCTGAAGCCAGATCAGTCTGGGTGCAGGCATCACAAAAGCTCCAGCATCCTGACTGCAGCACCAGGTGGATACAGGAGAGAAGCCCTGACACCTGGCATTAGGTAAAAGTCTTGGAATCAGGAGGGAGTGACATACCCAGCACCAAAGGCTCCCATCACTCATAGACTCTACTGGATGGCCTGGGAAACTGTGACTGGGAAAAGGCCACCCTTTAAGGTGCTTCTTTTTGCCATTGAGAAGTGATTCCAGGGTGTGATGGTGGTGGTGCATCTGGGCTAAGCGCACATAGCAAGAAGTGTGAGGACCAGAACAAGGATCCATGTTCGAGCCCCAGCTCCCCACCTGCAGGGGCTGAAGCTTCACAAGCAGTGAAGCAGGTCTGCAGGTGTTTCTCGTTCTCTCCCCCTCTTGGTCTCTCCTTCCTCTCAATTTCTCTCTGTCCTATCCAATAAAACGGAACAAATGGACACCAGGAGCAGTGGATTCATAGTGCTGGCACCAAGTCCCAGAGACAACCCTGGAAACAAAAGAAAAAAAGTGATTCCAGGAAAAAGCAACAACAAAAACTCTTGTTTCCTTAAACCTCTGGGCCAATGGGGCTGAGCTAGGAGATAGCTGCATGTCACACTTACACGTAGAGGACCCTGAGAAGACAAGGCCCATAGTATATGGGGTAGCTGTGTCTGCAGGCATCAGGCTTCCCAGCAAGACCCCGGAGCTCCATGGACACAGGGCTGAAGTCCACAATCTAACGTGTAGTCTCCAGGCTGCCCCACACAAGCAGAGCTTGCTAATGCCCGATGAGCTCTCACAAGCCACAAATTACTGCAAGAGAAGAATTTTCTTGAATGTCATGTGTGGATAGTCCTAAAAAGCATCAAGTATTTATTCATGAAGGATGAACTATTAGGCAGTGGAGGTTCCAGGCTCATTCTGGTTGGATGTTTTATCAACAATAGGAGACCCAAGAGGTGAGTTCATCAAACTAACAGATAGTGTGGGGCCCAGAATTAGCAAAGTGACAGGATCAGGATGCAAAATTATATATATATATTTACAGAGAGAGAGAGAGAGAAGGAGCAAGAAAAGGCTGGACTCTGTTTCAGCAGCTTCCTCTGCACCAGGCACACTAAGAGATGTGCATCCCCTGCACTGGTTGGTTAAAGGAGTCACTGTGTGGTTCATACGTCAAGGTTTTCAGCCCGAGGCTAAGGAGGCACCAGATATGTGAGGTGAATGCTGAATGATGATGGGGCTAGAAGGGAGATCCAGTGGGGACAGCATAGGGCTCCCCTGTGTGGGGCTCTGGGTAGCACAGAAAACACCACAGATACACAGACCAGTACAATGCCATGAATGAATGGTGGAGAGCTGCTTTGGCCTCTCTTTCCTCTCCTCTCCTCTCCTCTCCTCTCCTCTCCTCTCCTCTCCTCTCCTCTCCTCTCCTCTCCTCTCCTCTCCTCTCTTCTCCTTTCTTCTCTCTCATAAAAGACACAATAAAAAAACTGAGCCAAAATGCCTCAAAGGTGAAATGCATATGTACAGCCTGGATTAGTTCCCTAGCACCACATTTAAAACATAATGGTATGTGTCTGCTTCAGTAAGGGTAGGAATCTTTGATGGTCATTAAAAAGAAATTAGGGGGATGGACAGTGGTGCACTTGGTTGAGTGTGCACGTTACAATGCACAAGGACCCAGGTTCAAACGCTCAGTCCCCACCTGCAGGGTGGGAGCTTCACAAGTGGTGAAGCAGGGCTGCAGGTGTCTCTTGTATTCTCTCTCCCTTTCTAACCCACCCTCAATTTCTCTCTGCCCTATCAAATAAAAATATACTTTTGAAACTCTACAAAGAAAGGAAATGGCGGACTGAGAGATAGCTCACTCATTAGAGTGTACACCTTACCCTGCAAAAGACTGAGATTTGAGTCCCTATCTGGTACGAGAGTCACCATATTGATTGTGCATTCATGAAGGCCTGCTAGAAAAAGAAAGGAAAAAAAGGATGGATAGTGATGTATCAGGAACCAAAACCAGTTAGAAATCTTTGCACATCACAGATGCAGCTGTAGGGATCTGAAGACCCCTCCAAAGATGCCCTCATGCTAATCTCCAGAACTCAGGACTACACTTCCCTCCATTTAAAGTGGACTTCCAGATGCAACTCAGGTGGAGAGCTGACACTGGTCGGCCATGAGGGACTCAGTGCTACCACAGGTGACCTCAGAAGAGGTTGGATGCAGGACACAGAGAAGAGACAGTGGAAATGGGGTGCAGGGATGTATTTTGGTGGAGGAGGAGGAGGAAGCCATGCTTCTAGGAAGCTGGAGGGTTCCAGAGAGTGGAGAAGGCAGGACAGAATTCTCTCCTGGGGCCTCCATCCCTCCAACTTAGCCCCAGGCACAGATGCAGAAGAGAGAGAGAGAGAGAGAGAGAGAGAGGAGATGCTTCTCCCAGCCATCACAGTTCTGTGCAGAAACAGAAAGGAAGGCCCCCAAGTGTCACATGGAACCCTGCCTCAGTGGGATTTGTGCCAAGGCCCCTGTGGGGTGTGCAAGGCTGCCCCCCACACTTTCTACCTGACAGCTGACTTTCTCTCCAACTTTCTACCAACACGCTCCATAAGACACATCTCAAAATTCAGAGCTTGTAGATGATAATTAGCATCCAGTACCAATCACAGTTGGCAATTCAGAAGCTGCTACGACATTTCACAATTAATCAGGGAGTAAGCTCCTTAATCCTTCCATGCAAGTATTCTGCCAATATGATGGAAGAGAGAAGCTCTCCCCCTTCAGGTGGTCTGCTCAGAGCAGGTGCACCTCCAGAAACACTGCCAGAGGAGGGCTGTGTTGGCTTTAGCCAGACACCAGTTCACATTTCCCAATGCACTGAGATCCAAGAATGAGAGCCATGGCAGTGGAGACCACGAGGACTACCATAACACTCCTTCCAGGACCCTCGGGGCTGGCCCGTGCCACAGTGCAGGGGCTCTGGACTCCCCACTTCACAGGGAACCACAGAGACTCCTTTCTCAGAGGAACAAACACAGAAAAGGAAAAACAATGCCTAGTGTCAGGCTGTGGGTGGAAGGGCCAAGGAGATGCCAAGGCACAGAAGAAGGCAGACAGAGTCAGGAGTCCGAGGCGGGCACATGGGGAGCTTGCAGTGGGTCAGCAGGGCCAGCCTGTGCGGCTTGGCCTCTCCTCTTTGAGCAGCACAAATACAGCCAGAACTGCAGAACGGCCCTTTCCAAGGGACTCTCCATCCCCATGGGTGTGAAGGAGTCTCTCTGGGGGTCACGAGTGTCCTTGCCCTCAAAACTTGCCCTGGCCTCCTCTACTTCCTAGACCTTCCTTGCCATCTCTCATCTACTTCCTCACTCACTCCTTTTATCACCACTGTCTCCCTTTCTTCCCTAGTCCCATCTCTCTCCTCCATCCATCTTCCCATCACCTGTGTGGCTCATCTTCCTGTGAGTAGCTTTCTGAGGGAGAGGACAGCTAGCCACAGCTTGAAAAATGCCTGAATGAAAGGTGCCTGAGTCTAACGTGAAGCAGAGGAAGGCTCTCGGCGGCTGGGGGAGGGGCTGCCACATGGCGCCAAGCCTCCTCTTCAAACATGTATGAACTAAGCTGTACACCTTAAAATGGCTGATTTTATGTTATGCAAATTTGCCTCAACAGAAAGAGAAAGGAGTAATGGTGATTAACTGCATTATCCCTGAAGAAGGAAAGGAAATTTGCAGAAATGGAAATAATTTTGCAACTCAATTTCTCTCATTTCTCCCTCTCTCTTTCCCTCCCTCCCTTTGCTCTCAGTCTTTGCACTAGAATAGAATCTACAGGCAACATGAACGATACACACAGGCAAACCAACCACCAGCAAAAATGGATACAGGGGACCAGACTATAGCACAGCTGTAAGTGCATATGGCGCAAAGCTCAAGGACCAGCGTAAGGATCCCAGTTTGAGGCCCTGGTTCCCCACTTGCAAGGGGGGGAGTCATTTCACAAGTGGTGAAGCAGGTCTGCAAGTGTCTATATGTCTGTATATATCTGTCCCCCTCTCTGTCTTCTCCTCTCTCCATTTCTCTCTGTCCTATCTAACAACAAAGACAGCAATAACAATGATAAACAACAAGGGCAACAAAAGGGAAAAACTAGCCTCGAGGAGCAGTGGATTCATAGTGCAGGCACAGAGCCCCAGCAATAACCCTGCAGGAAAAAAAAAATGGACACAGAATGCATAGAATGGGTTTAAAAACACTATTGTATTCTCCTAACAACAACAGAAACAGTAATGATAATAATAATGATGTTATTATTAGTTTTATTATAAGAGAAGATAGTCCCTGTGGTAAATATAAGCCCAGATTTCTTGCAGAAGGATATTTGGCCATGCCATAGTTTCTCCAAATAGCTCCAGACACCTATCCTACAAGACAAAACACACTTCTGGACTAAACACAGAGGGTCTGGGGAGAGAAAGATGACATGGTAAAAGCAAATCTATAACTGCCCGCCCCCCATGTGATTGGAGCGTCTGTACAGAACCTTGATGGGATCAAGGGTGTTGAAAAGAGAAAAGGGCCAGTTAGGATTATTCAGCTGCTGACATCTCAGATGAGGGTGAAGACTGCGCCCCCAGACCTCTCACCCCCCCCCCCGCCGGCAGCCCCCTCTTGTCTCACTCGCCAACCCCAAAAGGTACTCGGGATAGAAAGCTTTGTCTCGGTTATCTACTCCCATTATAGATTTTGCTCTGAGAAATAATACTTCTCAGATAAGCTCGCTCATTCATCATGGCCTGAATGTGTGCCTATGCCCCACCATGGAGGAGCAGGAAGAAACTTAATAAGCTGAAGAAAAAACCCAGGCTTATTAATGGTGTCCGGGGTCAAGGAATAAGCTGGAATCTGGAAAGAGCTTCCATCCTGCACTCTGCTTCCAGTGCTCGCCATTGCTGCAGATACACACACACTATCTATAAAGAGCCTTTGACAAACTAAAGCCAGATCACCCCACAAAGGGTCTAGAGTTACTTGTGTCTGTTTGCATCAGGCTGCCTCGCCCTCTCCTTAAAGCCATCCTGGAGTCCCATCTGCACGGCCGCAAGATCACTTCAGCATGGTAGAAAGGGGACATCACATGTTGATTCCAACCCACCAGCAGCTTCTTCGGTCTTTTCTACACCCTAAGAAATGCTTCAGGCGTGTCGCAAAGCGCAGGGACCGGTGTAAGGATCCCGGTTCGAGCCCCCGGCTCCCCACCTGCAGGAGAGTCGCCTCACAGGCGGTAAAGCAGGTCTGCAGGTGTCTGTCTTTCTCTCCCCCCTCTCTGTCTTCCCTTTCTCTCTCCATTTCTCTCTGTCCTATCTAATAATGATGACACCAATAACAACAAGAACTACAACAATAATGAAAAACAACAAGGGCAACAAAAGGGAAAATAAATAAATAAATAAATATAAATGAAATGTTTCAGGGAACATCTCTCAGGCAATAAACCTCTGTCCAGAGCCCACTTCTCTCAACTGTGAGTCAATAACCCCCCAACCCTCCCCACAATATCCTATACACCCCTCTTTAAAAATATATCTAAGTTGTGTATTTAACTATTTGAGAGAAATAGAGAGAACCAGAGCATCATTCTGGTGCATGTGATGCCAGGGATCAAACTCAGGACCTCACACTGGAGAATCCAGTGCTTTGTCCACTGCTCCTTCTCCTGGCCACCACGCACACCTCTGTAGGACATTAGACGGCAGAGTTCTCGTCCTGGGCAACGCTGATATTCAGACCCAGAATTATGCATGATAAGGGCTGCCCTGTGCATTGGGGCACATTGAGCTGGACCTCATTCAAGGCCAGCTGCAACAGTTGTGGGGACTAGAACGGGGCTCCCTCCGTGCCCACAGGGCAAACCGACCCCTGGAGGGAGCTGCTAACATGCACCAAGAGAAATGGAGGTGCAAGCCAGGTGAAGGCTGCACCTCAGAGCCAGCAGCAACCAGCCTTGACACACCAGTGCACCCAGGGGCAGGGAGCTGTGATTACCTTCCTGGGGGTGCTCTTGCAGACACCTGGCCCTAGCACACCCCACAACCACCACACTCACTCCTGCTTCACAGCCCCAGCCCCCATGTTTTGCTGCTCTGTGACTCCTCTGGCTCCTTTGCTGCTGGCTCTCCTGCAGCAGCCCCAAGGCCACGAGCTGCCCTCTGGCCTCAATGTCCTCCTCCACCCACCGGCACAAGTTAGGCTGCCCCTCAGCCACGTCTCCTTTCTGGCTTTTATCTCCACCCCTGGCAAGAGGCTTAGCACATCCAAGAACAAAGGGAAGATTGATGATCATGCTTCTGAAATGCTCTACGGCCTGAGCAAGGTAGATGGCCAGACACACACAGCAAGTGTCTGTGCTATCGTCAGAGAAAACCAGGCGCTCAGAGAGAGACAGAGGGAGGTGCTGGCCGAGCCCTGGGATAGGAAAAGGTGGCATGAACACAGAAACCAGGCTCCAGTGTGAGGACGACATGAAGGCCAGGACTCCTGCGGCCTGGAGATAGGTCAGGGCTGGGTCAGGCCTAAGCAATGGGGGCCCAGAAGGTGACTCAGCTTCGGAACAGAGGACTGTCATGCCCAAGGTGACTCAGGTTTGAGCCCCAGCACCACTAGTAACAGAGTGATACTCTCCTTTCTCTCATAAAAGTTCATGAATTAGTATCTGGGGAATGGCTCCTTTGACCAAGTGTTGTGGACTTTCAAGCCTGGGGGCTGCTGGTACGGACCCCAGCACTGCTGTACTAGAGAGCTATTCTGGTCAGTCTCTCTCTGTCTCTCTCTCTCTCTCTTCACATGTGAAATTCTCATGTGAAATTCTCCTTCCTGTGTAAGAAAACTATCTTTAGAAAGAAAATAGCCAACAAAATCCCTGGCTATTAGAAACACACATGCAAAAGTCTCTTCGAGATGACAAGCACCCTGACCAGCCCAGCCCAGCTGAGGTTTGGCTACCCAGAGCACCTGGCTTCTTTGTGCCCAGTGGAGTTCTGAGCTGACACTGGGTGCCAGGGGCTCATGGCATGAAACATTATTCCCACATTATGCAAAATAGTTTCAAACCACCTCCATGCTCATGACCATAATGAATGTGTCAAAGTTTGCTGGAAATCTTGTTAAAAAGTACATTTCCTTCCCTCTAAGAAGCAGTCCCCTGACAACAAAACTCTGATTCAAAATTCATAACCTCTCGAATGGTGGCATTCTTGAATAAGAGCCGTGAGGTCCTCAGACATGCAAACGTTTTGCAATCCACGGAGTACGTGTTTCTCATTCAGCACTGCCTTCAGATTCCTGTTTCCTCCTCTGGTCAACAGTCCACAAAGGATCCAGGGCTGCCCTTCCTTACAAGGAGCAGCTGCGGTCAGAGGATCTGAGGTGGGGGGGGGGGCTACCCCCATCCACTCCCAAGGAGAAGACTCAAAATAAACCAATGCTGGGGTGCCCGGGGGTCCCTAAGCCTAGGTCAGCTATGCTGCAAGTGTCTACCTCAATCTCCATTTTCATTTATCTGCAAATCTGCTGACACCCAGCCTTCCTTTGATTGACTTCCAAATTGGAGGATAAATTATGTTTTCTATTGCTTAGCAATTAGCCATTAAGGAGCAGTACAATCAAAATACAAAGACAGGAGACATTCGTATTGCAGCCAGGGACCACTGCAAGTAGGAATCCTTCAATCCTCCAGCCTTCAGGCTTAGAACAAGTTCCCTTGAATGCAGGTCTAGCCTCTGGAAATGACAACACTACTCACTCCTTGAGCTAGCCGGGCTCCAAGCAGCACAGGCAGCACTCAGAGAGTGCCAGATACCACCTCTTCATTTCCCCCAACGTCCCCTCTGCAGGCCTCTCTCTGAGAATCCTTTATCTGGTCTGGGTAGTGATATTGGTCCAAAGGCCAGTGGATGGCAATGAACTAACTAGTCAGGCAAGATGCAATTTCTCTGTGCACAAGTTTCATGAACTGAAAGCCAGACCAGTGATGAACAGAGAGGCCGTGGGTGGCTTTATGTGGATAAATACTAACTTCCCTGCAAGCTGTGAACTGATTTCACTACACCACTCTTTCATCCTAAAATGCTCTATTCTGGGAGGTGGGCAGTAGCTCAACGGGTTAAGCACACATGGTGCAAAGCACAAGGACCAGCATAAGGATCCCGGTTCGAGCCCCCGGCTCCCCACCTGCACGGGAGTCGCTTCACAGGCAGTGAAGCAGGTCTACAGGTGTCTATCTTTCTCTCCCCCTCTCGATCTCCCCCTCTTCTCTCCATTTCTCTCTGTCCTATCCAACAATGATGACATCAATAACAACAACAGCAACTACAACAATAAAACAACAAGGGCAACAAATGGGAATAAATAAATAAATATTTAAAAAATAAAATAAAATAAAATGCTCTGTTCTCTGTAAACCCCTCCCCCATCTTTAATGTTGAAGTTTCCCCTGCTTAAAATCTCAAGAAAAGACCCTAATTTCTTTGATTTGGGAACACTATTTATTTAATTCACTTATTCTTATTGCTTTTTTTTTTAAGAGGCTCATCACAGAAGACAATGAAAAGAGTAGAATTGCATGAAGAAGGTCAGCCTGTCTGTCTGTCTGTTTCCCTTCTTCCCTTCCTTTTTTAAAAATTTTATTTTTTCCCTTTTGCTGATATCATTTATCATCCTTGTTGTTGTTATTATGGTTGCTGTTATTGCTGTCATTGTTGTTGGATAGGACAGAGAGAAATGGAGAGAGGAGGGAAGACAGAGATGGGGAGAGAAAGACAGACACCTGCAGACCTGCTTCACCGCCTGTGAAGCGACTCCCCTGCAGGTGGGGAGCCAGGGGCTCAAACCGGGATCCTGATGCTGGTCCTTGTGCTTTGTGCCATGTGCGCTTAACCCGCTGCACTACCGCCTGGCTCCCACCTTCTTCCCTTTCTATCTCTTCATCCCTCTTGATTTTTGTCTCTATCCAAGATAAAATAATTAAATAAATAAATAAATAAATAATTTAAAATCCTTCAATCCAGTCACCCAGAGCAAACACTATTACAAACTTTGCTCTTTTCCTCATCATTGCAGACAGGCATTTTAACACATGTTGAATAATTACTGTCTGGCTAATTTTACTGAAGATCTTTTTTGTTGGGCTGTAAAATAGAAAAATGAAGGAGTTCTCCTTTTGTATCAACTGCACACCCTGGAATCAGGCATGGGGAAAGGAAGGAAAGGACAGCAAGGATTTCTGTGATTAATCTGAAATGAAGATTAAAACCATTGTTAGCTGCAAAACAAGGAAATTAAGTGATTCTCACAAACAACCTGAAACAGCTCAGTGGGATCCATTAGGATTTTTAACAGCTCAGTGAAATCCAACATCTACCTGACAGTCCCAGTGGGGAGGAGCAGGAAGGGAGGGGGAGGGAAGGGGCAGGTGGAGGTGTTGTTCACTTTGAGGCTGTGAATTAAGGAAGCAAACTTTTTACTGATGGATGTTCCAAGGGAAATGCACTGACCTCCACCTCTGATCAACCCAGTCTGAGATCATGCCCATCTCCTGCAGGGCTTGTCTTCATAATCAGAGATGATAAGACTTTGAAAGGCTCAACCAGGCAAAAAGGGATGTGTGTTCCTATGCTGTGTGTGTGTGTGTGTGTGTGTGTGTGTGTGTGTGTGTGTGTGAGAGAGAGAGAGAGAGAGAGAGAGAGAGAGAGAGTCGTGAGATGTACAAAATACAGGATGGGGGCCACAAGGCCTGTGAAGAATGAGGAGGATGTGTTGCCTGCAGCTGAGCCAGATCCACTACACTCCACCACTGAAGCCTGCAGCAGCATCCCAGCCACAGGAGCACACCCACCCGCAGGCCTTCTGGAAATGAGGCTGGCATGGGCCCGCAGTACCTGCCTGCCCTCTGGTGCTTCCCTTGCTCGGGGCTTTTGTTGCAGAAACACGGTAGGGCTGCACCTGGGTCAACAGTAGTTTCTTTCCCTTCTTACCCAGCCCTCTTTTTGCCCCACCACCTCGGCTCTTCCACATTTACGGAGTGTCCATCAGGAAAAGCAAGACCATACAGGACCAGGCCCCAGGCTTCCAGGAGTTCGGGCACGAGGAGAGGAGTGCAGGGCACTGGCTATCAGCAGGTCCCTTTTGCACAGAAATGGGGGTCAGTGAGTTGGGGGAGTGATGGCTACTGACTTCTAAGAGGGATGTACAAGGCAATAAAGGGTCCAAGGCAGGGGTGACATGAGAATTTGGTCTGGAGAACAAAGTCAAAGTCTAGATAATTAAAGGCTCAAAAAGGAGTTTAAAATTTTAAGGAAACTTACCTTGGCTTTTGTTTTGTATTATTTTTTATTTACTAACTAGATAGAGATGGGCAGAAATCAAGAGGAAGGGGGAGGTAGATAGGGAGAGAGACAGAGAAACACCTACAGTACCGTTTCACCACTTGCAAAGCTTTTCCTCTGCAGGTGGGGAACCTGGGCCCTTGTTCATTGTAATGTGTGCACCACTGCCAGGCCCGGGAAACTTACCTTGGGATGAGGGGAGAAGACCAGATATACAATGACACCTCTGAGGAGGAGTGGCTGAAGCAGAGACGTTGGAAGTGTGAAAAGCAAATGTTCACAAAGGGCCTTTGGCCATGAGAGAAGACGGTTTATCTAGGCCCATAGTTTACCTCCAAACCACAACACGGGCACTGCAACTTTGCCCCAGAGAGAAGCTCCCTGATTTTTACAGACTGTAAGAGCACCACCCACAGGAAGGACAGCTGGCCAAGCTTCCAGTGTGAGAACTGGTCACCCCACTCCCAGAAGGTGTGGAGTGCAGTCTGCTTGGGTAGCAGCAACAGTGCCATCACCGTCCACCTACTTCACTGCTACCAGACTGTAGAGATCTTTCCATGGCCAACACTTTCTGTCCTGGAAGTCTCCGGAGAAGCTCTCCTTTCTCTGTCACTGCACAAAGAGTGCTTAGCAGAGTGGCTAAGAGACAGACCACCCCCGTTTCTACTCAAGCTCAGTCACTCCCTAGCTAAACCCTGCATGTGGCAGCACCAGTGTGAGCTTTCCTGACTTGTCTGCAAAATGGAAAAAGTATAAAAAAAAAAAAAAAAAAGTAAAAAGAGTGCTTCCCACCTGAGGCTGAAGGGCAGAATGACCGGGAAATCTCCAAGTGTGAATTCTTATCACCAGCCCGTGGAAAGTCAACGGGAAATTTTAAGCATTTCAGGCCTTGTCCAGTAGCCTTGATCATTCATTCATTCATTCATTCATTGCAACTATTTTCTGAACACTTCTCAAGGATTAAGCATTCAGCTGGCAGACACGTGCTGACAGGAGTAGCACAAGTTTTATTTTTATACGTGTGCATCACAAAATAGCAAGGAAGGAGATTTCATTAATGGGCCAATAAACAGCTTTCTATTTACCTAACTACAACTCTTCTTCAGCCAAGTATAAAGATCAGACTCAGGAGGGAGTTCAGGGGGAGGGGAAGCTCTAGGAGGACAGTGGAGTGGGAAAGGGGTGGTCTGCAGAAGAGCAAGGTGACAGGCTGCCCCAGGCATGGCCACCACTTGATCTGCACAGGAAGCTCCTGGAGATGACTCACAAAGGCAGCCAGGCAGCCCCCTTCCCTCCTCAACTCCAGCAGCATTCACAGTCTGGAGGGAGAGGGCTTGGGCTTCGCAGCCAGTTATTGCCAGCTGTGCTACAAGTGTAGATGAGTCCTTTCATGACAATTTAGGTCGGGGGGGAATGTCAGGCTGAGATGAAGCCACAGAAATGCTCCCTGGGGAGCACCCAGGGTTCTTCTCTCCATTTTTGCCTTTGAAAGCACACAGTGTGTTGTTTGGGAATCTGACCCAAATATGCCTTTCTCTCCACAGGCCTTTGCAGAACTCTCTCATCTCTTTTATCTTTCCAGCTCTCTTCTTAATTTGCATTATACTTTCTTACAGAACAGAAAGAAAAAGAAGTAACAAAATATGTGATAAGGGAAGAAGAAAGGAAATTCAGGAAAAAAGAAAGAAAGAAAGAAAGAAAGAAAGAAAGAAAGAAAGGAGGGAGGGAGGGAGGGAGGGAGGGAGGGAGGAAGGAAGGAAGGAAGGAAGGAAGGAAGGAAGGAAGGGAGAAAGAAAGAAAATGTGTCCTTCTCCGTTGTCTGGGGGTTCTTCTCACCACAGAGAAGAGACTGATTTCCAGAACGATTTAAGAATGGAGGAGTTGGATAATCAGAGGCTTGAGCCTTGTAAATTGCTCAGCGATGAACCGGCTCAATAAAATCAAGTGTTTGCCAGGGCTGTGTTTTCTGTGGGGAAGGCAGGGGAAATAAATCACCTAATGGAAAAGTACGAGAGCTCCTCTTCCTTTGCATAAATGAGAAACTCAAACAATTTTGGTTTGGAGGACGTCGCTGCACATTGTGCTAGCAAGTAGACATGGCTTTTGTTGTCTCCTTACAAGACAATAAATATTCATGCCTCTGAATTACCGCTCTGCTAATGGCCCGGTATTTGGCGCACCTGTCGTGGTCCCTGTCTAAAACAGCAGCAACAGTTTAGGATGACGGCACTGGCAGGTGTTAACAATGGGATATGGTGACAAGCATGAGGAATCATCAAATTTCAAGTCCCTGATTCAAAGAAGGTCCCCAAAGCAAGCCCACCCTACCTGGCACTCGTCTTCCCAATCGTTCCGTGGTTTTCCAAATGGGGAGATTCTGTTACCACCCCCCATTAGCCATACATCAGTCACTCAGGCTTCTTTGTTCACATGTACACTGGGCTGGAGGGGTCTGGGTTTGAGGGCTGAAGCTGGACTCTGCACCCAAGCTGCCTGGACATGCCCCAGTCGCTTCCCACAGCTGGGTATTCTTTGGTGCTTTTCCAAAGCAGGGGGACCGTAGTATCTTTCTTCACAGTGGGGTTCAACTCAACATGGATGGTTGACATGTAAGGATGATAACGTCATTGTCTGTGGGCTGTCCTGTGCATTATGGGATGTCTGGCACCATCCACTAAGAGATGCCACTGGCCACAGAATTCAAGGCGTCCTTGGATCATTGCCTTTCTGGTATCAACACTCCTTCTGCTTGGACCCTCTCCAACATATGTCACCAGGAATTGACTCCTCCCCACCTCCTCAGTCCCTCAGCTGCTTGGCCCTTCACTGGCACAGGTCCTTTCACTGACTGAACTGGTGTCGTGAAATACCCAGGTGTCAGGAAGCCAGGAGATGCATGAGGCAGGGGTTAGCATGGTTTGCAGAGCTGTAGATCAGATGCAGTCCTCATCTGTTAATTACTGAGATAAACCTTTCTTTGGGTCCTGTTCTTCAAATCTTCACACCCACAGGGCTGGGAATGTTTCCAGCAGTTCTTCTCATTCAGTCTTCATTACTTACAATCCTTCCCAGCCGTCTTTGGGCCAACCGCTTGGATTAACTCTGAGTGAAAGAACCCTGGTATTTGGAAAGACTCCTTCGGACTGAGCCAACTGGGGATTCTATCTTCTCAAACATTCCTTACTAAAGATAAACCTCGCTGGCAATCATCAACAGATCAATATCTGACAAGGAAGTGTTATTTCCAAACTAATAACTGCTTGGCAAAAAAAAAAAAGGGGGGGGGGAGCAGTCCACTGGTTCTTTTGCCTGCTATTAATGTATGCAGTCATTACTTCTTTTTCTACAAGAGTGTTAAAGGTCAATTTCTGAGTGAGGAATTCTAAGTAACACACATGCTGCCATTTTTTCCTCAACAATGCTAATTCGGAAGCCTCTGAGGTAAGGCAATGTCCTTCTATGATGAATTCTTCAAAATAGCCAAGTTTTCAAAAGGAGTCACTGTGATAGCACCACAGACAACATTTAGAGACAGACTACAGGCATGCCAGCCCCGCTCTCCCAGAAGGAGTGAAAGCAAGACAGCAATCAATGCAGGCTGGGTCCTCAAGGGGTGAGACTGCAAAGTGGTTTCCATTTTCTTTTAAAATAATGAAGCTAGACATTATCAAAGTCCCTCCTTCCTTGCAGGCCAGGAAGGGCTGCATTGCCACACAAAGCACCCTTATGACTGGTCCCAATACAAATAAGAAGAAGACCACAAAGACAGGAAAAGCTTCCCTTTGAGAGCTCTGCTTTCATACAAGGACAAAGATGTGGCCTACAGAGTGCTCACTGAAAGGCCACATGTGGGGAAGGGGTCATGCCTGTTGTCAGCTGAGCAAGGGGTCTCCCTCGGCAACGGACGGATGGTGTGGCATCTTCTCATTTGCTTTCTATGATACATATATCTGAGCTGACACTGGTTGGTAGCACCCAGTTTGGGTGGGTGGTGTGCTATCACTGTGGTCATGCAAAGGCCGGTCTCTCTCCACCACCTCAGACTCCACCTTTTGTCTGTTTTCTGCTCCTCCCCCATGGCTACCACTATTCTGTTCACTGTATCTAAGAGGCTCTTTTTACTGGCTTGCTTTTTCTGTCTTAGTATTTAACATACAAGGAAAACCACATGTGTGTAGCGACATTATTTTTTACTAACCAAAATGCAGAAACAATCAGTATCTAAAGCATCTTCTGTGAAAGCAGACATGGAGGAGAACAGAGGAGGAGAAGAGAGAAGAGAGAAGGAGGAGAGCAGAGGAGGATGGAGGAGAGCAGAGGAGGATGCAGGAGAGCAGAGGAGGATGGAGGAGAGCAGAGGAGGATGCAGGAGAGCAGAGGAGGATGGAGGAGAGCAGAGGAGGATGCAGGAGAGCAGAGGAGGATGGAGGAGAGCAGAGGAGGATGCAGGAGAGCAGAGGAGGATGGAGGAGAGCAGAGGAGGATGGAGGAGAGCAGAGGAGGATGCAGGAGAGCAGAGGAGGATGGAGGAGAGCAGAGGAGGATGGAGGAGAGCAGAGGAGGATGCAGGAGAGCAGAGGAGGATGCAGGAGAGCAGAGGAGGATGGAGGAGAGCAGAGGAGGATGGAGGAGAGCAGAGGAGGATGGAGGAGAGCAGAGGAGGATGGAGGAGAGCAGAGGAGGATGGAGGAGAGCAGAGGAGGATGGAGGAGAGCAGAGGAGGATGGAGGAGAGCAGAGGAGGATGCAGGAGAGCAGAGGAGGATGGAGGAGAGCAGAGGAGGATGCAGGAGAGCAGAGGAGGATGGAGGAGAGCAGAGGAGGATGCAGGAGAGCAGAGGAGGATGGAGGAGAGCAGAGGAGGATGCAGGAGAGCAGAGGAGGATGCAGGAGAGCAGAGGAGGATGCAGGAGAGCAGAGGAGGATGCAGGAGAGCAGAGGAGGATGCAGGAGAGCAGAGGAGGATGCAGGAGAGCAGAGGAGGATGCAGGAGAGCAGAGGAGGATGCAGGAGAGCAGAGGAGGATGCAGGAGAGCAGAGGAGGATGGAGGAGAGCAGAGGAGGATGGAGGAGAGCAGAGGAGGATGGAGGAGAGCAGAGGAGGATGGAGGAGAGCAGAGGAGGATGGAGGAGAGCAGAGGAGGATGGAGGAGAGCAGAGGAGGATGGAGGAGAGCAGAGGAGGATGGAGGAGAGCAGAGGAGGATGGAGGAGAGCAGAGGAGGATGCAGGAGAGCAGAGGTGGATGCAGGAGAGCAGAGGAGGATGGAGGAGAGCAGAGGAGGATGGAGGAGAGCAGAGGAGGATGCAGGAGAGCAGAGGAGGATGGAGGAGAGCAGAGGAGGATGCAGGAGAGCAGAGGAGGATGGAGGAGAGCAGAGGAGGATGCAGGAGAGCAGAGGAGGATGCAGGAGAGCAGAGGAGGATGCAGGAGAGCAGAGGAGGATGGAGGAGAGCAGAGGAGGATGCAGGAGAGCAGAGGAGGATGGAGGAGAGCAGAGGAGGATGGAGGAGAGCAGAGGAGGATGCAGGAGAGCAGAGGAGGATGGAGGAGAGCAGAGGAGGATGCAGGAGAGCAGAGGAGGATGGAGGAGAGCAGAGGAGGATGCAGGAGAGCAGAGGAGGATGCAGGAGAGCAGAGGAGGATGGAGGAGAGCAGAGGAGGATGCAGGAGAGCAGAGGAGGATGGAGGAGAGCAGAGGAGGATGGAGGAGAGCAGAGGAGGATGCAGGAGAGCAGAGGAGGATGCAGGAGAGCAGAGGAGGATGGAGGAGAGCAGAGGAGGATGGAGGAGAGCAGAGGAGGATGGAGGAGAGCAGAGGAGGATGCAGGAGAGCAGAGGAGGATGCAGGAGAGCAGAGGAGGATGCAGGAGAGCAGAGGAGGATGCAGGAGAGCAGAGGAGGATGGAGGAGAGCAGAGGAGGATGCAGGAGAGCAGAGGAGGATGGAGGAGAGCAGAGGAGGATGCAGGAGAGCAGAGGAGGATGCAGGAGAGCAGAGGAGGATGCAGGAGAGTAGAGGAGGATGGAGGAGAGCAGAGGAGGATGCAGGAGAGCAGAGGAGGATGGAGGAGAGCAGAGGAGGATGGAGGAGAGCAGAGGAGGATGGAGGAGAGCAGAGGAGGATGCAGGAGAGCAGAGGAGGATGGAGGAGAGCAGAGGAGGATGCAGGAGAGCAGAGGAGGATGGAGGAGAGCAGAGGAGGATGCAGGAGAGCAGAGGAGGATGCAGGAGAGCAGAGGAGGATGCAGGAGAGTAGAGGAGGATGGAGGAGAGCAGAGGAGGATGCAGGAGAGCAGAGGAGGATGGAGGAGAGCAGAGGAGGATGGAGGAGAGCAGAGGAGGATGCAGGAGAGCAGAGGAGGATGCAGGAGAGTAGAGGAGGATGGAGGAGAGCAGAGGAGGATGCAGGAGAGCAGAGGAGGATGGAGGAGAGCAGAGGAGGATGCAGGAGAGCAGAGGAGGATGGAGGAGAGCAGAGGAGGATGGAGGAGAGCAGAGGAGGATGCAGGAGAGCAGAGGAGGATGCAGGAGAGCAGAGGAGGATGGAGGAGAGCAGAGGAGGATGGAGGAGAGCAGAGGAGGATGCAGGAGAGCAGAGGAGGATGCAGGAGAGCAGAGGAGGATGCAGGAGAGCAGAGGAGGATGCAGGAGAGCAGAGGAGGATGGAGGAGAGCAGAGGAGGATGCAGGAGAGCAGAGGAGGATGGAGGAGAGCAGAGGAGGATGGAGGAGAGCAGAAGAGGATGCAGGAGAGCAGAGGAGGATGGAGGACAGCAGAGGAGGATGGAGGACAGCAGACGAGGATGGAAGATAGCAAAGGAAGATGCAGGAGAGCAGAGGAGGATGGAGGACAGCAGTCCTAGGAAAGGGCCAGAGGAGATTCACAGGTGTGCTAGTCTCCATAGGAAGGTGTGAGGCCACCCACCAGCCAGTTCCCTGTTAATAGGTCCTTGCTTCTGGAGGGGCTCCGTGCTCTCTGTTAATATTCAGCTTTTGCGCTTGTAAAATATGGAGATCCCTGTGTCTGAGCACCTTGGTAAATTCACCTGTTTTTAAGAATTGACTTATTATAAAAGGAAGAAGGAGTCAGGCCCAGAGAGAGCAGAGCTCTGTGTGGCAATAGTGTAAGTGCTGGGGATGGAAGCTGGGCCCTCTGTGCTCTATCCAGCTGAGCTGTCTCTAAGGCCCAGGGCCACTTTTTGATGAGGAGAACTGGGTCACTCGCACTGGAAACTGACCGGCTTCCTCCACATAGCCAGTTACTTCAGCCAAAGTAACATAAGGACGTCTCAGGAATGGAGACTGACAGTAACGGGGAGGCTGGATTCATGGAAGACAACAGGAAGGAGGGTTGTGAAGGCCTTCCCTTTTCTCCGAGTCAGAATTAGCAACCCTAACCATTATTTATCTATCTTCCAGTTAATTAACGCTGTTACTGGTAACTGTGTGATTCCTATGGCCACGGGGGCGGGGGAGGGGGGAGGGGGGACAGGGGACAAAGCAGTCTGCCTGTAGGTGATAGTGCATTTCAATATCTAGGAAGTTCAAAGTTTTCTGTAAATAGAGAAATTCAGAGAGGATCACCAGACCTGAGCTTGTAGGGGAAGGCAGAGGAATAATGAGTAAAGGGCACAGAGCAGGACTGCACAAAACAGAAGAAGCCAGTGCACACTGCCTATCCAGGGAGCTGCCAGGCAGGCAGGGCCTCTGGGCGTGTGCGCCATCTCGTGTCCCGTGGATGCGGGGCTCTGCCCAGACTGCACGTGGTGTTCCTTGTGGATTCTGACCACTGGAGCCCCAGGTCCTCCACAGGTCTCCATGCTTGTCCTGCAGCAGCTATGACTACAGAGAGCAGCCAGTAAGCAGTCCCTGCCTCTGGGAATCCTGGTCCTGGGTCCCTCTCCGACCGCTGGGGGGCATGACAGGATGGGGCTCTGTCACTCTGGGCTCGTGCCTGCATGACTAAACCCTTGGCCGTGAGACTGCACCGCATCTCTGGCCTCCCTGCACTGTCCAGCCCTCTGCGTCCCTGGCTGAGTCTGCTGGTGACCTGTCCTCCACTCTCAAGAGCCTCCCCATCTGGCCACATCTCCTGTGTCCTGGGCCAGCCCTCCAATGAGTGACTGCCACCACTCAGCCTGTGTTTCTTCGTCCAGAGCCTGGTTCTTGCCAGGGGTGACTCTGTCCATTCGTGGCCCTGTCTCTTTGCAGTAAAAGGCACCTGAAGCTCACACACAGTCTATGGGAAGAGACCATTGGGTCCAGCTTCCCTCCCTACAGGCAGTGCCGTACCGAACACACATGCACCCCTATCTCATCCTCTCCCCTCTCTCTCTCTATGGATATATCAGTGCTTGCATAAAAGCCTACTGCTTCCAGTGCCTTTTATTTTAATAGGACAAGAGAAGTTGAGGGGGAGGGAGGGCGAGGAGGGTGACACCTGCAGTTCAGCATCACTCATCATGAAGCTTCCCCACTGCAGGTGGGGATCTGAAGCCTAAACCTGGGCCCTCATGTCCGCATGGCTACTTGTGCACTCCACGGGGTGTGCCACCACCCAGCTCCTCTTTGCTTCTCATGTGTTCTGGTCTAGAAGCCTGTCCTGGGGCCAGGCGGTGATGCAGCGGCTTAAGCACACACACTACAGTGTGCACGGGCCCAGGTTCAATCCCCTGGTCTCCATCTGCAGGGGGAAGCTTCACAAATGGTGAATTAGTGTTACAGATGTCTCTTTGTCTCTATCTATCTCCCCATCACCTCTCACTTTCTCTCTGTCTCTATCAATAACAAATAACAAATGAATTGGGGGCTGGGTGGTGGTGCAGCTGGTTGAAAACAAATGTTGTTATGCAGAGAAGTAGGGTCAAGCCCTCAGCCCCACCTGCAGGGGGAAACTTTGTGAATGGTGAAGCAGCAGGCTCCCTCTCTTTCTCTTCCTCTCTATCACCCCCTTCCCTCTTAAAATTTGACTGTTTCTATCCAATAAATAAAGAAAGATAATAAAAATTAAAATAAATGAATAAAATTAGAAGGAGAAGAAGAAAGAGGAGGAGGAGATGAAGGAGGAGGAGAAGAAGGAGAAGTAGGAGCAGGAGAAGGAGGATGAGAAGAAGGAGGGTAAGGAGGAGGAGAAAAGGAGGAGAAGTAGCAGGAAGAGGAGAAGGAGAAGGAGGAGAAGAAGGAAGATGAGGAGAAAGAAGAGAGAGAGGAGAAAGAAGAGAGAGAGGAGGAAGAGGAAGAAAAGGAAAAGGAGGAGGAGGGGGAGAAGAAGAAGGAAGAGAAGGAGGACGGGGTAGGAGGAGGAGAAGAAAGACAAGAAGAAGGAAGAGAAGGGAAAGGAGGAGGAGGAGGAGGAGGAGGAGCAAGCCTCTGCCCAAAGTCTTCATAGAGAGAGCCCAACGTCAGTGCTTTCCCTTCACTACCCAAGGTGCTGTCTGGCATCAAACAGCCAATTTTGCTCATGAGCAAAATCATAATGCTGTGAACTGGGGGGGGGGGGGGGTGAGGACAGGATAGCTAAAACTCTCAAGTGCAGCAAATCTAAGGGCAGCGGCCCCATCCTCCATCGTCCATCTCCCCTGCGCCCTGGAGTGCACACCGGGTCCTGACAGGCTTCTCCCACAGGCAGGGGCCTGCTGCCAGCTGTTCCCACAGAGGACACAGAAGAGGAGGGAGAGCCGGGACCACAGCCAGCCTCTGGAAGAGCCTGATTGAGATGCTCTGCAGGTTCCTCTCCTGCCTTGCTTTTCTGCACAGGATCAAACCCTAAGATTTTCAAACCAAACTCTCCAAGAGCACAGCCACAAGACTCCCAAGGACAAAAGGATGAGCTCAGATCTCTAGGAACATGGAGCTGCACACGGAACAGCTGGGGAAGGGCAAAGTGCTGGTGGGTTCTCATTTCCCACCCTCTGGAAAGACTAGCAGACACTGGCTGAGCCTGATGACAGGACTTTGCAGCTAGCTGCGTCCTAGCTGTAATGGTCCTCCGCTCCCTCCTCTAAAGCCACCACTGAGGGACCACGTTACTCTGCTCACCAAACTCTTTCCGTTTTGCAGCCGTTTCACAGGATATTTTTGAGCCTTTTCCTCTTTTTTTTCTTTTTGCAGTGAAACATACATACAGATAGTTACTGGGTGGTGGGAGGGGTGTGTGTAACTAGCACAGGGATGCATTTAAACTGCCCAGCAGGAAAGCCAGTGTTGCTGTCAGTCTGTCTGCCACAGTTAGCTCAGGATGCAAGTACCAGGATTTGAAGTCCTACATTGAGACAGGTGTGTGAAGGCCTTTATGTATGCAGATCATGCCTGTCTATGGAGTTCTCAGGATTTGGTACAGGCTGTAAGCAAGGAGAAGGGTGTGAATAAAAAGGAACCCCCCTCCTTTGGTGAACTTACTGAGAGTTGGAAAGAATATGCCAGAAGGAAAATAAAAATCACAGAAATGGGGGGAGGGCTGGGCAGTGGATATGGAGGGCTGGGCGGCGGTGCAAGGACGGGCATAAGGATCCCGGATCGAGCCCCTGGCTCCCCACCTGCAGGGGAGTCGCTTCATAAGCAGTGAAGCAGGTCTGCAGGTGTCTGTCTTTCTCTCCCCCTCTCTGTCTTACTCTCCTCTCTCCATTTCTCTCTGTCCTATCCAACAACGATAACAAGAATAATAACTACAACAATGAAAAACAAGGGCAACAAAAGGGAAAAATATTTAAAAACTACAGAAATGTGTGTCATGCCTCACTGAAGGAAGAGCTTTCTCTCAGGTTGTGAAGATGCAAACACAGCACTGTCCTCGTGCAGAGCTCTATCCAACGATAAATATATAAAACAAAAAGATTTTTTAAAACAAATTTTAAAAAGGGTATAGAGACGGACAGACACATGCAGCAAATACAGGTGGTATTTACTGAGTGCATGGGAAGCCCTGACCACTCAGTCACATATCAATGTCAAAAGGCCCAGTCACCGAGAACCAAACTCAATGCCATGCAGCATTCTGGGACACTGTTCACTTTGCAGGCCCCTTTCTAAACACTCCCCTCCTCTGGTCCACAGCTAGCTAGGCAGGTCCTGGCACAGCCATTTCAGAGGTGTAAAGAGACTCCCTCTGGGACTGGCCTGCAGTCACATGGGTGGAGGTGGGCTGGTCACTATGTAAACACACAGCTTCCTCCCAGTCACAGGTCCTTCCTCCTACCTGACCACCAGTTGTCCAATCCAGTTCCCCAGTTTGGATTACATCCAATCTCACTAGACTGGCAAGGCCTTTGAAACAGTCTCTGCAGTCCTGCAGGTACAAACCCCTGAGAGTCCGACAATTGACAATCTAGACACCATTTTCAGACCCATTCACGACGTAGTTTAGGATGGAAAGGGATGAGCTCTTCAAAATTCTATTACCGCAGAAGTGCCAAGTATCAATAATGTGCTTTAACAGGGGGGAAATAACTCAGTTCTCAAAAATAGTCCTGCAAATGGAGAAAAAAAGGAGCTGACCTCTAAACTGCGCAATATCCCCAAAAGGATGATGAAGTCCCCTGCTGGGAGAAGGGCTGCACCCCCACCACCCATTTTAGCAACAGATAGCCCTGAAGGATATTGACTTCTGTGCCTGTTTAAAAGCCAGGCTCCTGGCAGAGCGCAGCCAAGCACAGTCTCCAGTGTGGCCACTGCCTGCGACAGGAGGTGAGTGATTGCAGAGAGAGGCTGGGACCCCTCCCCCCTGGGAGATGGAAGTGGGCTACACTGGGATATAAAAGAGAATCTCAGTTCCAGGGCCATGCATTGGTGCACCTGATTAAGCTCTCACATTACAGTGCACAAGGACCCAAGTTCAAGCCCCCAGTCCCTATCTGCAGAGTATGTGTGGTGGGGGGGAATTTTCACGAGTGGTGAAGCACTACAGGTGCTACAGGGCTACAGGTGTCTATGTTACTCTCTCCCTCTCTATCTCCCCCTCCCATTTCAATTTCTCTGTCTCTATCCAATAATAAAGACTTTTTTGAAAAAGAAGAAAGATTTGAGAGAGAGAGAGCGAGAGAATCTCAATTCCTCCAAGACAGCCTCAGGGAATCAGTGTCCTGTTCAGGCCAGCTTATAAAATGCATGTTCTGGGGGCCGGATGGTGGCACACTTGGCTGAGTACACATGTTGAAAAGTGCTCAAGGACCTGGATTTAAGCTCCCAGTCCCTACGTGTAGGGGGAAACTTTGTGAGTGATGAAGCAGGGCTGTAGCTATCTCTGTCTGTCTCTCTCTCTATCACCCCCTTCGACTTCTGGCTGTCTCTATCCAATAAATAAACCAAGTAATAAATAAATAAATAAATAAATAAATTGCATGTTCTCCTCAGGGAGGTCTGACCACCCTGCTTCGGGACTTAAACCTGGGTCCTTGCATGCTGTAGTGTGTGCACTTAACCAGGTGCTCCATTACCTGGCCCCAAAACCATGTCTTTCAATTGCACAGGACATCCCCTGAATGTGTGTGTGTGTGTGTGTGTGTGTGTGTGTGTGTGTGTGTGTGTGTGTGTGTGTGTGTGTGTGTAAGTGTGTAAAAAGGATAGTGGGGGAGGAGGCAGAGGACAACATCTCAGTAAAAACTAGATAGTTCAAGGTCAAGCTGAGAATTAAAAAGCCAAAAGCAGTACTTTGCTTTTTTTGGGGGGGGTACTATTTGGAGAAAAAGTCTTTAGTTAATCACTTTTTTATTTACTTCATTTTCCCTGTCATCTGGTGATCAAGAATGAGATTCCACTCCTCAGCTGCAGGCATCTGGCATGGGAAGTGTCCTGGGTCTGTTCTGCTTCCTGGGTGAAGGGAAATGGCACAGCCACCCCCAACTCAAGTTGTGTTTGCTTCACAAACCCAAAAAGCATCTGAGGAAAGAAAGGGTGGGTGGATGGATGGACGAGGATGGGTGGCTGGGTGGCTGGCTGGCTGGCTGGATGGATGGATGGATGGATGGATGGATGGATGGATGACAGATGATGGATGATGGATGATGGATGGCTGGCTGGCTGGATGGATAGATGGATGACAGATGATGGATGGATGGGTCAATGACGGATGGATGGATGATGGATGGGTAGATGGGTGGATGGTCTTTCTTTAAGAGTGGAGTCTGAAGCATTTTCTATTACCTTCTCCATGACAGCTCACCAGCCCACTCTCTCCTGAGAGCTGTCACTGGGTGAAGCAGCATGAGTGTGCCTCCTCTCTGTATCTAAGGACAGAGTTACTTTGGTGGCTTCTGTGAATCATAGAATGTTAAACCCCTAGTAAGACTGCAAGGTGGCTGAATGAGGTCCACAATTTAGTTAACATGATAAATGAATGGTTAAAATGTGCCTCCTCCAGATAATCAAAGGACTTGAAAATGCAAATAAAAAGAGTCCATGCACTAAAATGAGCTCATTTTAAAAAGACAATGATGCAGTGTTAGCAAGGATGCTTGCAGACTGAGGTGTGACTAGACATGGGAGCAGCAGTGTGTTTGAGAAAGAGGTGTTCGTCTCATTCTTATTAGTGCATCCACTTGTTTATTATGTCTGTGTGAGCTTCCGTATTAGTACTTTATTCAATGGATTGCAAAGCTTTTTTTTTTTTTTTTTTTTTGCAATTTTGCTACTCAAGTTGTCTCAAATTTGGTCGCTGAGAGTCCTCCCCATCATTCTTGGAGAATGTCTATACTTTCTGCCAAAAAAAAAAAAAAAAAAGATGTGTACTATTCATCTCCTATTTCTCTGCCCCAGCGGAGAAGCACAAAATACAGACCTAAATATGGATCAATATAAAGCCACAGAAATATTTTTTTAATGTAGAAAGACAGTTCCATGGGTAACAGGAGCCTGGTGATTTGTGAGACAATATCAGGCAGGATAGCTGCAGTCAATTAGAGTCTCACATAAAGGAAAGGCAAGAGGAGGTATCAAGAAAGGTGAGAATTACCCTAAAAATGGTGAACCACTTCCAGCCAACACATTCAAGAATCTCAGGAAAACCCAAGGAGCAGAATAAAGAAAACCAAGCCTCCTGTGATGTTTCATTTCTAGACTGCAGTCACCATGGTAAAAACAAAAGATTTGCTCAAAATCTTGAAAATGGTGAGTGAGAGAGGGCTGGGGCAGGGTGGCTGAGGAAGCTAATGAGAGTGCCTCCTCAGAAAGAACAGAGGCAGAGAGATAACACAACACATCTTTAAATAATTAAACAGGAAAGAAACCTGTGAAGCTAGGTATGCTATATCCATCAAAAATATTCTTGATGTGCAGTTGGTGTCCACAGTGGAATACTATTGAGAGGAAAGATGCCATTTGCAGCAGCACTGGTGGATGTGGAGATTCATACATAATGAAACAAGCTGGGCTGAGAAACCAAAATGCCATAGAGTTTCACTGTGATATCCAGAGAAAACAAACCAATGAACTAAAGGAGGCCATAATACATTTGTTAACCATAAGGATGATTAAAAGCTCCCCCAAGAGAAGGAGAAAAGACACAGAACTGCACAGTGTAAATGAGAAAAGTAACTATGAATATGGGTGGATTTCTGAAAAACACACTAGTTAATGATTAAACACACACACACACACACACACACACACACACACACACACACGAAGCACAAGTGGGAGGCAGGGTTACAGAGCAGCAGTAGCTGTGTTTCTCTCCTCTCCTTTCCAGGGTCAACTAGGAATATCAAAGGAGACCACCTGGGACCACAACAAGACAGGGCTAGAATGACTTCAGGAACCCACCAAATCACCGGTGAGTGCAAACACGTGTGGATCTTGGACAGAGAGGAGCCTCGGGAGAGATTGAATGGTTGGTAACAGTCTGGCAGTTTACCAGTTGAGACAAGACCTTCAATCCGATTCACAAAAAAAAAAAAAAAAAAAAAAAGATGGCTGAAGGGAGGAGAGGACTCCCCTGAGACTCACTGTGAGTCTCCATTACGACTGCCCTCAGAATCTGGAACAGCAGCAGGGAGGCCCTGTGCTGACACCAGGGAACAGAGAATTAACCAGGAAACTCAGGAGAGGATCTATACCTAGGTGGCTTAGCAGTGGGGCTGTGAAAGTCTCTTTGCATAACCACTGTATTATCTCTACCCACCCTGCTTTATCTCTTAGTCAGGTGTCAGTGATTAAGCTAAGAAGCCTACTTAGAGTTTAAAAGCCCTCAGGCTCCTATAGCCTACAGGGGGGAGAAAAATAACAAAAGAGCCACTGAGCTCCAACTCAAGGATTAAAATACTATTGAAACAGCTGTCAATGTCCACAACTGTGAACTCTTTAATTACCTTACTTAGACACAAGTCAATCCAGGCAAGATTGATCAGTAATTTGAAAAGTACTGAGAGAGGGACCTCATAACATACAATATAGAATGGTTAAACCAACAAGAAAAAATATTGGAGAAATGAACCAGGACAAGAGTCCAGCTAAAAGTCCCCCAAAAGTTGAAGCAGAAAATAATGAGGTCAACATCCAAACACTAGTTAAGGAAATAATCACAGGAGTGAGTAGAGAGTTTGAAAGAATTGTCATCAGAAATGCAGAAACAATAAGTGAGACCCTGAAGAAAGCACTAATTACCTCAAGGTTATCATTAGAGAGCAGAAAGCTGAAAAAGCTGAGCTAAGAACACAACTAGCTGAACAAGCTAAAACAGTATCAGAACAGGGCAACAAAATAGATGAACTCCAGAAAACAGTAAAGGGGAGAGAGAATAGAATAAATGAGGCTGAAGACAGAATTAGCAAGATCGGGAACAAATTAGAGAAAACTAAAAAAGAAGTAAGAGATCTCAAAAAGAGATAAAGAGATACTGAAAATAACAACAGATACCTATGGGATGACTTAAAAAATATATATGCTTTTTTGGCTTACCAGAGGAAGAAGAGAGGGAGGGGAAGAAATCATTCTTCAGGACATAATAGCTGAGAATTTCTCTAGTCTAGAAAACATAAAAGACATAAAGGTTCACAAAGCCCAGAGGGTCCCAAATAGAATTAACCTAGACTTAAAGACACATCATATTTAAAATGGAAAGGAATAAGGATAAAGAAAGGATCCTGAAGGCTGCAAGAGAAAAACAAGGAGTCACCTACAGAGGAAAACCCATAACATTAGCAGCAGACTTCTCCACACAAACACTACAGGCCAGAAGAGAATGGCAAGATATCTATCGAGTGCTCAATGAGAAAGGCTTTCAACCACGAATACTATATCCTGCTAGACTGTCATTCAGACTAGATGGGGGCATCAAAACCTTCTCAGACAAGCAACAGTTAAAAGAATCAACTATCACCAAGCCTGCCCTGAAATAAGTTCTAAAAGGTCTCCTATAAACAATCAGACCACCACAAATATGCTATATATCAGAACACTCTAAAACTCTTACAAGAATGGCATTAAAATGTTTTCAATCTTTGATATCAATAAATGTCAATGACCTGAATTCACCTATTAAAAGACACAGAGTAGGAATATGTATCAGAAAACACAACCCAACAATATGCTGTCTACAGGAAACCCACCTAACTCAACAGGACAAACACAGACTCAAAATGAAAGGATGAAAAACTATTATACAAGCCAATGACCCACAAAAAAGGGCAGGAACAGCTATTCTCATATCTGACATGAAAGACATTGAAATAAATAAAATTTTAAAAGATTGGGATGGATACTACTTAATACTCAGTGGATCAGTCAATCAAGAGGACTTTACAATTATTAACATCTATGCATCCAATGAGAAGCCATCTAAATACATCAAACTTCTACTGAAAGAGCTACAGCAATATATTAACAGCAACACAATCATAGTAGGGGACTTCAACACCCCACTCTCTCAACTTGACAGATCATCCAGGCAGAAAATCAATAAAGACATAAAGAAGCTAAATGAGGAGATAGATAAACTAGAACTAGGACATTTTCAGAGTCATTCATCCCAAGAAACTGAAATACACATTTTACTCAAGTCCACATGGGTCATTCTAAAGGATAGACCATATGTTAGGCCACAAAGACAGCATCAGCCAATTCAAGAGCACTGAAATCATCTGAAGCATCTTCCCAGACCACAGTGGAATTAAACTAACACTTAACAATCAACAAAAGATTAGTAAGAGTCCCCAAATGTGGAAGCTCAACAGTACACTATTTAACAACTACTGGGTCAAAGAGGCAATAAAGGAAGAAATCAAAATGTTTCCAGAGTTCAATGAAGACACAAGCTATCAAAATATTTGGAACACAGCTAAGGCAGTACTGAGAGGGAAATTTATAGCCATACAAACATACATTAGGAAACAAGAAAAAGCACAAATAAACAGCCTGATTGCATATCTTAAAGACCTAGAAGAAGAACAACAAAGGAACCCTAAAGCAACAAGAAGGACAGAAATCACTAAAGTCAGGGCAGAAATCAATAACATTGAAGATAAGAAAACCATACAAAAGATCAATTAAAGTAAATATTGGTTCTTCGAAAGAGTGAACAAAATCAACAAACCTTTAGCCAGACTCACAAAACAAAAAAGGGAGAAGTCCTAAATAAATCGGAACATAAATGAAAGAGGAGATATCACAACAGACAACACAGAAATTCAGCATATCATACAAGGAGTGGCTGAGCAAGTTGTGGTCTATACACACAATGGAATCCTACTCAGCTATAAAAAATGGTGACTTCACCGTTTTCAGCTGATCTTGGATGAACCTTGAAAAATTAATGTTAAGTGAAATAAGTCAGAAACAGAAGAATGAATATGGGATGATCTCATTCTCAGGCAGAAGTTGAAAAACAAGATCAGAAGAGCAAACACAAGCAGAATGTGGACTGGAATTGGCGTATTGCACCAAAGTAAAAGACTCTGGGGGGGGGGGGGGGAGAGTACAGGTCCAAGAAGGATGACAGAGGACCTAGTGGGGGTTGTGTCCTTATGTGGAAATCTAATAAATGTTATGCATGTACAAACAATTGTATTTACTGTTGAATGTAAAACATTAATTCCCCAATAAAGAAATTTAAAAAAGAGAGAAAAGGGGGGCAGGTAGTGGCACACCTGCAAAAAAAAAAAAAAGCATGAGCACATACAGACCCTGTAAGCAGATACCCTTAACAGAAGGAGGAAAACATCAAGAAATTTTCAAACAAAATGTTTATTTTATCTGTTTTGGTTGGAATGAACAGACGAGGATCTTATCTCCACTGACTCTGCACCATACAAGATGGTTAAGGAAGCTCTCCAGGCAGGAGAAGACATCTCTGGGTGAGATGGAATTTAAAGGTAGGAGTGGGAACTCTGGAGAGAGCACAATAGTTATGCAAAATGCTCTCAGGCTTTAAATTGTAAGGTCCCAGTTCAATCCCCAACACCACCAAAAGCCAAAGCTAAGCAGTACTCTGATCTCTATCTCTCTCCCCCCCCCCGTATCTCTCTAATTAAAATAAATAAAATATGCTTTAAAAAATCAAAGAAGAATGGGAGCATAGGACATGGTAAATATGTGGAAAATACAAAAGGTTATAAAGGTAATAAAATCTCTCCTACAACTTCTGAAAGCACATTGTAAGTGTTGAAAAGCCCTTTCACATTTGGGGGATTGTTACATCTAGAAACAGAGGATCAGAATATTAAACAAAACTGTATTGTTGAAGTTTCTTACATTTGACAAGGAGTAATACAGTTCAACTCCTCAAGAGTCTATAATACTAGTTGTAAAGAGATACTTAATCTCTAGAGCAGTCACTAAATATGAAGACATAGCATAAAAAAAAAAGGAAGTGCAGAATAAAATAAATGGAAAAACACAAGTAGGAGCTAGCCCAGGAGAAAACTGAAAGGGAAGAAGAGACAAATGACATTGAACAACAACACATAAAAAACCCATGAAATAAAATGTTGAATGTAAAGCCTGCTACACTGGTAATGGCACTAAATGTCAGTGAAGTAAGCCCTGAATTGAAGGAACGATAATGTCAGTTTAGATTTAAAGAGACCCAATTTAAATATAAAAACTTACACAGTGTGAAATCAAAGGACAGAAAACTACATAATACACAAACTATAGCAAAGAATAGAATAGACAGCCTGGCTCTGCTAACATCAACACAAACATACTTCTAGACAAAGACTATTAGCAGAAACAAAAAGGAGACCACATAATAAAAATATCATCAGGAAGATATAACAATCATAAATGTTTATGTCTGGGAACAGAATTTCAAACAAATGGAAGAAAATTTGGCAGAACAGACACAAATAGTGAAGGACAGATAATATGAATAGCTCTGTCTACCAATGTGGCATAATGACATCTGTAAGACAATATGCTCATCATGGAAGAACACAAACACTTCGCAAGAGCAAATGAGCCAGTGCCCAAGACAGACCCATCTTGTGCATAAAACTCTGCTGTTTTTGTCATCACTGAAATTTGACCACCACTTGAGACCAACTTGTTCACACCGAGAAACAGTGACAGAGATAGAAATAGCAAGGGAGCGGGAAAATACCGTTGCAGCAACAATATTCAGTACTGAGGTACTGAGGTACTGTGGGAGCTGGGTTCCAGCCTGGTCATGGGCATGACAGATTTAAACACAGAGTCCAAGTGAACTATGTTTCTGGTCCTGCTTGTTAATGTCTTTCTCTATTATTTTGATAGAGGATGAGAAACAGAGAAATGAGAGGCAGAGAAACAGGAGGAGGAGGAGGAGAGACACCAGCAGCACTGCTCCACTGCTCCAGGAGCTACCCCACTACAGGGAGAGGCCAGGGGTTTGAACCCAGGTCCTTGCACATAGTAACCAGTGAGTTCTACCAGCCCCCAAACAAATCTTAAAACATTTCAAACTTGAAAATAGGATGCCTGTTTAAATTCTATGTTGTTGGCAGTGCCCACCATGCTGACGGTACAATTGAGTTCGCCAAATTGTCAGAATATTTGATTTCCTTTGACAGAAATATCTAGGCATCATTCCAATTCCTCCATATTCCAAGGAAATACTGTATTACTGCATGACATCTGAATATCACCACCTCCTTAGGAACTTGTTTATATTGTGGCAGGTCAATTAGAATTTTTGGAATAAGAAGTCCTAGGTAAGAACACTGCAACTGTCACTAAACTCAGTGATCATCTCTGACTCACTCTCTGTCTGCACATCAAGGGTTATGTCAATATGTATCTATGAAGAGAACAAAAGAACAGAGTGGGAATGAGTGCTGGTTTGCCTTGATAAATAGTTCTGGGACTTTTAAGTGGGGGGCTTTCATAAGTCTAACTTGGTATTCCCACTAACTACATCTGGATCACGATCACGTCAGGCCTCTTTGGGAGATCTTGGCTCAGCCACTCTGGGTTGCATACACTTGGACAACTTCCTAATCACAGAAGAGTGCATCTGAAGTCTGGCTGTTGATCCAGAAAGTTACTCTGAGGTGTGGTTTAACTGCTTATATTTATGTTATTCTTCCTCTTGCTTTGAGTAACTCCTCATCCTTAGGGGTCAGGCTGTGACACTCCTGGTTAACCACACATAGTACTAAGCACAAGGACCCTAACAAGAAGCTGAGTTTGAGCCCCCAGCTCCTCACCTGCATCAGGGACACTTCACAAGTGGCAACGCACATCTACAGGTATCTATCATTCCTTCTCTCTGTCTCTCTCCTTCTTCTGCCCCCCCACCTCTCTCCCTCTCTCCATATATATAAAACCCTTCCTCTCTCAATTTCTCAATGGAAAAAATGGCCTCCAAGAGCCGTGGATTTGTAGTGTTGACACTGAGCCCCAGTGATAACCCTGGAGGAAAAACAAAACAAAAAAACACAACATAAGCCCTCATCCTTTCAGAACTACAAAGAAGCAATGCTCCCATTTCTAATTCTGGGTGAGGAAGAGAGCTTAGGGCTCTTGGAGAAGAAACAATATCCCCTTTGCCTCTTTCCCACCAGCAGTCAAATGCCCCATGACAGTTCAGTAAGGGCTCCCCTCTCACGCACATCCATGATTCCTTCAAAAACAAAATATTTTCTTTCCACTCATACCCTATTGTCTGTTGATCTCAGCACTTCAGAAACTAATTAATCTCCAGGATATGCTTGGATCAGCAACCAGCCTTTTGTTTTCATTTGAGCAAACAAACTATGAAATTAAGCAGATTGCTCAAGGTCACAGCATGAGTCACCCCAGAGTCCGACTAGAACTCAGAATCCTTGCTTTTCAAGGCTGGGCTGGAAGTATGGGACTTTGGGTGGAGAGCAGTATGGAGAGAATGTGTCACTCATTGCCACTGAGTGTGGGAGTTCAGAGCCCTGCCTAAATGGGAAGAAGATGACATAATCACAGCCCTGAAAGTGGCTCCCTAAATCAAGTCCTCCTCTATGAGGTCCTTGCTGGAAGCAGCATGCTGCTTCTACTTTCTTTTTTTATTTATTTATTTTATTTATTTTTTCCCTTTTGTTGCCCTTGTTTTTTTTTTTTTATTGTTGTAGTTATTGTTGTTGTTGTTGGATAGGACAGAGAGAAATGGAGAGAGGGAGGGGAAGACAGAGAGGAGGAGAGAAAGACAGACACCTGCAGACCTGCTTCACCGCCTGTGAAGCGACTCCCCTGCAGGTGGGGAGCCGGGGTTCGAACCGGGATCCTTATGCCGGTCTTTGTGCTTTGCGCCACCTGCGCTTAGCCCGCTGTACTACAGCCCGACTCCCACTGCTTCTACTTTCATGTCCTTCCTTCCATGAGGTGATCAGCATTTCCTGTTAGTCTAGGAACAGCACCTGGTAATGCAGCTTCTCAGTCAGTGATTAACATCATCTTTAACTCTCAGCAATGTTTTAGCCACAATGATTTACCCGCCCCCACCCCATCATCCTGTCTATTAACATCTGAGCCACTGGCAGAGCAAGATAAGCTCGGTCACATGCAGCCAGTTCCTTCTAGTTCAAATTCCAGAAAGAGGAGATTGTGTGTCCAAGTACACAGAGACTCTGTGGGATGGTGATATGTAGAAGGCTGCAGGGCACAAGCAAATGGTGGCTGCAGGACTGCTGAATCCTGAGAAAGGAACGGGTCCTGGAGACTGATAGCAAACCCACATGTGGGGCTGCGGGCGGGTCCTCCGGGGACGGATGAGTGCAGGTTATGCCCAAGCCCGGACAAATTGCCACTGCTTGAGACCAGTGCAGAGTAGCTGAGCAGTCTCTCGGTAGCTGGGCTGAGCGTGTCTGGATGATGCAGCTCTCAGCAACGCACATGAGACCCCAGAGACCGGCACCCCTACTCTGTCAGGCAGGGTTCACAAGCCCCACCCATACATGTCTGCAGAAATATGGGAGGGAGACAGTGTCCTTTTCCACGTCACCTAATGTCACTGAATAACTTAAAATACCAATGGCTAGATACACAGAGTCACTGAATTTGATTTAGAAAAACAACAGGAATACCTTATCACCCAATGAAACCACCCTTAAGCATTTATCCCAAAGACAAAGAAAGTGCTCAGTTGAAGGACATAGGTTCCCCGTGTTTACAGCTGCAATCTTCACATACTCCGAGATACGAAGGCAATCTAGGGGTCGGCAGTGGTGCACCAGGTTAAGCGCACATAGTACCAAGCACAAGGACCAGCAAGAGGATCCCGGTCTAGGCCCCTGGCTCCCCACCTACGGTGTGGGGGGGGGGGTCATATCACAAGTGGTGAAGCAGGTTTGCAGGTATCTTTCTCTCTCCCTCTGTATGTTCCCCTCCCCTCTCAATGTCTCTCTGTCCTATACAATAAGATGGGGGGGGGGGGAAAGGCCTCCAGGAGCAGTGGATTCATAGTGCCAGCACAGAGCCTCAGTGATAATCCTGTAAGCAAAAAAGAGAAGGAGGAGGAGGAGGAGGAGGAGGAGGAGGAGGAGAAAGGGCAGCAGCAATCTACAGCCCCATGGCAGATTAGCAGGACATGTACCCAGGGATGGGATACATCACCCTACAATTAACCAAAGGTGAGAACACTTCCTTTCTGACAGGATGGATGGAATGGGGAGTGATCGTGTTTATGAAGAAGGCTGCACTCATATGGCATAGAGCTGACACACAACAACTTGCAGAAATAGTAAGTGTGCAACCTGTCTCTAAGTCTTTGGGGGAACTACAGCTAGGACGTCATGCTGGGAAGGGGGCTGCAGCAGGGTGGTGGGTGTATACGGAACTATACTTCCATTATCTTATAATCCTGTATATCACTATTTAATCACTCATGAAAAAAAATTGGAAAAGAGAGAAAAGAAGAAAGGGAGGGAGGGAGGAAGGAAGGAAGGAAGGAAGGAAGGGAGGGAGGGAGCTAAATAAGGGGCCCAGGCTGTGATGTACATGATTAAGTGCAAGGAGCCAGGTTCAATCCCCCACCCCCTACCAATGTGGAGGAAGCTTCATAAGCAGTGAAGGAGGTCTTCAGGTGTCTCTCTGCCTGTCTCTCTGTCTTTCCCTCTCCCTATTATCTCCATTTCTCTATGTTATATCCAATAAAATTGGGGGAGGGGGGATGTAGCATTTTCTGCAACTGCATGTGGTAGAGTCAACCCAGTCAGGCCCTGCTTCTCAAAAAGCAAACCTCAAAACATTCTCACCACCAAACCTCTGAAGCACAAAGTCCCAAGAAAGTTCAGAGGAGCAGAGGCGTAACTTGAACCGGCATTGCAGTCCTGTGGCAAGGAGCAAGGTGGGCCTGTCCTGTGGCCCTCATGGTTCCCTGCTCAGGTTGGCCTGATCTGTCCAAACTCCCTCAAGACAAAAGACCTTAGAAACCATCCCGTGAGACAGGCTGGGCTCCTTGTTCCTCCCAGGCAAAGAGGGAGGTGGGCTTTCCCTCCTCTGGCAAGAGAGCAGACCCCTTCAGCTGTGCATATGTTGATGAAACTATAAGCAATAAATTTATTATTCGATTTTCTTGTCAGTTTGAAAGATGTATTTGAATTCTTGCCATGGAGGGCGGGAGTCTAACGGACTGCCTGGGTTTCAAAGTTTCCTTCTGGAATGCCCCAGGTACTTAAGGGACACCATTTGACATCACTGCCTGCATCTCACTGGGGTTCCGGACACCTCACTGGGGCACTGGGGCCTGTGAATCCCCAGGAGCAAGTTCCACGGTACTGGGAATGGGGCAGCGGTGACATTAGCATATTCCATCAGGACCCTATATTTTGACCTTTCAGAGAACATAATGAGATTCAGCATTAACTTTCTATCTCGTTATTTACACAAATGGAAATAGTAATTACTGTTCCAGGGGCTCAGAGGAACACTCTCAAACTTGCCAGTTCTCGTTTTTTTAAGTAAGACCCTAACACACACACACACACACACACACACACACACACACACACGAATAATGTAAAGGCACGATAACATCACTATTATTAAGGCTAAGGCCTCATGTAGTTTCTGCTGTCCTAGGGCCAGAATGGGAATGTCGGGAAACAATGAGCAGCAGCATTTGCACCACTTATGATTCTTCTGAAATCCAATCCAAAGAAGAATCAGAGTCTTTTTCTCACTCAGACACTCAGTGCCAACCAGTCAGAAGGCTGATTTGCCCCCCTGCCCCACACTGAGAGGACAGTCTTTGCAGAGACAGAGACACTTCTGGAGGCTGCTGCCCCAGCTTCCCTCTCAGACCAGACAGTCAAGGCGTTCTCCTTGCCAGAACATAGAGTCTGAGGATGGTGTCCAGGGGGTCCCTCCATTTAAGCCCTTTGCTCCAGTTAGGACTCCACTCATTCTTCCAAAGTGTTTTGCAATAAGCACCCTTCTGTAAGGTCCCTGGAAAATATCAACCCCCCCCCCCCCTTCCTCCCTGCCCCTCTGCTGTCTCCTCTCACCACTTTACACCTCTCCTCCCGCCTCTGGAAATACTCTTACTAACTAGACCAGCCTGCTAGGAACACATAACACACATGAGAGAGGCCTGCTCTTCCTCCTTCAGTAAGAGCACTGTGAGGGAGGGAGGGATGGAGGGAGGGAGGCAGGGAGGCAGGGAGGGAGGGAGGGAGGGGCTAGCTAGCCTATGCACTACTCAAAAGTCAAGAACCTCCCCCTCTTCCTCTCTGCCTCCCTGCCTTCACACCCAACCCACAAATAGTTTTTTGCCCCTTTTTCCAGAACCACTGCTTTGCCCCCCCCCCCAGGGTTTTCACCTTCCACCAGGACATTCTGACCTCTCTCTGGAATTAAGAGTTATTTCCTTCCACTGCTGCCCTCCTGGAACCCAGTGGCTCAGAATAGAGATGGTGATCTTTTAGAACTGGAAATCAAGTCACAATCCTCCTCTGTTTGAAGCACCCTGGGCCTTTCCATGGCTCCCAGAACTGAAAGCAAACTTCCTGCTGGTCTGCAATGCTAACCTCAATAGTTCTCAACCCAGAAGGAGGTATTCTGCCCGCTGGCCTAACTACTGGGAAGGGTCGGGGGTCTCACAGCTGGAGGAGGATGTCACCCTGGTGCCTAGGGGAGGGGGGCATGAAGGATGCTGCAGAGAACCATCCAGTCCTTAACGCTCAGGCTCCAGGGCTGACAGAGCCTGGTCCAGGGGGCCCCTGTCCAGCCTCCTCTACCGCCCTGCCTCTTCCAATGCTCTCCTGGTCATCACCAAATGCCAACTATGCCCATCTTTTCTCTCTCCCTCTAACTCGTTAGCCTTCTCCCCAACCACAGGCCATGGCTTGGGCTACTTTCAAGATATTTTCAGGGCTCCCTTTCACTATGTCCCCTTTCAGCCTCCAGGAATCACCCAGTATTAGAAACCAGTCTGGGGCTGTCATATCAACTCTTCTGAGCCCACTGCTTAATTCCATTCTCATCCCAACTCCATCCCAATGGCCTGTGTCTTATGTGCTTGTGTAATGCACATGGCCCCACAGGATAAGCACCACAAGGAGAGAGGCCTTCCTCATGAGATGGCTGTCCTCTGTGTCATTTCCAGAAATTAGCACAGTGCCTGGCACATTCGAGTCAGTCAGTATGCTTTGAACAAGCAGAAGGGGGTTATCAATGAGTCATCTGCTCAAAATGAAACCTGAGTTACCAGGCCAGTATCATTACCTTCACTGGAGTTCAGGGTGGAAGAAGGGGGCCTCTGACTTTGACTCTCCACCTCAGAGCAAGGAAACTATGAGAACAGCACCTCTAAGTGCTAAACAGAAGACTCAGCTATGTGGCTATGGAAATATACCTAGTGCCTAGTGCATGTGCAGGAATGGCCGTGCTGATACGCCTGTGTGCCAATGACTGTAACTGCCAGGACCTTCTGATTAATGGAGCAGTGCCCAGGTAGGGAGCAGTGGGGGCGCACAGGCTCTCTGCTAGCTTCCAACATGACGCCCACCTTCTCGCCCAGGAGAACACAGCTCTTGGATCCAACACAGCTGAGTCCCACACACTTGCCCCAAGCCGGGAAGCACGGGCCTCAGCTGGGCATCTGCCAGCCAGGGGAGACGGTGAGGCAGGCAGGACAGGCCAGTCACCTGTCATGCAGCCCTAGGGCCCCAAAGCTTGATAAAGCAACATCCAATTCATCACAGGTGTGCCCTGGCCTGCGGTCAGTCCCTGAGCCTCAAGACCCAGGTTGCTTTGTGTGGAGGCCCTAGTCAGAGTGGAAGGTGGCAGCAGGACGGCTCTGCTATTGATTAGCGCAGGGAGAAACCTATCTCCTGTTGACTTGTTCCGGCTTCCTATCCCTCGCACGGTAGCCGAGAGAGAGAGAGAGAGAGAGAGGAGATCAAAACATCCCAGTCTCTCAGAAGAGTAATTGGACTAAGTGGGCCTTCATTTCCAAGTTATGGGACTCGTGCCATGGAGGGGACAAGAGTGAAGAAATCGAATATTTCAAAAGCCAGGAGGCTGCTTTCATGATGATAAACTTAATGATCTCATTTCCTTGAGCGCTATCAAAGGGGGAAAAAGAATCCAGCCTGCAGTTTAATGACTGCAAAGTCTTTAAACAACAAGTTGAGGCTGTGTGGTGGCAGGCTCTGCTCTGACCACTCTGTGCCCACAGGGTGTCCTCCTCCCTAAGACAGGGAGAGGGGCTCCTGCACCAGCCCCTGCAGCAAGCACCTCAATCTAATCCCACTCCATCTAATGTGCTAACATCAGGGCCCCTCAACAGACCCTTCTGGTGGGCAGCCATAGAGTGTGCAAAGCCAGGCTGCCTTGGGAAGAGACTGAAAAGGAGGCAGGTGCAGCCCATTCTCTGAGCTGCAGCTTGCATGCCACTGAAACCCCAGAAGCTGCAGCTTCAATGCCTGGCACCACCTTATAGCAGAGCTGAGCAGGGCTCCAGGCAGTTCCCTCCCCCCCCTCCTTCTTTCTTAGAATAAGTTATATGATACTTTCTTTCTTTTTTTAAGTTTTTTTAAATATTTCTTTTCCCTTTTGTTGCCCTTATTGTTTTATTGTTATAGTTATTAATATTGTTATTGATGTCATCGTTGTTGGATAGGACAGAGAGAAATGGAGGGAGGAGGGGCAGACAAAGAGGGGGAGAGAAAGGTAGACACCTGCAAACCTGCTTCACTGCCTGTGGGGTGGGGAGCCGGGGGCTTGAACCAGGATCCTTACTCCAGTCCTTGCGCTTTGTGCCATGTGCACTTAACCCACTGTGTTACTGCCCGACTCCCAATATGAAGCTTTCTTAAAGAGAAGTTAATCCCTCTTTACACTGCCACTGGTCATCTCCATCAGGACATAATAGATTGTGGGTCCCTACAGGACCTTGCCCTCAATGTGGTGCAACAACTGTAGGGATTGTTCCATTCTCTGAAGGGAAGGTGGGCAACATACTCTACCACTCTAAGAAGATGGGTCCTGAAATTAGTGCAGCCTGGAATGTTTCCAGCCATGACCACAGAATGTGAGCTCAGCCCTACAGGGATGCAGAGGTTACACAGGCTCCTGTGCTGAATATGGGCCCCAGATCAAATTGATGGGTTTACACTTAACAGTATTTATATACTTTTCCCATATTTGTGAGATATTCTCTTCCCTGATCCATCTTTCTAGTTCTTTGTCCAACTATGACACCATCTCTCCAGACAATACCTTGAGTCCACCTGCATGTTAGCTGTCAGACTCAGGCAAAAACTAAAGTCATGGGCCCCTTGGAATATACCTAAAATATACCTACTAGCTCTTTCCAAAATGGAGACCTCAAATCCTCATCTACGGTTGAGGGTACAGGGTAGGACTTGAAGAGACCAGGAGATCACCGCCGGCAGCAAGGCCTGCTGCCTCAGTCTTTAATAAAAATGCCACAATGCAAACAATACAGGATGGATTCAGCCATAAACTCGTGTGCACATTTACAAAGACACCTGGGAGATTAAATTCCCCATGAGCACCCGCAAAGACAGATGTTGGGGACTGCATAACGAGCTGAGGAAGATAACCTCCGACATCCTTCTTCCCCACCGAGACACAGGGGGAACTGTGTGAGCTCCCTGTCTTCAATGCCTGTTCTTGAGAAACCTCATACAACTCAAGTCAGAGATAAATAAGGCACGCTTAGGCCTTCTGGGAGGGAAATGGAAGACAGAATTAAAGTGGAGAAGACACTGCTTGGTGTCACCCTAAGAAAACCTCACTGGATGGATAGGCTGGGCGGGGAGTAAGAGAAGTGCAAATTTGCTGCACTATTTGTATATTATTTTTATCTTCCTGCACAAATAAGATGATGATTGGATTCAAATCACATTTCAAGCAGGAGCCGCTGCTGAAATGTCAAAAACGAGGTAGCTCTCAACTCTTGCAAAACCTTGAAGTCCCTTCCATAAAAGGCCATTTCAGCAGCAAGCTTGGTTAACCTTGAATAGTTAGATTAATGATCCCGCACCTCTCCACTGAGCGCCAATGAATAAACAAAACTTTACAAGCAAATTTAGCAACATCTTAGAAAAGAAAAGCAGAAACCAATCAAGGGAGAAGACTGGTGGCAGAGTGCAGACATTCCAGGGAGAGAAAAAGAAAGAGAAGGGCAGGGACAGTGAACGCAGAGAATAAATGATGGGCCAGAGCTGGGTGGGGGCACAGCTGGGCGAGCACACACAGTGCCTGACACAAGGACCAGGGTTCAAGGCCCTGACCCCCATCTGCAGGGTGGGGAAGCTTCCCAAGTGTTGGAGCAGGGCTGCAGGTGTCTCTCCTTCTCTCTCCCTCTCATTCTTCCTCTGTCCCATCAAATAGACAAGCAAAACAAAACAAAACAATAATGACCACTTTCCTTCAACCCTTCATACTACAGAGCTTCCTGTCTTCTTCAGACCAAACCACAACAGGAAAAGTCCCCCTGCTCTCTAGGGAAGGGTGGTATCTTGGGCTTTGAAACTGGTTTAAGGTTATTTACTGTGTCCATTGCACAGATAGTTTTCTAGAAGGGAATATGAGAGGGCCAGGTGATGTTGCACCCAGTTAAGAGCACATAGTACTAAGCACAAGGACCCTCACAAGGATCTGGGTTCCATTCCCTGCCCCCCACCTACAGCAGGGAAACTTCACAAGAAGTGAAACATGTGTGCAGGTGTGTCTCTCTTTCTCCTCTATCTCCTCTTCCTCTCTCAATTTTTCTCTGTCCTATCCAATAAAATGGGAAAAAAACTGGACACCCTGAGCAATGGATTTGAAGTGTTAGCCCCCAAGCCCCAGTGATAACCTTGGAGAGAAGAAGAAGAAGGAGGAGAAGGAAGAGGAGGAGGAGGAGGAGAAGGAAGAGGAGGAGGAGGAGGAGAAGGAGGAGGAGGAGGAGGAAGAGGAGGAAGAGGAGGAGGAGGAAGAGGAGGAAGAGGAGGAAGAGGAGGAGGAGGAGAAGGAGGAGGAGGAGGAGGAAGAGGAGGAAGAGGAGGAAGAGGAGGAGGAGGAAGAGGAGGAAGAGGAGGAGGAGAAGGAGGAGGAGGAGGAAGAGGAGAAGGAGGAAGAGGAGGAGGAGGAAGAGGAGAAGGAGGAGGAGTAGGAAGAGGAGAAGGAGGAGGAAGAGGAGGAGGAGGAGAAGGAGGAAGAGGAGGAGGAAGAGGAGAAGGAGGAGGAGGAGGAGGAAGAGGAGGAAGAGGAGGAGGAGAAGGAAGAGGAAGAGGAGGAGGAGGAAGAGGAGGAGGAGGAAGAGGAGGAGGAAGAGGAGGAGGAGGAGAAGGAGGAGGAGGAAGAGGAGGAGGAGGAGAAGGAGGAGGAGGAAGAGGAGGAAGAGGAGGAGGAGGAGAAGGAGGAGGAGGAAGAGGAGGAAGAGGAGGAGGAAGAGGAGGAGGAGGAGAAGGAGGAGGAGGAAGAGGAGGAAGAGGAGGAGGAGGAAGAGGAGGAGAAGGAGGAGGAGGAAGAGGAGGAAGAGGAGGAGGAAGAGGAGGAGAAGGAGGAGGAGGAAGAGGAGAAGGAGGAGGAGGAAGAGGAAGAAGAGGAGAAGGAGGAGGAAGAAGAGGAGGAGGAGAAGGAGGAGGAGGAGGAAGAGGAGGAGGAGGAAGAGGAGGAGGAGGAAGAGGAGAAGGAGGAGGAGGAAGAGGAGGAAGAGGAGAGAAGGAGGAAGAGGAGGAGGAGGAAGAGGAGGAGGAGGAGGAAGAGGAGAAGGAGGAAGAGGAGGAGGAGGAAGAGGAGGAGGAGGAGGAAGAGGAGAAGGAGGAAGAGGAGGAAGAGGAGGAGGAGGAAGAGGAGAAGGAGGAAGAGGAGGAAGAGGAGGAGGAGGAGGAGGAGGAAGAGGAGGAGGAGGAGGAGGAAGAGGAGTAGTAAGTGGTGTGAGACATTCACTGAGGTGATCTTCTTGGTTGATGTAGCAAATAAAGGCAGCAAAAAGGAAGAGGAAGTTATCTTGGGGGCACCGAGGGCCTCAGGACAAAGAAAAGACACAGGACTCCCTGTCTGCAGGGTCAGCAGGCACCTCGGAAGAAGTCCCATTATCTGTCCCCATCTGTATGCTAGGAAGAAGTCCATTATCTGTCCCCATCTGTGCGCACCATGGCCAGGAGACATTCACTGGGACTTGCTCTCCGCCCCACCCAGGCTGCATTCAAACCCTCCAGCCCTCACGTTAGAAATGGTGCAGCCTGTCCTTCTCAGACAGCAACCAGAGCCGGAGGGTTGGGGGGGTAAGGATTCTGCCCTGGCTGCTTCCTCTGAAGGCTGCACAAGAGTCAGTTCATGGAGTCAACAGGCTGTGGGGTGGCCTCCACCAACTGAGTGGGCACCAACTGGCAGCACCTCCATTTCCTCCTGGGGCTTGGTGGCCTCTGCCCTGGAGCGGGTGTTAGCCACTGCTGAAGTATTGGCTTGTGGGACTTGGTGTAAGTTCAAACCCAGGAGTTTCTTCTACCTCAGGTAATGACCACCCTTAACAATAGGCTTGGGGGTGCGGGTGATGCCCGCACTGCTTAGTGCAGCTCGGCTTCCTAGGCTTGGAGTCCCAGCACCACACGGGAGCTCCATGGATGGAGAAGCGGTGCTGTCATGTCTCTCCCTGTCTCTCCTGCCTCTGCGCCTACTGCCTTCTCTTTGCTTTCTAAGGACATAGAATTAAATAACCCGGCTAAGGAGGTGATTCTACATCATTAGACACTTACAGAGTTATCACGATCAGTGCCAAGTAAAAAAAAAAAAAGAAGTCAAGGGGTCAGAAGTGGCACACACAGATTAGCTCAAGGACCCGTGCAAGGATCCAGGCTCAAGCCCCAGCTCCCCATCTGTAGGGGGGTTGCTTCACAAATGGTGAAGCAGGCCTGTGGGTCGTTCTCTCTCCGTATCTATCTCTCCCTTCTCTCTCAATTTCTCTGCCCTATCCAATAAAATAGAAAACAAAATAGCTACAAGGAGTGGTGGATTCATAGTGCTAGCACCAAGATCCAGCAATAACCCCCTGGAGGTAAAAAGGAGGAGCAGGAGGGGGAGCAGCCAACTCCTTCTCCCTCTTCTCCCCCCTCCCCTCTTTTCCCCTCCCTTCCACCCTGCAGTCCTCCACCCTTCTCTCCAGCCTCACCCCTTCTCCACCCTCCACCACCCTCCCATCACCCAACACTACTCAGAAGCCTTCCTGCAAAGGGGGGAGAGGACGTGGCTGCCCCAAGGCCCTGCTGGAAAGACTTTGGATGTCCTCACCTCCACTTCTGTTCAAGCAGGGAAGGTGCCCCTGGTCCCACCTGCTCCCTCTCTCAGGAAGCACAGGCCGTCTGATGGGCAGGCCTCCCCCTGCAGTGGTCACCACTCCCCTCACAGGTCTGTGTGCAGGACTGAGACATAATGAGCCTCCTGCCCGCTCCTGCCTTAATGGCTGCCTCTTCCTTCCCTGCCCATCTTCCTCTCCAGCCAAAGCTTCTGGAACTGGACTCTGGACTTCCTCCTCTTCCTGGAACTGGTGTCTCAACAAAACCACCAGCTGCCTGTGCTCAGGGCATCAACAGTCCAACTTCTAAGAGTCTCAGTGGGACTGACTGTCCACCCCCCCCGACCGTGGCCTCTGTGAAGTGTGGGGTGGGACACACAGAGCTGCTGTGCTCCATGGTTCTCCCTTGTTACCAGACACTCCCAGGTAGTCTGGCTCTCTGCTGGTGCTCAGCTCTGGGTGGGGCCTTCCTCTGCACACATACCCCCCCAGACCCTGAACACCCTAGCTAGAGCCCAGAGTGGTTCAGGGGTGTTTTTTTAACCACTTTAAAATAATTTAATAAACACAGTATCTAGAGAGAGAGAGTCTGACATGCCATGAGCAAGATACTAGTTCAACCCCTGGCACCACATGGAGGATCCTTTGGTATCAGGGGAAGCTCTGGTGCTGTCATGTCTCTCCCTCTCTCTCAGTCTCTCAGTCTGAATGGAAAGGTGGCCTGGAATGATGGCCAGTGGCAAAGAAAGAGAAACAGAAGAGATTGGGGCCAGCTGGTGGCATGTTACAGAGGAGGTATAGGTCATATGTGATATGGGGCATGCACCTTAACCAGGGGGGGATCAGGGCAGCCTTTCTGGGGGGTGGGTGGCACTCATGTCCAGCCAGCAGGCCACTGGGGAAATGCACCCCAGGACTGGGGAGCAGCATTTCAAAGCCTCTGAGGCAGCAAAGAACTGAGCTAGAAAGGGGTGCGGGGGTGCCCCAGCAAGAGCACTGGAAGAGGGTCTGGCCAAGGCCAAAGGGACAGACAGCAAGTCCCCCTCAGGGGCCCCACTGGAGAAGCTGTCCAAGTGGAAGAGGTCCAGGGCCGGGGTCCCAAGGTGCAGGGCCCTGAGTTCTCCTGGAGGGGAGCTGGTGAGGACAGGGAGGGCGGGCAGTTGTGAGCCAGCTCGGGGCAGATGGTGTTCAAAGACTGCAGGGAGAGAGCGGGGGGCAGCATCTGCTCTTGGCAGCCACCGTCCCCAACAATCCTGGCTCCAGTGGCGGCCCTCCAGCTTCACAGTGATAAATGAGCCCTGAGCCCAGGCCTCAGCACCCAGGACCGCAGGGGCCCACAGGAGAGCAGAGGGCACTGGCCAGGAGCCCCGGCCTTGCTCCCTCCCTTTGGGGAGGACAGTGCACCTCCGGGATTAGCAGAGGCACAGGGGTTTCCCAACCCAGCCCTGCAGGAGCCAGGAGCCAGGAGGCTGGAGCCCCAAGCACAGGAATCCAAGGAGGAGCCTCTGTTCTATTATGTGTGGCCTGCCACTCCATTACCGCCTCTATATAAAATTACATTCCTGATTAAAATTTTAGTGCCAAACATTTTATATGATTACAGACAGAAAGTCAAAATTTGCATTTAAATAGACATATTAAAAATACTCTGTGAGAGGAGAGGAGAGGAGAGGAGAGGAGAGGAGAGGAGAGGAGAGGAGAGGAGAGGAGAGGAGGGGAGAAGAGAGGAAAGGAGAGGAGGACAGATGGCAGAGTGGTCGGCAGGAGTCTTCTAAGAGCAGGCCAGGCGGCCAGGAAGGGAGCCTGGGAAGGAGACCCCTAACTCCTGAGGACAGGGGCTGGGACCCCAGGCCTTTCCTGAGCCATGGCACTGCCAACCATGCACTTACTTCTGCAGCACACAGGCCAGCGCAGTCAATGCTCCTGGGTCAGCACCTCATAGCTGCTCTGTATTCAGAAAAAGGCCTTTCCCTCTGTGACTCACTTAGGGGTTCTTTACCCTAAACGGGATATCCTTCCAAGGAAGTGGGGGTGCTCAGACCACACAGGAGGGAAGGTCTGGGTGGCTCTAGGGAGATTAAAGACGCCAGGCAGCCACTTAGTTCACAAGAGGGAGGAGGGCATCAGCCCAGGCCCAGGGCTCAAGCTTAGATTCTGGTGCATTCCATGGGGGTGTGGATCCACCTGCCAAACCCATGTCCAGTGGAGAGGCCATTACAGAAGCCAGAACTCCAGCCTTCTGCTCCCCGTAATGACCCTGGGTCCGTACTCCCAGAGAGGGAGAAGTGACAGGGGGGAGATGACCAGGGGGCTCAGAACTCCATCAGGAACACAAGAGTGAGGAGGAAAAGGGAGGGATATTTGGATGTAGTAACAGGTTATGTGTGACTTGGAAAGAAAGAGAATATGGAGGGCAGGCGGTGGCACACCTGGCTGAGCACACACATGACAGTGCACAAGGTCCCAGGTTCGAGCCCCTGGTTCCTACTTACAGGGGTGGACGGTGAGTTTCACGAGTGGTCAATCAGGGCTGCAGGTGTCTCCCTGTCTCTCCATTTCTCTCTTGGCCTTCTCCTCTCAATTTCTCTGTCTCTATCCAATAATAAATAAATAATTTTGATCCCCACCTGCAGGTGGAAAGCTTCACGAGTGGTGAAGCAGGGCTGCAGGTGCCTCTCTCCCCTATCCTCCCTTCCCTCTCGATTTCTGGCTGCCTCTGTCCAATAAATAAATAAAGATAATAAATAAATAAATAAATAATTTTGAAAAAAAAAGAAAGGAAAAGAAGATGAGCCCTTTAAAAATGGGCAAATATAGACAGATAGCTATAGAAATAATAGTGAACCCACTTCTGCAGCCTTAGGGGAACTGCTGTAGCTTCCAGTGAAGGGAGTGGGGGATCCAGAACTCTGGTGGTGGGAACAGTGTGGAGTTGTGCCCCAATGTCTTGTAAGTTCATAAATCAATATCAACTGCTAAAAAAAAAAAAAAAAAAGAGGAAGAAAAGACCATGAAAAAATGGGTTATCTTAATCTCCCCACTGAGCAACCATACATTCAAAAAATATTTACTTGCATTTATTTATTTATTTTATTAAACCAGTGCACTGTTCAGCTCTGTCTTGTGGTGGTGCCAGGGCTGAATCTGGGACCTTGTAGCCTCAGGCATGAGAGCCTGTTTGCATAACCATTCTTATGCATTGTTATGCCCCTCAAATGTCTATTTTTAAAGCTTTCTTTTTATAGGGGAATGAAAGCCCAGTCTCTGGGTGCCCAACTGGATGGGAAAGAGGAGCAGTGGCCCACTCTGCAGGGCTGGTATGAGACCACACAACACTGCACTGCAGGGATGGGCAGGGGCAAAAAAAAAAAAAAAAAGCCCTGTCCTACTGTCCTAGAGTCTTTTTTTTTTTTTTTTGGTCTGTCTGTCTGTCTTTCTCTCTCCACTGAGACACTGGGAAATGAAGAAAGGGCTGCACCTATGTGGACTACCACTGCCTGCCTCTCAAGCCCAGAGTTTTCAGTCTACAGCTTTACGGTGGGAAAGGCAGAGGGGCCCAGTCCTGGGGAGAGAGTGGAGGCAACCAGAGGGAGGGAGAGACACCCCAGCACCGATTTACCGTTCATGGAGCTCCCCTTGATGCTGCCAGGGCTCAAACCCTGGGCCTCAGACATAACAGACTGTGAGCTGCACTCCCCCTAGAGCATTTGATTAATGGGGTGCGGGGAATTCAAGCTAGGGTCTCGTACATGCAAGGCACTGCTGAGCCAGCTCCCTAGCCCAGTTTGAAGAGACAGAGAGACTCTGAAGCACTGCTCCACCATCCACAGGACCCTCTTGTCTGTGCCTGTGATGCTCTCACACTGTGGGTGACAAGGCTAAAGCATGGAAGGCATGTGCTCTACCCACTAGTCCACCTCCCTGGCCCCCGGTGCATTTTCAAATGAGCTGCCGCTGCACAGGCTTGAACATCTCATCATCTCAGAGGTGTCAGGGGAACAGCCAGCTTGTCTCCTTCAGACCTTGCATCGGGGAGGGGCGGGTGGCCAGACTCAACAGGCCTACAACACTCTCTGGCGCCCTCTGCGGAAGGGAGAATAACAGCAGACGGGTGGGTTTCTAAGGTGGCACATGGACAAAGGATGTTTTCCAGGTGCACATGGAGACAGAAAACACCCCACTTTTCTCAGCATAGTGGCAACAGAACTGTCAGGTCTTACCCCCAAAGGCCTCTTCCACCTGGGAGTCCCAGGAGGCTGGCCTGGGCAGGGCCGAGGGGGGGATAGGGAAGAGCAGGGAAGGGGTGCAGAGGGGCGGGGAGCACAGAGGAGCAGCTGGGCTCTGCCAGAAACCCCCTTCCGCAGCCTGCCTTCACATGAATGGATTTTTTAAACTGCCAGGTGCTAACAGGAATCCCAACTCTTCAGACCGATAAGATAAATCTTGACAGCGAAAGAAATCTTTATTTCACTCAGAAGTTATTTGTTCCCATCTCATGCTCACAGATTAAGAATAAAAATTGATTCAGCTTCAAAGGTAGGTGTTTTGGAATTCTGAACGCCTGCGCCCCCACCTGCACAGACTCACTTAATACTAACCAGGGGCAAGAGAGATTGCTCAGTGTTTTCCCATCTGGATGAGAAAATGTTACTTTTGCACAAGCACCCTGGGCTGGGACATCAGACTGCCTGGAAGCAGGTCTTTCCAGGCTACAGAGGGCCCCACTGTTCTGCTCTAAATCACAAATGTAAACGGCTTCTCTCAAGACGACAGAATCCAGAAGGGGCCCGAGCAGGGACAAACAGGGACACATCTTGAAATTAGAGATTCTATTCATAACACCCACGTGAGAAGAATGTGCTACTCAGTTCACCAATAAGAAACTGAAGGGGGGGGGGCTGAAACAGGGCTTCCAGAACTTGCACTGTTGAAAGCAGATGCCTTAACTGGACTCCAGAAGGAAACTCCTCCCAGGCAGCTCAACTGTGGGGGGAGGCACTGGGTCCAAAGCAGAAGTGTGTGCCTGGAGGTGGTCCCCATGAGTGACTGTCAGGACTCATGGCAAGCCGCGACCGCCAGTTCTGTTCCTGCACTCAGTTATAGTGCAGAGCTCTCTTAGAAGTTTAAACTTCAGATGAATCTTTTGGAATTTTCCTTTCCAAAGCCAACAATTTTATAAAGACTAGAAGAGGGAGGAGAAAGATGGGGGGGTGAGGGGGGAGGGAGCGGAAGGGGGAGGGAGGAGGGGAGGGCAGAAGGGAAGAGGAAGAGGGGGAGAGAGAGAGGGGGAAAGGGAAAGGAAGAAGGAAGAGACTAGAATACTGTTCAGGAACATGAGGTGTCAGGGATCAAACCTGGATTGTCAAGATGGTGAAGCATGGATGCTGCCCTCTGAACCATGCCCCCAGCCGCCAGACAAATCATTTTTAAAATACTAATGTGTAACTTAGTCGAATACTACTCAATAAAAACCACACACACACACACACACACACACACACACACACACACACACACACACACACACTTAGGTAACTAAGTGACTCCTAAATTATCCCAGGCAGGATCAAGAAATCCTATACTTGATGCTGAAAAAACAAACAGACAAAAATAGCAGCTTCATTGTCCGTGAAAAGCTCAACAGAGATGATATATTCTGTTGTGACTGACTGACTGGATCATTGACTTTTCATGAAGATCATGAAGACCTTTCCAGGGGGTGAAAATACAAAGGTGCCAATCAAGGTGACAGGAGTGGGGTAACAACCAGCAGATGGTGAGGGGAGACACACTGGTCAAGAGCACTGGGGCCAATATGATGCAGAAATAGCCTCAGGCCCCTGGGCCTGGAAGCACCAGCTGACGCAGACCCCCGCACCACACCCTCTGTGCCCCCTTACCAAGCATGCTCCCCGACAAATTAATTCATGTCTGCTAGATACCGAATAACTAAGGGATGAATCCATTGCATGCAGTGACATTCAAAGTAACAAGACAGGTGAGCAAGTACCTTTTCAGAACATTATGATCTCAAGTAGAAAGACGCCAGTGGACGTTTCAATCATGGAGCAGAGAAAGTGTGAGTACAGAACAACTAAGGAGGGAAGAGGAGTGGGCAGGTGTTGTTGGACAGAGACGTGTACTCCAGAGAAGTGAGAAGGTGCGAATCAGAAGCCTGCTCCAGATATGCGGCCACAGGAAAGCAATGCTGACCTCACAGGGGACGCTGTCAACATGTGATCCACTGGGCAGGGGCAGACCCAGGGAAGCAATGTCAGCTGACTTGCAGTGCCCCCTCTTCCTCACAGTGCTGCCCAGACAGACAGACAGACAGAATAACGGGTGGCCTTGGGCGAGCTGGCCTGAGCAGTGTCCTAGGTGACATTCTATATGACTGGAGGGGAGTTTCTCTGCCACTGGCCAGAGCTCTTCACTATTTATCATCCAGAATACATAATACAAGGCCCAAGGTGTAATTACTTGAAGGTCACTGCTGGGCCAGAAGCAGTCACTGGATTAAATCTACAAAATAGAGAAATGAAGGACAAAGTGAACAGGAGCAAGCCCAGAGAGACTGGATGGAGTGGACAGGACCACTTTCCTGGGGCTGGTTTTGCTTGTTTTTAATCAGAGCTCTGCTCAGCCCTGGCTTATGTCACTGGTGCAGAGAACTGAACCTAGGACCACGACTTAACAAGGGCTGGGAGTCAGCACCAGGCTCACAGTGTCCTGGCTTCATCGCTGGAGCCAAGATGGGAGTCAAGCTTTCACCTCCAGGCTCCTGGGAGCCAGGAGTTGCCAGTAGTGGACTGTACCGTGGCCAAGGGAGGAAATCCAGAGGCGCCTCCCTCACACAGCGGCCTGCAAGCCGTCACTGCACCACTGTGGACCTTGAGTGGGAAGGGCTCATGCTGACGGCATGAGTGGGCGTAAGTGCACACTGAAGAGAACATGAGCTGGCAGCTCAGGTGACCTGCAGTGCAGACAGATAGCCACTCCGTCCTTCTGTGCAGGAGTACTGGCTGTGGGCATGAGCTAAAGATGACTTCCTTTCTGGGGTCTGCGGCATGGCCTACTGGCCGTGCCAACTGCCTTCTCCCAGATGTGCTGTGAAAATCAAGTGCTCTCAGTCCTCTGGCAAGGGGTAAAACCTCCCTGTTTATCAGGGCCCCAACCTAAGCATCTTGGCATTGCTCCCTTCTTGAAGGTTGATTTAAAAAAAATAGGGAGTCGGGCTGTAGCGCAGTGGGTTAAGTGCAGGTGGCGCAAAGCACAAGGACCCACATAAGGATCCCGGTTGGAACCCCGGCTCCCCACCTGCAGGGGAGTCGTTTCACAGGCGGTGAAGCAGGTCTGCAGGTGTCTATCTTTCTCTCCTCCTCTCTGTCTTCCCCTCCTCTCTCCATTTCTCTCTGTCCTATCCAACAACAACAACAATAATAACTACAACAATAAAACAACAAGGGCAATAAATAAATAAAATAAAATATTTAAAATAATAATAATAATAATAAGGCAAGACGAGATATGGTGTTAGAATATTGAAAAATGTCAGCAGAATCATGATTCAAATGTTTGCTATTCACAGTCCACAGGCTAGGAATACAGACCAGTGTTCATAGGTTAGTGTCCAACAGCAAAGGTTCATCTAGAACAGGGGTATGGGGACGTTCTTTTTCTTACAAGGGGCATTTGGATAGTTAGAATGTTACTCAGAGGCCTTACAAAGTTATCAACTTAAAAGTCGGTGCTTAAGAGCCAGCAAAACAGCACAGCTGGATAACGTGCTGCTTCTCCATTACTTGAGCCTGGTTAGAACCCTCACTGCACTGAATGAAGGAAGTTTCAGAGCCGTGGTCACTGTCTGTCTCTGTCTAAGCAAACAAACAGAATCAGTCAGTGCTCTCAGCTACTAAGATGAAAATCTCCGGTTGCCTTGGAAGATGAGTGAAAGTTATTCTAGGGGTTGCATATGTGCCTGCACACTGTACAATGCCCACTCTGGATTTAAAGCATCTGTGCAGAGGGAGAGAGAAGGCAAGAGGAGTTCTGCTAGAGATGTTTAAGTGCAGGCACAGACAGAGATGCCATAGATATGTAGATAGGTGTGAAATGATCAAAGATGGGTAAGGTGTCAATGAGTTAGGATAAGACTTCTGCTTCTAAGAAGGATGGGAGAGGAACGACTTGCAGAGGCTGAGCAGTGAGTGAGGACAAGAAGACTATTCAATTAGCAGCTGCAGGTTCCCTCATCAATGTGCTTTCCACACCCCGGCCCTGGGCACTGTGTCGGCCGGCTGGTGCCTGGCAAAGAGGTAGATGTCAGTGCAGATCCAGTGAGGCATCTTTACATGAAACACAAAGGCAGCCATTGGGATAGAAGGAATTTATCACGTAATCCCAACAACCTTCCACTTCACAGACACAGAAATTGAGGTAAGAGTGGGCGGAAGATATGAATAGACATGGCCCACAGACATATGCGGGGATGTTCTAACTCACTTATTATCAGAGGAATGCAAACCAAAACCACTTTGCAATCCCACCTCACACCTGAGGTTCCATCAATAAAACAAGGGAAGGTGAGTACTGGAGAGGATGTGGAGATAGAGGAAGTCTACTGAGCTGCTGATGGGAGTGAACACTGGTACAGCCACTCTGGAGAACAGCATAGAGAATCCTTAAACAAACACAAATGGAGATGCCATATGACCCAGAAATCCCACCGCTAGGCATGTACCCGAAAGATGTAACAATACTGATTCGAAGGCATGCATGTGCCCCTTGTTCATAGCAGCTTTGTTCACAATAGTAGAAACTTGGAAACATCCAAAATGTCCTTTCACTGATGGCAGAATAAAATATATATATGGGACATAGAGCCAGCAGAGTACTATGAAGTAATAAAAAGAGACAGGATTGTGTTTTTTGGAATAAAGTGGGTGGAACTGGAGATGATGCTTAGTGAAGCAAGTCAGGTGGTGAAGGACAACAACAGAATGGTTTCACTCATCTACAGAACATAGAGAATTGAAAATACAAATGTGAAAACAAAATGTCAACCTATTTTCAAGACTGTGGGCCAACTATAGTGGTTATCTATGGGTGTGGGGATGGGGACACAGACTTTCAATGATGGGAGTGGTGAAGCAAACTTTTAAAAAGAAACTGAGGCAAATTTTCTCACTCAAGTTCATCCAAACTAAAAGTTCTGGTGAGCCTGGCCTCTTTCATCCACACAGCACTGCCTGCAACATTTCAGAGAAATTCTGGGGTGAGGAATTCTGGGATGAGGAATTCTTTTGATCTTCTTATGAGAGACTATCACACAGCCACTATTCCAAAGTCTGCCTCCAGAGAGAGAAATCTGAAGAGGTGCCTACCTGAAGAAGGTGACTGTAATAAATAAATAGTAGAAATGCAGTTATTACCTATCTATGTACCCAGCCAGCCTGTCTTTCTGTCTGTTTTCTATCTCTTTTTTTTAATATTTTATTTTATTTATTCCCTTTTGTTGCCCTTGTTGTTTTATTGTTGTAGTTATTGTTGTTGTCGTCGTTGTTGGATAGGACAGAGAGAAATGGAGAGAGGAGGGGAAGACAGAGAGGAGGAGAGAAAGACAGACACCTGCAGACCTGCTTCACCACTTGTGAAGCGACTCCCCTGCAGGTGGGGAGCCGGGGTTCGAACCGGGATCCTTCTGCCAGTCCTTGTGCTTTGCGCCACCTGCACTTAACCCGCTGCGCTACAGCCCGACTCCCTTCTCTTTTCAACACATTTTAAGAACAGATGCATCTTCAGATAGATCTCTAGCTTCTATTCAGATTTCACAGTCAGAGTGTTAGAAAGAAGCTAATTTTTCCCCAAAAATGTCTTTCAGTAAAGGTGAATCCCATTTTAGCCTCATCAATTTTTATGCCCATGCCTCTTCCAAGACCTCTCTCCTGTGAGATGCTGAGACCTCAGGAGGGAATCCTCTCTCTTTCACAGGGTCACCCACACAGATACTCCTCCTAGCAGTCCAGAACAGAAGCTGGGTGCTGTGTGCTGGGTCTGGATCATGAGAGGACCACAGCCACCCTGCACCGGGTACCTTGGAAAACCTCTGCACCAGCTGACCTTTGCTTTCTGCCTCTCCCAGGTCAGCGGGTAAGTCAGAGAGGAGTGTGCTCAAACCACAAGTTTTCTTTGTTCGTTTTGTTTTGAGCTGTCGTTTGGGGGACAACTCAGGGTTGGCTGTATCACTAATGGTGACAGACTGCATATGAGGCTGTGTCACAATCATCAGACCAAGAACATCACATCAGAAATGCAGGTAGTCGGCGCTGGAGATGTGGTTCAGTGCTAGATAGCATGTTGACGTGTATGCATGAGGTTCTGTGGCTCTGTCTCTTACTGAAAATACTTTTAACAGAACTGAAGAGCTCAATGCAACACTCAGACCATTATGACAATATGCCTCCAGCAAAGTGTGTACACAAGGGTGTGTTCTCCTCTCTGCTCCCGCTCTCTTACACACACACACACACACACACATACACACACACACACACACACCATCACCATCACCATCACCACCAGCAGCACATGTATAGAAGGGCACACAGGCACATACATATAAACCGCTGAGGCTGGAGAGACATCATGCCAGTCATGGAGAAGACTTTCCTGCCTAAGGCCCTGAAGCTCTAGGTTCCATCACCACCAATGCCAAAAGCCAGGGCTGAGTAGTGCTCTGGTATTTCTGTCTTTCTCCCTGTCACTCCTTGCTCTCCAGTTACAATAAGATATTTAAAAAACAACAAAGCTCAGCTAAAGAGACCTGTCCAGGGTCTGAGAGAGAGGAGGCAGAGTGAGCTTATACAGGAGGCTTCCTTGCAGTGCTAGCCTATTGGTAGAACGGGTGCTGCCCACAGCAACGTTGAGCTGCAGGGTCTGGCAGTGGCACCCCTAATAGAGTGCACATGGACCAGGGTTCAAGCCCCCAGTCCCCACCTGTGGGGACTTAACAGGCATTGAGGCAGAGCTGCAGGTGTCTCCCTCAATATTTCCCCTTGCCTGTCAATCTCTGTCTTGAACCCCCCAAAATGGTCACAGGCACTACGTGTCTTCAAGGCGAGGGAGTAGGGGCAAGGGGGAGAGGGAGAAGGTGAGAGAAACAAGATGAAGAAACAAGAAAGGGTGTAAGAAAACTTTCCACCTTGGCAGTGCAAAAAGCCAGCTTTAAATAGGTAGAGAGAGGGCTTTCTATGCTTTGGGGAAAGCACTTTTGAATTCTGCCAGCGTCTTAGCAGCACACAACTGGGAAAAGGTCCTATTTTTCTTGGCTGGTGAGGAGAGTTGGACTTCTCATGACAGCAGGGAACAGATGCTGTAGCATAAGGATCCAAGAGGGGCTAGGCCAAACCTTTCTTTCCTTCCCAATGGCTTTCAGCCATTGTTCAAATGCAAAGTACAGGCCAGGGTTCCATTGACAACACAGATTGGGCTTCTTGGTAGAGTACTTCTATCTGAGTGACATCTGTGTTTCTTTATTTTTCTGCTTTGCTTTTCCCATATGGTACACAATTCCACACACAGCCAGTCACTCTACCTATGTCGACCTACTTTCATTTAATAAAACATCCCTCTCATTTCCCAGGCCAGAAATATCACAGAATCAGACAGACTTCATTAAAAAGTAACAAGGGGTCTGATTTCACATGGACACAATTATTATTTCTGTCACTGGCTGTCAGGGAGCAGAACGATTGATTTTTTGTGAAATTCGCCTCTCTCTTTAGCCCCAATGTGCTTCTCTTGTTTGATTTTCAGAAACTTTAAAAGCGGTGTTTTTGTTGTGGTTTCCTTTAAAAAAAACTGTACTCTTTCATGCCAGAAACAAACATAACTCTACTTGAAATGGTAGAGGTGTAAATCCTTAACAACTCCTCAAGAACCAATCATCTGAACAAACAAGGAAGCTATCCAGTCCAGCCCAGAACATCTCTAGCTCACTCTCTCGGATCCCTCAGCTAGTTAGTTACTGCTGCTTTGCTCTCTGACTCCCCAGACCATGTTCCAAGGGAAGATTTAGGTCCTGTGCATATTATGCTGAAATATCTGAATTAATTTCTCCCTGGACTCTCTGTTTCAACCACTAGACCACGGGTGAGGATAAGGCATCATTGTGCTGTCTCAGAGATACACAATTAAAGGTTATTATACCCCTGAGAACCACATCTTCAAAACACAGAATCAAGTTGAGAACTGCCACATGTTCAAAGTGAAGAATGTTTTTGAGGACGACTACATGATTTATGGGGCAGAAGCAACTTCAGGCCCCTTTAGCCGAACGAGTGACTCTCAGATAGATGCTCAAGTCATCAGACAGTTTCCTGCAGAGGAGCCCTGTGCCCTGAGAGACCAGATGAGCCCGCCAGCTGCCACCTGGGGTGCTGTTCTCAGTGGTATCTGAACATCCATCATCTTTCATGTCCCATGGATTCGAAGGGGAGACTCAGTACCCCTCACCTTCCTTTCACATAACCCAGAAGGTCTGGATAGCAGGTGGAATCCATTGCAGAGCGAAGATTTCTTCCTTCCTTCCTTCCTTCCTTCCTTTCTTCCTTCCTTCCTTCCTTCCTTTTCCCTCCAGGGTTATTGCCAAGGCTCTATGCCAGCACTATGAATCCACCAATCCTGGAGGCCATTTTCCCTTTTTTATTTTCCTTCCTTTTTTTTAATTGGATAGGACAGAGAGAAATTGAGAGAGGAGGGGAAGATAGAGAGGGAGAAAGAAAGACACTTAAGAGATCTGCTTCACCACCTGTGAAGCATCTCACTGCAGGTAGGAAGCAGGGGGCTTAAACCCCAGTCCTTGTGCTTAGTACTATGTGTACTTAACCGGTGCACCACCGCCCAGCCCCTGAAGTATGCTTTCCACCACTGGTAACAGGGACTGTGTGACCTATGGTCCAGGCTGGACCATAACCATCCACCTTCTGGATGAAGCCACCACTACACTGGTATCAATCTTTGGGGCCATCCGTCCTCTCTGCCATCTCCCTTAACCTAATCCAATTTGCAGGTGGTAACAGAAAGCTGCTGTCAGAGAGCATCAGGTAAAATTAATTTCCTGTGTCCTGGCACCCAGACAGGGGGACCCATGCCAACAATGACATATGAGCAGGTAGCTCCATATCGGGCAAATTTAGCACCTTGCCTCGTTCGCAGAACTCTCAATCATGTAGTTTGGTTTTTTGTTTGTTTGTTTGTTTAATGTCTGTTCAGTTCTGTGAACAGGCACTGGGGATGAAGCATCATATCATCTGAGTGAGTTCTGTCTTTTGTTACAAGATTTTTTTAAAAAGATAGATTTGTTTAATTGTATGAGAGAAGGAGATGGAGAAGAAAGCACTGTCCAGCTCTGGTGCTTATCAGAGGCTCTGCTGATTGAACCCAGGGCCTCTGGGAACTCAGACACAGAAGTTCTACATTGTCTTAGTGCTGGACTTTTTCTAAACCTTGTTAAATGCTTTGTTTTCCCCAACTTTGGAGAATTCAACAAAAGAAGGTGAATGCTGGGGAAATGGAGAACAGGCAGCCCAAGAACTCTATATGCAGAAGGGATGTGGCTTCATTACTTAACATTTTGTAGTTTAGATTTTGGACCTGGCGTAGGATGGGGTACCGTGGAGGCAAGACAGTTCCTCTTTATGACCCTGAGTCATACATGAGACAGCCTGGCATGTGATTTGGAAGAGAGCTGTGAGCTGCTCCTGACCCTTGCACACCATTTCCAGTCAATCAAGAAGGAGCTCTGGAAGACAGGCTCCTTAAGACAGAAGCATCTTCATTTCGGCTCGGCTGTATCTCCAACTTGCGCACTGTGGGCAGCACACAACACTTGGAGTAAGCACGTTTGCTAAATGGATAGACGGATGGGTGGGTGGGTAGATATGAATGGATGGATCCACCTTTTTTTTTTTTAAGAAAGATGGATGATGTTGGTTAAATGAGTGAAGGAAAGGTTCACATTATCACCTCTTAGTGTTTCTTGTACCCAGTCATCCTCAATTCTGACAGTGTTCAAGAAACAACCAGGAAGTTTAAAAAATATGGACTGGTTTCTGTATGTCTACCCCCCAGACATTCTGATCACTTGGTCAGGAAAAGTGACAGGAGCCCCAAATGCTGCTGTGTGTAAACATCTCCAAGAGGCATTTTCTTCTCAGAGCCACACAGCTTTTTTTCTCTCAGTGTTCGAGCTTCAGCGTCTACATCTTTCTAGCTCACTTGACTCCCCGATCAGTGGCCTCAGAGTCAAAATCTATGCTATGCGTGTATCTTCTCTAAGATCTCCTCAGTACTGGGCCCCATGTCTACAGAACCTATTTCAGTGACTGAAATTGAGTTGCTAACATTAGCAAGTGACCTTGGCAGTATTCCATATCTGAAATATATCTGGAAATGAGAAAAGATTTGTACATGGGGACCAGGTTGAGTACACACATTGCCAACTGCAAGGACCTGGGTTAAAGACCCCAGGCCCACTCACAGGGGCAAGCTTCATGAGGGACAAAGCAGTGCTGCAGGTATCTCTCTTTCTCCCTCTCTATCTCCTCCTCCCTCTCAAGATTATTCTGTCTCTACCTAATGTATAAATACATGATTCTGAACAGATGTTGCACTTATAGATAATTGTGCATTAAGACAAACTGTTTAGCCATGGGGTAGGGCTTGCTCTTTTCAGGGACCCTTCAAATGTACAATAGGCCTAACTAAAGGAAGAAAAAGATATGACAGGACTCCTTAAAGCAAAGATGTAAAGATGCCCATCTTCAGCTGAAATGACCTGATGATACTTGGGTTTCTCTAAGACCACAGACCATGTATAGTAGGGTGCCAGGCAGAGGGATATCCTTGCCATGGAGCTGTGCAATGATGTGATCCTTTGCTCTTAGAAACACACCTGGTCAAGTTCCTAACACCAGCTTTGACATTTCTTGAAATATATCCTTAGCATCTTTCTGGAGCGATTATTTCAAATACTCCTGAAACTCCATTGTCTGTTTTCAAAAGACTTTGTCGAGTTAAGTGGCCAGCCCTTCTCCAGAGTGTTACATGCTGCATCTTAATTCCAGAGGAGCTAAGTGCATCTGGCTTTTTCTAGACAACAGAGAACAGAGATTTTCCAAGTGGTCCAAAGTCAACTATAATAAAAACTTGAGATATAAGCTATAAAGGCATCTATCTTTCACTTGAATATTCTTTCCAAATATAGTATGAACAGTCTGTTTCCAACTGTTAAAATAGTCTCAATAAATCAGATAAGAACTGTGGGTGCCAGCACTGCAGACAAAGTAGTTTTAACTATCTGGTTAATAACAGTCCATTAATTTCTTTGCTGGGATCTTGGCACATCAGAATTTCTTACAGGCAAGTCTTCAAGGCAGGTGCCCAGTGGAAGAAGTTCTGCCCTAAAAGTAACACATTTGTGCACAAGAGGTTTCTTTGCTTATTTTTTTAATTGCAGAGTGTGGGCTGAAATCTGGATACTGTTTATCTTCACTGAGCACAAGCACAGACGCAGGATGGAAAGAGTGCATAAAGCAGAGGTCACACAGGCTCCTAAGCTGAATACGGGTCCCAGACCAAATCAAATCGATGGGGTTCACAGTCAATAATACTTATACCCTCTCCCCATATTAGGGAGCTGCTCTCTTCCCTGATCCAGCTTTCTGTCCCTTTTCCAGCCACGGCATCACTTCCCCAGACAATAACTTGGATCCACCTGCATATCAGATTTCAGGCTCAGAGGAAAAAAAAAAAAAAAAAACTATAGCTACAGGCCCTTTGAAATATAACTGAAACATGCCTACTAGCTATCTACTAAATGGAGGACCCCCCCCCCCAACACTTCATCTGCACTATTCCAGCCTTTGGGTCCATGATTGGTCAAAAATTTGTTTGGCTTTGTATGTTAACTCTCTTTTCAGCCACTAGGTTCCAGATGCCAGCATGACGCCAACTAGACTTCCCTGGACAGATGACCCCACCAATGTGCCTTGGAGCTCCACTTCCCCAGAGCCCCACCCTACTAGGGAAAGAAAGAGGCAGACTGGTAATATGGATCGACCTGTCAACGCCCATGTTCAGCGGGGAAGCAATTACAGAAGCCAGACCGTCCACCTTCTGCAACCCACAATGACCCTGGGTCCATACTCCCAGAGGAATAAAGAATAGGAAAGCTATCAGGGGAGGGGATGGGATACGGAGCTCTGGTGGTGGGAACTGTGTGGAGTTGTACCCCTCTTACCCTATGGTTTTGTTAATGTCTCCTTTTTAAAATTAAAAAAAAAGTCACAGAAATGCACTCTACTGAATGCTTCCCAAAGCTAAGGACCCAGGCAATCTCACACACAGCCCTCTGAAAATAAGCTACATGGTTCCTCATTGTCTCTAATCACTACTTTCTCTAATTAGCAATTAAAAGAACAGAGTTTCTGAGATCTTAGAGGACACAGATCACATCCCATTAATTTAAAGCATTTAATACTGAGATGTCAATTTTAAGCAGTGGTTGAAGTCTTTATTTTTTTTTTTAATGTATATAAATACTATTGAGTGGCTTCAAGTGCATCTGTAGTGCTTTTCTTGATGAGTTTGATACCAGGAGGTGCACACAGTAGGATGTCAAGTCCTGTCACGTCATCATTATCCCACCAAACTAGGGAGGCAGCCGGCACCAGAAATAAGGCAACAGGATGCCTATGAGGAGACCGGCACTTGCTGGTCAGGTGAGTTTTCACTGAATCCACACAGCCAAGGACAGAGCAATAACAGCAGGAGGCTAACAGGAGACTTAATCTCCACTACCCCTCCCTGCTGTTTATCTTTCTAAAAATGCACAAAAAGTCATAAAAGGCTCATAGAACATATCGCCGGAAATCTTCTTATCAAGTAGCTGAAAATTCATCTTCAGTGATTCCTGAAGACCATGGACAACACAAAGACCCTTGCTGGCAACAAGGTGAAGGTTGGTTATTAGAGATAAGTATCTTAGACCCAGGCCCTGGGGAAAACAAAAAGATGAAATGATCAACCATCTGTGGAAACCCTTGAGCTACGGGCTAAAACAGACTCAGAACACTCAGCGTTGCCACCTTAGCACATTTCAAAATCAACATGTCCCTCTGGCATTGAAACTTCTTCATGCAAACTCTTCTCTGCATTCCTGAACAAAGAGAGGCAGCAAGGCATGCAGTCAGTCCTGTGTCTCTAGACTGGGCAAGGCCTGTTCTGCACCTGCTTCACTTCTGTCCTCCCGGAGAAGCCTGGAATGCCACACACCCTCCCTGATGTCAAATGAGGTGAATAATAGCATCTACATTCCACAGTTCAGAGGATCACACAAAATCCCAGAAAGTTCTTAGCACAAAGCCTGGCACATAACTACTCAGTAATTGGAATATTCAAATTATTAATGATGGGGAAAACGAGTCTTCTCAACTTGATCTTTACCTAAGGGTTTGATTAGTAAATTATCAATCCAAACACACTGTAGGTCTTCTTAATCATAAACATCACACTTATATGACAATGTCTAGTCTTTTTCTAAGACAATGGCTTCTATCTCTTCGAATGAGGAAGAAGTGAAATGTGAAATATCACTGTTTTGCATTTCAAGTGCATAGTGTGTGCAAGGACACGGGTTCAAGCCCCTGGTCCTCACCTGCAGGAGGAAAGCTTCACAAGTGGTAAAGCAGGGCTGCAGGTGTCTCTATGTCTCTCTCTCTCTCTCTCTCTCTCTCTCTATCTATCTATCTATCAATATATATATATATATATATATATATATATATATATATATATCCCTTCTTCTTGATTTCTGGCTGCCTCTATCAAGTAGATAAAGACAAAAATAAAAAGATAAAATTGAAAATAAATACTACTATTTATTTATGAGTAAGAGAACAAGAGCAACGCCGTATTGCTGCTGGGCACATGTGTGTGTGTGGGGTCAAATCTGGAGCTTCATACAGTAAGTCCTGTGCTCTACCAATGTGCCACCTCCCTGGGTGTCCTTGTGTGCATTTCTGTGTTTGATCTTTCCATGGGGACAGGTGTGAGTGCATCCCCTTGCAGAAGAGCAGGCTGAGAGAGATTCCTTGACTGTTTCACAGCGGGGGGGGGGGGCTGAGGGGTGGGGGGCGGGGAGAACTCACTCCCTTAACGTTCTGCTGAGAAGTTTGGGGATGTAGCCTCTGGGAAGCTCCCAAACATCTTTGTGCATCAGTTTCAATACTGATGTGTTTCCAAGGCCCAGGTCAGATCTCAGAAAGCAAGACTCAAAGGAGAGCTGATGCACAGCCTAAAGCCAGCCATGAAGGCAAGGCAGCTGAAGGAACCAGCCCTGCCCCCTTTCTACACCAAAGGCAGTGCTGTCCTTCTCAGATAAACTGGTTGGTGTGTGTGTGTGTGGGGGGGGGGGTGTTTCCTGGGTGCAAACTAGTGGGGGAGGGGAGTGGGCTTGACCCAGACCCTGAGCCAACTGAACCACAGGTTGTGTGATCACCAGCTCCCAGTCCCACTCCTCACCTTGTCACTGCTGCATGCCCTAACTATTCTTTTTCTGTTTACTTGCTCAGGGACCCAGGCTCCAGCACGAAGGCTCATTCCTCCCTGCGTGTTGAACGTGGAAAGCAGCCAGATCTTCGCCTGTGGCAACCACTGTGTGCAGTTTGAAGCAAAGACAGAGGGGATCTCTGAGCAGGGTACTGGGGGAGAGTGGGGAGACTTGGGCTGTATTTGCTGCCTGGATCTTGCTCTCAGGGGAGGGCCCAGCACCAGAAGGGAGAATCCATCACAGGTCCTAGGGGAGATTGCCCCTGGCTGCTAGTTTCCTTTTCAGAGAGTGTATCTTTTTAGAACAGTTAGCGATTTGAAGAGAAATCATAGAGAGGGTTCCTGCAGAGTACACAGGCGTTATTTCGCTTCCTTGTTATTACAGTGACGTCTATAGAGTCAGGATATCTGCCGGACTAGTGAGCCTATACTGGCTCTTTAATACTGGTGCAAGTCCACTTTTGGGTTGACGCCCTTGGCTCTGTCCAGTGCCCTTTCCCTGCTCTTGGAGCCTGGCTGTGCTGTCAGCAAAATGGTCTCATAGTCCTCAGGACTCTCTGGGCAAGAGTCATTTCTCAACTTTCCCTTATTTTTTGAAGACCTTGAGAGTTTGAGAAGCACTGCTAAGGGACTTTGTAAAACGACACCCCCCTATCAGGATTTTCTGCTGCTTTTCTCATGGTGAGACTGATGAGGGGGAGGGGGGAACATAGGATCTGGGAGGTGCAGTCCCATTCTCACCATAGGAGAGCAAGAGGTCAGCCAAAGTGACTGGTGACTGTCAACAAGGCTCCCATCAGCTGCTGAAGCATCTGCCAGGCTTTTCCACTGTGACACTGCCCTCCCTGCCCCCACCTGCCCCTGCCATTGCCCTGGGGAAACATCACTAAGTGTAGTCATGGCTGGATAGTGAGGCCAACACCCTGGCAAGTGACTCAGTGCACACAGAGTGTCCTCTGTGTATACCTGAGGCTGCGGGTTCAATCCCCAGCACCAAATATGCCAGCGTGGAGCTCTGGTCTCTTGCTCTATCTTGTACAAATAAATATAAATATTTTCTAAGAAGAATACCAAACACACCTGCCTGCTCTGAGGTTGGGATATGTGCACAGATTATCTGGGCCCCTCAGACAGTGGTAGCCTGCCCCCTACCCCTTTAAGAGTTCATGTCAGTATGAATGTGTAAACATCCATGGTGTTCTCTCAGTCAAGAGCCAAAGCTACTTTCTTCTGTAGCCCAAGTTGCTCTGTCTTGGTCTTTGAGAGCTCCTTTGGGTTGGTTCTGGTGTTTCCATGACAACCTCTATAGCTTTGCATCCCGAGAGCCTCCTTTTTGTGTGAAAGTAAGAGAGCCTCCTGACTAAGCTTCTATGTCTTCTGTCTGAGTCCTAGAACCAGCTATTGCTTCAAGGAGTTATTAGAAAATAGTTTGAGAATGAGTGTGAAACCAAGACCCAGATGAACTTGGACCTAACGCCCACATCTGACTTAGCTCTTTAAGGTCCTGGGAGCATCCTGAAGCCACCGTGTTGTGTCCACACTTCTCCACGGCTCTAGCCACTAGCACAAAGCCCTCAGAGGGGTATAGACCGCTTTACCACTTCTTACAGAAAGCAAACACATGCTTGGTTCTCTCTGTCAGTGGCACGCAAGGCAAGTCAAAAATACGTGTGGATACGCAGAGAAGCAAGTGAGCTAATGCTCCCAGCAAACCCACAAACTGATGAATGAATCTATGACAAGTTTCCAGCGCTAACAAGGAGCTTATTTAGAGATTCGGTTCAAGAACGAGGCTAAACTGCACTGCCCTGGAAAGGCAAGACGGGCTAATAAGAGGGGCAGCATCTTCCACTGCTGTTCCCTGTGGAGCTGATCGTCTGGGGGCAGCTTGGCTAGAGGTGGAAACACTTGCTCCAGGACTACAGGAGGCAAATCCTGCCCTCTCCACCCTGAAGGCATTGCTGGCTCAGTGAGAAACCCTTTCAGGAGAGAAAGTTGCTCAGACCAAGCCAGGGAGGCCCAGCCTGAACATTCCCCTTCCCCTGACTTCCTGCAGGATCCCAGGCTATTCCCCTTCCCCTGACTTCCTGCAGGATCCCAGGCTATTCCCCTTCCCCTGACTTCCTGCAGGATCCCAGGCTATTGAAGTAATTGCTCCTCATGCCCCAGAGCCAATGAGCTGCTCTCCTGCTTGAAATCACCTCTCTCTGTCTTTAGCTCATGACTGACTCCCTGTGATGCGTGTTGTGTTTGTGAACATGAAGGAAATTATATCAAAACAAATTGCTTTGTGCTGCATGGCAACGACTGCCTGCAAATGTTAAGCAGGGGGCTGCATGGAGCTCAAGGCGGGCTGAGGAGTGGGAGGCCTTTCAGCACACTGCCCACCCCTGGCATGCAGGCACCATCATTGTGAAACACTGTCTCACTCTGCACGGCCACCCCTAGGCCAGGCAAGGAGCGAGCCACCATTCTTCTGATACTGTTTTCCATCCCTCTGCTCATAGCGTGTCACCCTCTCCTCTGTTTCCAGAGCTAAATTAGATGAATAATAAATAAATAAATAAAATAAATAAATAAATAAACCAAAGTTCCATAGCAATCTCTGTTCATGAGATTGATCGGTAAATATAAAGTCGGGTGGGGACAGATAAGCATAACGGTTCTACAGAGACTCTCTTTCCTGAGACTCCAAATTCCCAGGTTCAGTCTCCTGCACCACCATAAGCTAGAGCTGAGCAGGGTTAATATATATATGAAGTCTATGCTCTGGCCACGCATGACAGAAGCAGTCACACACACAGGTAGCGAACACCTGAGCCATTGTCTGGCAACTCCTGGGCACAAGGAGGAACTTGGCCATAAGAAGCAAGGTTCCTCTCCAAATAGTGCTTGCACCCCAGAATGTGAGAACAAACCAATATGTCACACTCGACATGGAGACAGGCAGACAGAGACATTGGGTGGCGGCACATCTGGTTAAGTGCACAGACTACAGTGCGCAAGGAAACAGGTTCAAGCCCCCAGTCCCCCCCTATGGGGGAAAGCTTCACGAGTGGTGAAGCAGGACTGCAGGTGTCTCTCTGTCTCTCTCACTCTTTATCTCCCCTTCCCCTCTTAAATTCTGTTTCTATGTAATAAATAAAGATAACCAGAGCGGCTGGGCAACAGCTGCCAACGATTAGGTGCCCCTTGTGCATCGCTGTGTGTCTAGATCATCCTAATGACGCCCCTTGCCTGGCTGGCAGAGACATCCACCAGGAGAGAAAGTGACTTTGGGTAAAGGCAGCGATCAACTCAAATGCTGCTTTTCCTACTGTAGATGAGCTGTGTGAGTTTGAACCAGTGACATAACCTCTCCTGTGCCCGTCAAAGTACAATGGCAGAGCTACAGGCCCCACACAGGTACACTAGAAAATGAATAGAGTCATGAGGGACAAGCACCAGCCTTTTATAGGCTCCAAGAGATGCAAGGCTTCCCCTCTCCTGCTTCTGAACTAAAACTTGCTGTATAGTTCAAACATACGTCCCCCTTCACATGACCGTACGTCGACATGTAATTTGAATGTACACAGAAACCCCACTTCATTGTAAGCTAACTCTGCTATTTTCAGAAAAATATAGGAGTCTGTCAAATTCTTGTTTCATAGGATAAAATTTTGCTTCACAAAATCTTGCCAAATGCTATGGTTGAAGGAAAATGAGAAAAGGCATAGGGGGCGGGCAGTGGCGCACCTGGTTTGGCCACCCTACCAGGCCTCAGGAAAAGAGGGGACACTGACCAAGTGGCCAGGTTCACAACTCCACTAGTGGAGCACTGGGCTGGCTTCTCTCTTTCTCTCGCATGCAACACTCTAGTTCATAGGAAATAAGTAAAACAAATCATTAAACATGAGCTCACAGATTATAAAACCAAGAGCCTAAAAGAACTCAAGGTCCTGGCTCAAATTCCTTTGTAAAATTACCTGGAGTTCATTTTATAGACTAGAATCAATGCCACCCAACTTCTGAGCTTGTTAATGGGGACTCCACATAGTAGTGAGTGAGAGATGCTTTGGTATCCGCAAAGAGTTCACAAACAGTAATAGGCAAGTGGAGTTGGAGGTCATCAGCAGGGGTCAGGAGGTGGCACACTGGGTGAAGGGCACGAAGTACAAAGCATAAGAACCCGCACAAGTATTTCTCTCTGTTCTACCCAATAAAATGGGAGAAAAATAAAAATAAATGGTCTCCAGGAGCAGTGGACTCATAGTGTTGGCACCAAGCCCAGCAACAACCCTGGAGAAAATAAAAAAGTTATCGGTAAAAGGTTATTCACAACTAGACAGGCACGGAAAAGAATATGCTACTTAGCGTGCACCACCTTCCCTCCATATAGTGAAATCAAAACAATCAACAGATAAAGCAGATACTATGTTCTAGTTACACTGTAATTTATAAGAATTACATGTTTTGATTTTGTCTATACGATGCAAACATACTCAGTACAATAAAAATTGCATGATTCTTTGCAAATTCAGAACATCTCAATTTTTTAATATTTATTAAGTTACTCCCTTTTGTTGCCCTTGTTGTTTTATTGTTATAGTTATGATCATTGATATTCATGTCGTCATTGCTGGGTAGGACAGAGAGAAATGGAGAGAAGAGGGGAAGACAGAGAGGGGGAGAGAAAGACAGACACCTGCAGACCTGCTTCACTGCCTGTGAAGCGACTCCCCTGCAGATGGGGAGCCAGGGGCTTGAAATGGGATCCTTGAGGCAGTCCTTGCACTTTGCACCACCTGTGCTTAACCTGCTGCACTACCGCCTGGCCCCCCATCTCAAATTTTTAAAGAAAGTTCAGAAAGACACATGCTTATAGTCATGCAGGTATCTCCACACTCTGTCTTCTACAGTTTCTGTTTGTTTGCTCTGCTTTTCTGTCAATGAAGGACAGGCAGAACTTTGCCAAGCAGGGCTTCAGCCACCTAGCTCAGCCCTGTGATCCCCAGTGACAAGAATTCTAGGGAAGAAAATAAAATCACCTTTTTTTTTTTCATGAGCCTCTTAATCCTTTAGGCTGTAAATCTCATCAATCATTCTCTCCTAAAAAGTATTAGAAAGTAAAAAGTGGGGATTGCAGTGCTCTTCAAGGCCACACCCAACAACTGGGCCACAACTCACAGTAGATGCCAGGCCTGCTCTGCGGAGACTACCGTGTGAGCTCAGTGAGGCTGCACCTGAGACCATGGCAGTCTGGAGTCCAGAGCACTGAAAATACTATACTAGGAAAGGGCCCTTGCGTGACATATGCCCACAAGGGGGCTTTCCTCTAGTTCTTCTAACAGAGTGAGACTTTAACTCCCCCCACCCTTGCTCCAGATCTCTGGGGAATCTTGACCAGCATCATGATTGTTGTCACGGCTTTTTATTTTTATTTTTTTATCCACTACTCAAAGTCTGAAACAGCCTGAATGGTAAATACCGCTGTGTGAGTGAATGTTATCTGATAAAACTTCAAGGGGGGATGTGTCACCAACCTTATCAGCTACATAATTCCACACTCCTTGCTGGTGAAGTCAGGATGACAAAAAGTTTTCTTTGCTTTGAGTCCTGAAGGGCACTTTCCTGCTGTCTTCTGGCTGCTAAACCTTGTTCTATACCCCAGTCAAAAGGAGGATACATGGCTCAGCCTTGGAGACAGGGGCTCCCTCAGATAAGAGACATCTTCTTCCCCTGACAGAACACTGGCTCTGTGTGCCAGCTGTGCCCCCCCCCACTTCCCCTCAAGAAACCTGCTGTAAAATCCTGATATAATTGGGAATCACAAGTCTAGATAAGACTCCCTTTTCCGATGCCTGATTACCCAGTCCAAGCAAGTCTGCCTCTGCCCCTCTCCGTGGGCAGTCAGAGGTCACATAGCTGAAAGCAGCTCTTCCTGGTTGGTCTTGTCACTGGACACATGTGGGAGGTGAAAGTCAGGGAGAAATTGCTACCCTGATACCAGGGAGCACCTGCCCAATACAACAGTCTGACTGCATCCAAGATTCTGTGTTAAGTACTTTTTCCAGAAGTACTGACATTCTTCCTTCAAGAGCTATATGACGTTGATACCACCTCTCTTACAGATGGGGAAACTGCACAAAAGGGGTTAAATAATGAGGCTTCTGCATGCAGGAGTAGGAACCTAACCTACATAGCTGGATCTCTGTGCAAGCTCTCTATTTTATCAGAAGACATTCTCATTCCCAAGAGTGCTTAGAGCAGAGAGCTAAGACCTCAGACCACACAGCACAATTCATTACGATGTGACCTTACACCCAGGGCTCCCAGTTCTACCCACCTCCCTAGAGCCCAATTTTCAACAAGCTGATGAATTGCTTTTCCCCCCTCTGACTATGAGATGCCAGGAAAAAAAAAAAAAAAAAGCTTGTCAAGGGTCAATGAAGATAAATCCCAAGTAAAAGGCCCATCCAACCCAGCTGGATGTCAGAGTCAGAGAATGAACTTTTAAAAGTAAATACAAGTTCATGGGTGTCATCTCAAACCTCAGGAACAAGTAGGAGTGGGGACTGGAATCTGGAAACCACCTTGCTGTTCAGGCATGACCTTGAGAGGTCCTTTCCCCTGCTTCTTGGTATTCCAGAGTGGAGCTGGCTAGCCTGGGAGGTAAACTTGACTTCTATCAAACCTCTGTATGCTTTACATAAGCAAATGGGCTGCTGGAGGTCACAGAAGAGCTAAACAGCTCTGATACATTCCACATTCACTTGTTCTCTCAACAAACAACTGTTGTTTAGTTAGAAGAATGGGCCACATAGTTCCTGATGGGCTCTGTGGGTCTGGGCGATTCTGAGTTGTTCGCACTGCACTGTGAATATAACTCAGGTTATGTCAGTGCCAGTGTGTGTGTGGACAGAGGGATAAATATTTGCTGATACCCAGGGACAGTCTGTTCCACCTTGTTTGTAAGTCCTGTGTCTTCACCAAAGCCTCCTTTTACCTACAGTTGTACTCAAGAAGCTTTTTGCCAGTCTCCCTCCAACACTCAAAGACCCTGATTTACAATACATCGTCAGAGAAAGAATATGTTGCCTTCACAGCACCTGTCACACTTATAATTAATGACTCACACATGTGTTTCCTCAGGGTCTATGCCTATGAGCAGAATGTAAGTTATAGGAGATAGAGGCATTGTGCCTCTGTATTCACAGCTGTATCTTGAGGGCCAAGCAGAGAATGAGCAGGGGATGCTGGTGGTGGCTGAGACGCAGAACCATGAACCACCCACTTTCTATACTAATGTCATTTGATCCTCTCACTTTTTAAAATTGCATTTATCTATTTACTTCTATTTTTTGTATTTGTTGGAATTTTTATTATTGATTTAATAAAGATCAACAAGACCACAGGACAAGAGGGGCACAAGTCCCATAATTTCTATAGACATAGAAAGATAGATATAGACACCTGCAGCACTATTTCACCATTCCTGAAGCTTTGCTCCTGCAGGTGAGAAATGGGGCCTTGAACCTGGGTCCCTCGGCATTGGGCATTGTAACATGCCTGGCCCCTGACCTTTTTTTACCTTCTCTGTCACATGACTACATTATTCCAGGAAACTCCAGACCAGGAAGTGCAAGTCCACAAACACACACTGCTCATTTTAGGATCTTCCTGAGATGCCATTTCAGCAGAAGCAATCAATAGCCACCCACACCCCAAGCTGCTCCAAACTCCTCATGTCAAAATCCACAGCGACTGTGGCTTTGTATTACCTGTCAATGTTTACCAATAGTATCATTAACCTCATCAGATCCTAACACCCACCTTTCAACCCCTTCTGAATCTCAGTAAATGCTTCCACTTTGGGCCGGGCTGTGGCGCACAGGGTCCAGTGCACATGTTACCATGTGTGAGGACCTCTGAAGGGATGTCTTCTGTCTTCCCACTGGGGGCTGGGTTTGGGAAATGGAGATTCATTCCCTTTCTGGCCTGGGTACCCAAGAAGGTAGTGGAGATTAGAAGAGTGTGCTCTCTTGACATCAGTAGCTGTCAGTGACTTGCTGGAACCCTCCAGAAATTTACATGAAAAGATGCAACTGGAATTCTCAAGGGATTACTATTGTTAAGAATGAAGACAAAGTCTAGGTTTGCAGTAATCCTCAATACACAGAGACTCTTGTGCTAAAAACAGAAGGAATGCCCTGGAATAAACTAATAGCCAAGACAGGTGTCTGGTGCACATGCATGAGATGAGTTTTCATTTAAAAAGCGTAGTATCCATGGCTTGACAGTAGTTTGGAAATAGCTAGCACTTTAAATAAAAAAGTAAAATAAATTTTAAAAAATCGGACTTCAGTCCCAAGGCAGCAAGAATGTTTTCTTTAGGCAAAGATAACACATATGGAATGAAAGAAAGGAGGAAATAAAGGGGGAGGGGTGTGTGGAGAAAAAGGTTTCATTTCAGGAGAAATAACAGGGGGCTGAATTATCCAGATAATTATCTCAATCCCTACTTCAGCGTCTCAGTGTGGAAAGAGCTTTTTCACTGGGGACCATCAGGCTTTAACAACTGCTGAGTATAATTTAGGGGGGGAAATCGACTAATGACCCTCCATTCAAAAGGTTTTAGAAGAAGCAGTGGGTGGTTTATTTAAATGATAATGAAATACCACCAGGCTAGGGGAAGGCACAGATTACCTAATAGGCAGAGTGCGTTCCATTA